>NW_006284347.1:735580-765414 GCF_000327345.1 Myotis davidii | reverse complement strand
GAACCTCGCTGAAGAACCTGGCAACAGAACCTGGCGACAGAACCTGGCTGGAGAACCTGGACAGAACCTGGCTGGAGATCCTAACCAGAACTTGGCTTGAGATCCTGGCTAGGCTGCTGATCAACTGAACGCTGTCTCCGTGTCATTCCTTCTTCGCTGACTCCGTCCACACCTTTGGGGACCCCTGGACCCGCTGGGGCTGGACCCCAGCAAAGTGGAACCAGCAGCCCCTACCAGCCCAGCCAGAGTCAGCCCTTAGATTACTTTTGTCCAGCGCCACCTGCTTGAAAAGATCCAGGAAATCACCCACTTGCAATAGCATCTATGACCCAAAACAATTTTGACTCCAAACATTTAAAATCAGAAACCAGACTAATGTCGGCCTTGAGGCCAGGCAACTCCATTACATCCATGAATTCTGTCCTGGTTGCCTGTCAATGTCTGGTCTGAGGCCAGGAGGTAGCACAGGCTTGGCACCATGGGGGAGGAAGCCTGTGGAATGGCTGCATATGGGAAACAGGAGCCCAAGCCCAGGGTCTGTTTGCTGCCCAGAGTCTCTCTCTCATCTGCAGATCACAAGAAGCCTTTTACAAAGGACCTGCTCCTGTGGTTGACCATGGCAGCCAGGTCATTTACCAGTTTCTGCCAGGGCAGGATTGGACCCAAGGTATGACCCATAGTGCCAACTTTTCATGAAGCTGTAGCTGGCAGCTTTCTAACTAGCATAAGCCTTTGCAAAGGTCAAGTGAGGGTTTAAGGACAACATACTCACTTTTGCCCACCTCTACTCTGCCCAAATATCCTGTGATAGAAAACCAGGTGCCCTTATGCCAAGAGGGTATCCCTACAGGCTCATCCATTTATTCCTGTCTACAATCCTAGTCTTTATTGAGTAACCAGCCTGCAGCAGGCATCGTGGGAGACAGAGAAGACCCAGCCTGTGGCATCGCTAGTGGAGAGAGGCGTGGAGTAGCAATGATGATGCTAACGCACCACAGGCATCTTACCATACAATGCATGGGAAGGGGCTGGCTCGGGCTGGGTTGGTAGGGACAGTGTCACAGAGGAGCCAACAATTCAGAAAGGTTAAAGGATAATAGGCAGAAGCATGTGCCATGGCAAAGTCTAGCGCATAAACAGCTAGGGATGGGTGTGGAGAAGGAATGACAGGAAGAGAGTGGCTGGAAATGAGGCAGGAACGTAAATGGGCCGAGGTTTAGTGGAGACTTTGACATGGGAGCCTGTGGAAGATGAACAGCGAGGGGCTGAGGCCAGAGACAGGGAGATGGCGTAGCAGTCAGGGTAACTCGGAAAGGAGGCAGGAGAGATTGGGATGTTATGGGCGTCATTGGACTCAAGGTATGACCCATAGTGCCAACTTTTTATAGAAGCTGTAGCTGTCAGTTTTCTAACTAGCATAAGCCTTTGCAAAGGTCAAGTGATGGCCTAGGCAGGTACACATTTTACCAGGTGAGTGGAGAATGTCCTAGGGAGTGGAGAACGTCTGCTAGGAAGATTGCTAAGGTTTTCTTAATGAGCCCCACGCCTGCTGGGACCCTGGGGCAGTGATCCTGGGGTGGGGACCCTGGGGTGGGGACTGCCTCCCAGAATGGGACCAGATGCCCAGTGTCTGCTGTGCGTTAGCTCTGCACGGAAGCATGTGGACAGCACTAAAACTCACTTCTTTCCTAACTACTCTGTACTCTTGCCAAGCCCAAGTGGCTAGGCACATAAATTAGCCCTTTTTGAGGCAGAAGCAAGATCAAAATACTTGATCGCCTAAGTCTTGAGAACAACGTGTGCCTCTCTGGGGATAAGTCCATGACCACGGCCAGCAACCTGGCTGAACACGTACTGGACCACACAGCAGGTGGGTGACATCTAGAAGCACAAAGAGGGAGCCTCAAACATGACCTGTTCTCTTTACCTGTGGGAGCCAGTACTTTGGAAAAGGCCCTTCATGCCCCTCCTTGGAACAAGAGAATTCGTCAGAGGATTCCAGGGGCTTCCTGGGGAACACTGGGGGGCAAGGCCAGGGGGACGGGGCTTGTTGCTCACTCAAAACCCTCGGGCTGCACGGACCACTCCAAAGTCCACTTCAAGGTCAACTCCAAGTCGACAGCACAACCTGAAGTGCATGAGGTCAATGCCTGGCAGGTGGGTTTCCCTTGGAAGCTGACACTACACACTAAACAGCCTGCTTGCTTTGTCCTGATCCATCAGTTTTTAACATTTGTCATCTCATGGCACACATAAACTAATTATTAAAATTCTGCAGCACACCAAAAAATAACAATATAGGGAGAATTTTGATTCATTCACACTGGACCGCTATTGCTGTGCTGGCT
Organism: Myotis davidii; assembly: GCF_000327345.1. Lineage (NCBI taxonomy): Eukaryota > Metazoa > Chordata > Mammalia > Chiroptera > Vespertilionidae > Myotis > Myotis davidii. The sequence goes on along the minus strand of NW_006284347.1, from coordinate 763,066 downwards.
GTTGTCATTGTTTTATCGACAATCTAAGGGAAGGAGGTCAGTGCTCAGCCGGGAACTGCAAGTTTTAAAAATTTGTGTGGCACACCGGTTGAAAATTGCTGCCCTACTCCTTGGCTCTGTGGCTTCTTACCACCTTGAACTCCTTTTTAAAAAAAATTATTTTTGTTGTTGAGAGTATTACAGATGTCCCCTATTTTCTCCCTATTGCCCCCTTCACCTGGCTCCCGCCCCACTCCAGGCCTTGCACTCTTACCTCACCAACTCAACTCTGCCCATCGTGAGCCTGCCTCCCCACCAGGAAGCCTCCAGCTTTGGGCTTCCTACTCTGTCTGCCCACTTCAGCCCTTCCTGCTTATGGCAGCCGGGTGACCTCCCCTCGTGGTCCTGGGACCATGCCCCTCCAACTGTGCTCTCTCGCTCATGAGGCCCCATCTCTCCGTCAGGGTCTGAATAGGAAAGAAGTCCCCAGGGTCAGGTCTCTGGATTTGCTTTAACCTTTCCTCCTACGTCTACCAAGAAGGGTTTTGTTCAGCTCACCGCCTGTATCTGAATGACAAACAGCTGTGACCCAGGCTGCCCTGGCACAGATGCTGAAGTTCTCCTAGAAGGTTTGGCCCTCACTTCGGAGTCCCTGTTACAAAGCTCCTCCCAGGAGACACTTTCCTATGAGACTGATGGGCCAGGTTTCCCACTCCTCTGTCCATGTGGCCATCTCCTCGAAGAATCTTCCCCCTGCAGCCTCTCACAGGGTCCCTGAGCAGGCCGACTGGAGGGGGCTGGATGTTAACAATGAAGAGAAGATGAGGATAAGCCAGTGAGTGCTCTAGGCAGAGCTTTGCATGCAACTTGGTGAAGTGATTGTCCTTTGCTCTCCAGGCACAAAGCAGCATAAAGCCCCTCCTGCTGACTTTGGTGACCCAGTGGCAGAGCTCCCCCAAGCACAGAGAGACTGCTATCGCTGTGACAAGCTTTCTCAATTGCAACCTGAGGTTGTCTTATGCTATGAAAATATCTTACTAAGTAAAACTACAAAGCAGCACAATGTCTAGCGGAAATCACTCATTTGAAAACTCTGGTTGATCAGTACTGATTATAAATTTTCCCCTGTACCTCCAGTCTGTTAACAGGCCACTGAACTCCCCCCGCACCCCAGGTTTGGTATCAGCAGTTTACTGGGCAGAGTAGTGTGCAACGAGCCATTGATGCAATGGCCGGCTACAGGTATGCGCTCACACACTCACACACAAATTCACACACATTCACACTCACACAAACACATACACTGACACAAGCGCACACACACTGATACATACTCACACACATGCCATGGGCAAGTGGGCCTTCTCAGCCTAAAACAAACAAGCTTTTGGAAACCTCAGAGCATAATCACCAGTGAGGGGAGGGGAGACGTGGCGTGGGGATCTGGGAAATGCTCCATAGATATGATCCGTGTTGCATTTCTCAAGGACTTCTGATGTCGTTATTTTGCAAACTTCCATCAGTCCAGGCAAATATCACTCAAAGAAGGTGAGAGGGAAGCAAACCAAAATTTCCAAAGGAAATTAAGATGAATTTGGAAAAGGAGGGAACGCTGGTATGTGGAGGTGTGGACAAGTCACAGGAGAGAACATCTGGCCATGCATAAGGTGCCGGATCTGACCCCACTTCACTCGCCCCCACTGGTCACTTACTAGTGTCCTTTCTTTTGGGTCCACAAAGAGCTGACAAAGATTGCATAGAAATTAATTCAAATTAAAGAAAGGAACAGTTTTGAATTAGAATTCCGTGTAAGTAAGGAGTACTTAAATCATTTCATAATCCAAGAATAAATTAGTCTTGCCAGGTACCTCCATACAGATGAACCAATAACTGGGTCGCTGAGCTTGTCGTCCTCTGACTGACAATTTGGGGCTTTGCTAGAAAATGATACAGCTCAGCCAGGATTGCTGCTCTGCCCACGGTTTTAGAACAAGGGAACATTGTTGGTTGAAGGGAACATGGTAGTGGTGGTGGTGGTGGTGGTCACAGTCACAGTACTACAGCCTGTGACCACCTGACACATCTACAGCCTGGTACCACTTGCCCAAGCATGGCGCACCTAGGGATTCTTTCCTCCTCAGAGCACCCTGTGACACAGGACTATCATGTCTTCGCTTTATGGCAGAGGAAACGGAGGCATCTAGCTGTTAAGGAACTTGTTCGATGAGCTGGTGGAGAGCAGGGATTTGACTCCAGACTTGGGTGTGCTCTTTGACATTGTCCTATCTGCCTTTCTGTTATATTACAGACACTGATGGATGTGAGATGGATCCACTCCTTCCCAAAGGAGACACAATATGCTGAACTGTCCAACACAGTTTAACATACTTCATGTCTTGTTTTGTCTTAAAGTTAAAAGTTTCTAAATTAAAAAAACAAAAAAATGGTATGGCTCTGAGAGGTCTGCAGCGGGTAGAAGTTTCCATAAAAGGTGAAAAAGATGCTGTAGACCAAGAACACACAAAACCAATGTCTTTTTCCTAGAAATCTAAAAGTAAAATCAGGGCCGAATTCTTTCTGATGGGTGATGTGAAAGTGCTCCAGTAACGAAGAAAGTCTCCTGCAGACAACCTGATAATGCTGTTCTAGAAACAGAAACTAGGTTCAAAACAACCTCCATCCCACCAATTCCCAATGCTCTCCTCCCTTCTTCTTCTTCTTCTTAGAATTGTTTTGATGAGGTTTTGTTTTTGCAGATTTATTGTCCCATATGTATACAGATGCCCTAATCAGATTTTAATGTTTGCAGGTGATAACCCAGTTAGCAGCCAGAACAATTCAGCATAATTCACTGACACAAGACTAACAGGAAGTGGGTGCTTCTCTGGGGTGATTCAGCAACAGCCTCTGTGAAATGGTTCCAGCAACTCACCTTAGGCTTAAACGCAATGACCTTCAAAACCATCTCGACAGTGAACACCCCAGTGAAGACCATGTTCAGGATGTCCATGGCGTCATTAAACATCTTGGACTGCTCATAGTGCTGTGGACGGAGACGGAAGGACAGCTCTCAGAGGCCCCTTCCAGGCTCACAGAAGGAGGCCCCCAGCCCTTCCTCCCGGCAGGCGACTGCCCTCTGGGGACACAGGCACCCTCTCCCGGTGACCCCACTGGCACTGTCAGGTCACAAGCCCTCCCCACAAAGTGCAGGGGCCTTGGCAAGGTGAGGATGACTGGATGCTGAAGGGGAAAGGCATCAATTGTCTCTGCTCAGGATAAAAGGAACCTGTCCCTCCTTCTGGCAGAGATCACACTCAGCGCCATGACCCAGGCACAATGCAGAACCCGCCCAAATGTCCATGAATAAAGGTAGGATTTGCTTAGGCCTAAACTTTATGCCATTTAGTTCCATGTTCAATAAAAGGCAGCATTATCTTGACTTCCCCTTTCCCCCTACATCAGCACATGGTCCTTCTCGTGCATAAAGGTTTCTCACATTAAAGGAAAGCGCTAGGAAATCTGTCACGGGCTGTCTTTAGACCCATTTTCCAGACAGCTTTGGGAGTTGGCTTGCTCACACTCTTCAAGTCAATGTGAAACTGAATCTAGACCTTGGTTTTTGCTTCTTGTCCTAATGCAACTAGGCAATAAACTACTGGAAAGGTTAACTAGTAAGTCTAGTAATTATAGTGTTTATATTAAATATATAGAATTATATTAAAAGCTAATACACTGTAATCCAGTGTGGCCCACTGAGGTGTGTTGTCCTCCTGGCCCCCAATGTGAGCAGAGGATAGCTGTGATGCAGACCAAACTCACTACTCCATGAACGGGAGGGTCCCCACCGCACACTGACAGCTCCTGAGGACAGGATGTGACTTGTATGTTGTTTTCCAACACTGGGTAACAGGCCCAGAGCAAAGTGCCAGGCACAAATTATCCAACATGAACTTTATATCCGAGACAGGCATGATGGACTTCCGATTTTAGCAATAAAAAAAGCAGCCTTGGGATGTAAATAACTTTCCCAAGATTGCCCCCTCTCCCCTGCCCCCAGTGAGGAGTCCAGTCAGGATTGGAACCCGTCTATCCAACTCCACATACACAGAGCGGCAGTCCTCCGCCACTCCAGGCCCCAGGAGCCCCAGTAAAGGTTACAGAATTGAATGCTCCGGCTCCACGGAAATGTTACCTATGGCCACGCTGTACAGACAGTCTCTTAAACTCCCACCGTGATGACAGTTAGCCAAGACCGGACTCTAATCAAACTACAGCCCTGACTCATCAGAAATCAAACCCATCCTCTGGTGAGAGGCTGGCCTTCCACCCTCACATCCGGGGCATGGACTGTGCAGAAGGCCCAGACATGATCCCCATCTCCACGCGCCTCCATCTTTACCTGCATGGCCAAGCAGAGTGTGTTGAGCATGATGAGGACAAACATCATGTATTCGAAAGGCGAGGAGTTCACCACGTACCAGAACTTGTACTGGTAGGGGTTTTTGGGGATGTATCTCCGCACGGGGCGTGCTTTCAAGGCGTATTCAACACACTGGCGCTGCAATGGGAGAAAAGAGCAACAGGGGGTCCTGAGGGGGGACGAAGCTCCCACCTGCTCTGACAGAGCCGGCGCAGCACCTGCTGGAAGGGACCCGGGACCCAGGGGAAAACTACTTGGCAGCCCCCATGGACACCACTCCGCATCGGGACAAAGGGCCCCCAGCTCCATCCCCTCCTCTGATTGTCACAGCACCCTCGGGGTGCCCAGATCCCCCAGACTGCTTCTATTTTACTTATTACAAAACTGAGCCAAGCCCTGGTCAGCATGTTCAGTGGTTAGAGCACCAGCTTGGGAACTGAAGGGTCGCGGGTTCGATTTAGGTCAAGGGCACAAACCTGGGTTGCAGGTTCCCATCTCAGTTGGGGAGCTTGGGGAGGCAACCAATTGATGTGGCGCTCTCTCTCTCTCTCTCCCTCTCTCTCTCTCTCTTTTTCTCCTCCTCCTCCCTTCTACTCTCTCTAAAATCAATGGAAAAAAATCCTCTAGTGAGGATTAACCAAAACAAACAACCAACCCACAATTGAGCCCAGAGCTGCAAATGGCCCGCCCGAGGTCGCACGGTGCACAAGCAGAGACGTGGGCCTTGCCCCAATTCTCGTTCCTGCCATTGTCTACGCCAGCGGGTTAGACCTGCAGTTCTCCTGCCCACACTGTCCTCCAGGAGGGGAGACCAGGTCACGAGAGGCACAGATATGCCCAAGCCCCCGGCAGGCTGGTTCATTGCCTGAGACTAGAGCCCCACAGCTGCTCCAGGATGGACCCATGCAAGTCACCTCTCAGGACGGAGTGTGTTAACTGTGAGTGACTAATGGTGAGCTAGCTGTGTGTCCATCTGCAAGTGTTTGAGGCTCAGGGGCTTGCCGTTCTCAGACCTCGGGGCCAGTAACGATGGCCTCCCCTTTCTCTCTGGGGCTGAGACTGGTCCACCCTCTGCAGTGAGCCCGGAAGGAGCCTCCAGCCCCGACAGCTCGGCATCAGGCCCTGCTGGCACCTTGGCCCAGACCTACTCCCATCCTTCTGCTTAGACTCAGTTCTGACTGACTTCAGACAGGCTCCCTCCTGTCTGGGCCCTGGCCCTGCTATGACCTCACACAGTGACTCCAGGGGAGTCCCCCCCACCCCCAATCTGAGTCTGCTCTGGATCTCAGGGGTGACATAATTTGGGCCCAGCCGGGGGTGAGGAGCGGAGCCAGGCCTCCCTCTGACTGTCACTGGTGGAATCTGCAGCGATGTCCTGACAACTCAAAGCAACAGCTTCCTAGGAACCAAGCCAGCGCTGTCCTCACGTGTCCCGCAGTGGGCATGGCTGCAGCCGAGACAGCAGACTGCCTCACCACAGAAAATGACTTTCTAAGGTATAAAATAAGCAATTCTATAATGTGTTAGGTGGTAGTAAGTACTATAAAAAAGGAAAAAAAGGCAAACCAGTGTAACATGGTCAAAAGTGAAGATATAAATATAAAATGCAATTTTACATACGGTGTTAAAGGAGGCCTCTCTGGTAAAAATAATCTGCTCTGGATCTCAGGGGTGACATAATTTGGGCTCTGGTGCTGCCCAGCCGGGGGTGAGGAGCGGAGCCAGGCCTCCCTCTGACTGTCACTGGTGGAATCTGCAGCGATGTCCTGACAACTCAAAGCAACAGCTTCCTAGGAACCAAGCCAGCGCTGTCCTCACGTGTCCCGCAGTGGGCATGGCTGCAGCCGAGACAGCAGACTGCCTCACCACAGCCACTTCCCCCAGGAAGCCCAGGCTGGCAGACTATTCTTGCTCACTCTGTCATCATCAAACCAAGATGCCAACGATAGAGGACCCGGGGAAACTCCCAGAGCAGCATCTCCAGCTCACAATCTTGTACGGCTGAAAGGGGCCTCTACAGGCAGCTCCTGAATGCCCTCAATTTAGACATAAGAGACCAGACCCAAAGGGGATCAGGGACACACCCACAGTCCCTGAGCCGGTGCAGGGAGACCAGGACCAGGATGCAGGCTACTTGGCTCCCTCGCACCATCACACAATCAGAGCCAAGGCCCCTGCTTCTATTGGGTTGGTTAAAACAAGGTGCTAGATAACGAGAGATTGATGCCAGGGCGATCTTAGTCCCAACTTTAATGTTAGCGCCTCTTCCTGTGGTGTGATAGCACACTTCCTCCTAACAAACGGTTCTCAACCAGGAGACATTTGACAACATCTGGAGATGTTTGGGGTTGTCACCAAAAACAGGGGTTGGGGCGTGCTACTGGAATCTAGCAAGTAGAGGCCAGGGATGCTGCTAAACACGCTACAAAGCACAGCAATAACTCTCGACCTGAAATGCCAACAGTGCTGAGGCTGAGGAGATAAAAGATTGTCGTTAGGAGCTCTGGGAGCATCACTGGTGCCTTCCAGCCTCTGGACACACCACCAGATGAGACTGAGAGCTGTCACCGGTGGGTTGACCACAGAGGTGGCTCAGGTCTGGGGGTGGATCCCACAATAACAAAGTCAAGTCTGAATCTGACAACCTCACTTTCAACAGCAATGACTCAGACTGGCCATGGGTGTGCTCTGAGCAGGGCCCAAAGCTCAGGGACACACACAGGCAGCTCCTTCCGCTGTGCGTGGGGAAACCATCCACAGAGAATCCCTCTCCTGCTCGAGGGATGGAAGCCCAAACAGTGTGTGACTTTAACCTGATTTTTGTCCAGCTCACAGTTCTTATACTCTTTTTCTCCCTGCTCCTGGAACGTGACAATGACGAAACCCACGAAGATGTTCATCATGAAGAAAGCGACGATGATGATGTAGATGATGAAGAAGATGGAGATCTCTACGCGGTAGTTGTAGATCGGGCCCACGTTCTCTCCGTTCGAGTCGATGGCTTTGTACAGCAACCTGGAGAGCAGAAGGACCCAATGAGCTGACAGCCCCACCCAGTCTGGGACCCCCACCCCACTGCCTTCCCAGGGCGTCCCTCTTCTGCATGTCCCCGTGGCACCGACGGTCAGACCCCGCACGGGAGCCCCCTCCCCGAGGCCCCTACACACAGGCGGGTCTCTGAGGCACCCTGGTTAGCGTGAGGCCCAGTCAGCCAGCACTTAAGTGGGGGCAGCTGGGATATATTTGTGATTGATGCTTGGAGGAATGAGAAACAAAAGATTTCACAAGTATTCAATCACAATCCTTCCTATTCCCAGGTAGAAGAGGAGGAACATCTCATGTAGGCACTGGCTGAACTGAAAACTGCACACTGGCAAAGACAATAGCAAGCAACCATGGATTTCCAAAGAACTCAGAGAGCTTCCCCAAACTGAAACACACACTGAATTAAATACAGGCCAGGCAGAACTCCACAGGAAGAGGGGACATTACTATAAGGCCCCAAGTTAAATTCAGCCCCATTCTGATGCACAGTCACCACTTCCAGGGCACCCACCCCTGGGTGCACTGTGCTACACACCGTCACATCCATCTGCAAAGGCGGACATCACTGTCACCCCATCGGATGGGAGCTCAGAGAGGGATCTCAGTGCCCAGGGTCACACTCCTCTGGGGCAGACCCGGCGTTGAGCCTAGTTCCTCTGAGCCCCAAGTCCCAACCTTGTCCATTTCCCCTCAGCTACCCCCATGATTTGCTAAAGCACAATGTTCGAAACCTGAGACTCAAAACCTCCGTAGAGTAAAAGATCTTACTCTGCGCCTCTTCTCTCCTCAGCACCAGTTCCCTAATGAACAGCCCCACCCAGCCGTCCTTTCCCTGCAGGCTCTCCTGCAGAGCTCCCTGGCTCTCCCGTGCATCCAGAGGGGGTCTGCCAGCCTGAGAAGACCAGCCTGTCCACCTTCTGCAGTCCCTCTAGGCCTGGGAACTTGACATTCAGGAATCCATGTAGGTACCTATGCTCTGGTTGCAGGAGCTAGAGGTGGGGTGGGGCAGCAGAGAACAGAGAGTAGCAAGGGTACAAGAGACCCTCCTTTGGTATTCCACCTCCTTCCTTCTTCCTGCTTTTCTTACTCTGCCCATCAAAACCCTAGCCATTCTTCAGGACCCTATTCTGCACATCTGTGACATACCAGACCCTCCTGCCTGGTTTGATCACCTGACACACTAACTGAATTTGGGCTTTTAAGGGAGGAACCATGTCGAGACAACTGTTTTTTCCCATGGTGCCTAGCAGAACATGTCACCTGGAGCTGATACCAAAAGCACATTTGATGAATGATCAGGTGAGTGCCTCAATGAAAGACATGGCACAATGGCAGCCATCCACACCTGGCACATATTAGTACTAAGGATGGATGGATGGGTGAGTGGGTGGAAAGATGGATGGATGGAGCTGGTGGATGGGGTGGGTGGATGGATGGATGGATGGATGGGTGGGTGGTGGGTGGATGGATGGATGGATGGATGGATGGATGGGTGGATGGGTGGATGGGTGGATGGGTGGATGGATGGATAAATGGCTTAGGACATTATCAAGATCCTATTTAGTGACCCTATTTAGCTTTACTGACATGGCTACCAATGGGAGTTGGCATGACAAACAGATGCCTCTGAGGGCTCCCACTTTCCATCCAGAGCTTCTCCCCAGGAGCCAGCTGAGATGAGCCCCTGCCTAGGAGCTATACCCTCCTTTCCTGGTTCCCCAAATCTGAGAGTCCTGAAGGCTGGCCACAAAGCTTAATCCTTTGTCTAATCAGACAGAGGGGCCCTATGGGCCAAGAAGTGATTGGTAAGTGGCCCAAAGTTTAAAAAATCATAGGGAAAGCCTGAAGCTGCCGAGAAAAGCAGGACTCACTCAGGAGAGAAGGATGGCTGGAGTGCCCTGAGGCCGGAGGCGCCTCCCTGCGGACGTCCCTCTGTACTTACTCAGGCCAGCCCTCGAACGTGGAGACCGTGAACAGCGCCATCATAGCAGAAAGGACATTGTCAAAATTGAAATCGCTATTTTGCCAGAGCCTCTCATGGACCACAGGGTTATCAATCTCCCCGTCCTTGTAGAGGATGAAAAGCCCCCTAGAAAGGAAAAGAAATGTGGGTCATCTTGGCATGACGAGAAGTCGGTCACAGCTGCCCCATCCCCACTGCAGGCACCGACACGCTTGGTCCGCCAGCCAGGCCACTGACCTGAGCGGGGCACCGCCTGTGTTTCTCCTTCTCCTGCCCTGTATTCAATCTCCTCTCCAGTTCACAGAACTGTCGAGTAACTACTAGCTTAATGAGTATTCCCCAGAGCAACTAGGCAGCCACCGGCATATGCCGGATAACGAATGGAAACTACCAAACAATAAGCATTTCTCATACGCACTGGGCTCAGCATGTACACCGAAGAACCAAAAGCTTCAGCCTTGGAGAATTCCATAAGCTCTGGAAGCCATCCCAGGCATCCTCTTAATCTGCATTTTAGCTTTAATTGAATTCCTTCTCTTGATACCAACAATATCCCCAGTTCCCCCCAAGATTCTATAATTTCTGGCACACGATATTTCTCATAGAATTTCATTTCTGGAAGGAGTCAATGTCTTTGTTTTACAGATGAGGAAGCGAGGCTTGGAGGGGGAAAGGAAGGTGACGTCACACTGTTGCTGCTCAATTCCAGGGGCGCCCTCCACCCCTAGCCCACAGGCCTGGTGCCCCTGCAGGAGCAGAGCCAGCACATTACATTGGTGCTCTCTGACTGCACCTTCTGCTAAAAAGAAACCCCAACCAGTGGAGGCAGCTGGACCTCCCTTGGGGACATCATTAAAGGATGGGGACACAGGGACTTCTGCACAGTCTTAGACTTTAGGCCAGGGGTGGGCAAACTTTTTGACTCGAGGGCCACAATGGGTTCTTAAACTGGACCGGAGGGCCGGAACAAAAGCATGGATGGAGTGTTTGTGTGAACTAATATAAATTCAAAGTAAACATCATTACATAAAAGGGTACGGTCTCTTTTTTTTTAGTTTTATTCATTTCAAACGGGCCGGATCCGGCCCGCTGGCCGTAGTTTGCCCACGGCTGCTTTAGGCCATGGTTTCCATGTTTGCTTTCACATTCTTTTGCATGGCTTGGGATAAGAGGTACGAGTGTTTCCCACCTTATCTCGCCTCTGTCTGTTCTTGTGAATGGAAATATGGCTAAAATGTGGGTGGCAGGAAACCTATTAGAAGATGGCAGCCGGCACCTGAATTCCAGGGAGTTGAGCTATGAGTTCTGGTTTGTGGAAAAATTACCCATCTGGCTGTAGGGCAAGTATGGCAAACTCACGCGCTCGGCCTGCATTCCTCATTTATTTGGCCTGTGTTAGCCTTTGAGTTTGACATGTTTGCTGTAGGGTGAGCTTTCCGGGGCATTTCAATTGTTATTTTAGGGTTTAGTCCCCTCCCCTCTAGTTTGTAGAGTCTATACCAAAAACATCAAAGGCCATCTCTCCATTGTTTTGAGGTGATGAAAGCTTTGTAACTAGATAGAGGTGGTGCTTAAACCACAAAGAGATTGTGCTAAATGCCATTGAATTATATGATTTAAAATGGCTAACTTCATGTGATGTGAATTTCACCTCAAACCAAAAGAACAAACAAACAAAAAAACCCCAGAAACCCTCCATCGTTGCAGCCGTGGGTTGAGCACACGGGCCTCAGGGAGCCCACGCCTTCTGAAATGCCAGCACAGGCGAATCCTGCAAGTCTTCCATCTGTCCTTCCCAATTTCCCACTCCTGTGCGCGGGACATTCACCTGCATTCCTCAGGGTTACTTTTGGCCTCATCTGTGCAGCGATAGAACTTTCCCTGAGTACAAAACAGACACAGAGAGTCAAACACAAGCTTGCCCCTGAAGACATCATCCGGCCTCGTGCCCCAAGGCACGTCCTGTACCTTGAACAACTGGACCCCGATGCAGGCAAACATGAACTGCAGAAGGGTGGTGACGATCATGATGTTGCCGATTGTCCGGATGGCCACAAAGACGCACTGGACGACGTGCTGGGGGGAGAGAGCAGGGAGAGGATGAAGGGGAGACTAATACCAGCCAAGGCTGTTTATGTGTCTGTGCATCTGCATGACTTCCTGACTTTGTGAGGCTCTGTTAACTGTGGGGAGTTAGCCCCAGTGCATCATGGCTGCCTGGGAAGAGCACCTTGTAATGGGTCCCACCTTGGCTTCCTCCCAAGGGGCGGGGGCGGGGGGTGGGGGGCCTGGCACACAGGCCCACAGGACTTCCCACCCCATAAAAAAACTTAGGAAAACATAAACCCTCTTTTGTACAACCTGCGTGAGAATAGATTTAAAGACCAAAGTAAACACGATTAATAATATAAAATAAATGCTGAGTAACTACATAAAGAAAATATTTTAAATAAATGAAAATAAAGGCAATCATAACACTTAAAAATGGTATCAGGTTTGAAAGAGGACACCCCACTGGGTAGAAATGTCCTTTTCAAAGGTGAACCCACTTTAAAATCCATCAGGCCTCAGCCCAGCGCGAGCCCAGCCAAGCCAGTAAACAGAGCTAACCCCGCCGAAGCCAGCCCAGCCTGCGGGAGAGAGTCCCAAACCTTAAGTCCTTTTGCTCTGTTGATGGCCCTGAGCGGTCTCAGGACCCTTAAGACCCTGAGAATCTTCACCACCGAGATGGCACTGGATCTAAGGGGGAAACGGGGAGGAAAGAAGGCAGAGGGCATTAGAGTTGGATGAAACACGGAGACTGTCACACTTGGCTCTCATTTTACTACCACAGCACAGCGTGGTGGGTCCCGTGTGGAGCTGAGCTAACCTCTCCCTGAGACTTGTCTCAGGCCCCTCCTAGGTGAAAATTTTGGAGGAAAAGGGTCATATGTCCTGGAGATCAAGGGAACCTTCACTACCCAAAGCAGAAAGGGCTCCAAGAAGCCACCTGGTCTATGTCCCTCCCATACAGATGGGGAAGCAAAAGGATGCCCTCAGGGTCCTGGGGCCAGCCCTGGAGGAAGCTGGATAAAACGCTTTGAACTAGAACTTGGCTTCTTTCACTCTCTGTTGAAAGCAAATCACAGAGAATAATAAGTCCAAGCTAGCAATGGGCACGGAAAGGACAAGAGAAACACAGGAAAGCAGGGACTGCCCAGTGCTTTCTGGCCTAGGTACCCATTAAGCTTTGCCAGGTACCTAAGTGTGATTATTAAAACGAGGCCCAGCCTTTACGAATCATGTTAAAATTCCTCACGTAAACCATCCTGCCCAGCAGTCCTGGTGTGTACGCACCCACACCCCGGAATACTTACTGGATCCCAAAGGACACCAGAGACACCCCGACGACCAGCATGTCCAGCAAGTTGAAGTAGTTCCGGCAGAAGGCCCCTTTGTGGAGGAACGCTCCAAAGGTCGTCATCTACGGGCAGAACCTGGGTGAGCTGACTGGTTTTTCTCCCCAGAGGAAGAGAAACCTGGGCTCTTTACAATGCCTGGAGGACAGTCTATCTTTACGAACAAGCGTGCATTATGAAGCCAGAAATGTAAGCCAACGGGGCTGAGCACCTGCATAATTTGTTCAAAAATGGCAAAAGGGAAGCTCACTTTGGGGACATATTAAAAGAAGAGAACAATTTAGACTTTATTACAGCAACAACAAACTTCAAACATGAGCAACACTGGCTTGCCCAGAGAGCCTGTCTCAGGAGAGAGTCCACGTGACCACACTTGCCGCCCAGACAACTTGGCTTCCCCACGCAATGCTACTTCAGGCCCTGAGTCCCTGGGAGAGCCTACACTGTTCCAACCCAGAGGCTGGACAAAGCGCTGGGGCCTGGCCGGTGTGGCTCAGTGGCTGAACTTCTACCCATGAATCAAGAGGTCACTGTTTTAATTCCCGGTCAGGGCACATGCCTGGTTTGCAGGCTTGTGCAGGAGACAGGGGATCGATGTTTCTCTCTCAGCAACGTTCCTCTCTCTCGCGCTCTCTAAAATCAATAAAAATATTTTTTAAAAAGTGCTGGGGCCCAGTACTCACCGGCTCTGTCTACACAGAAACCAGTACTTTGCCAGGGAGGCCTCTTCTTGCTCCTAAAGGTCTTAGTGGTACATCCACCGTCGCTCTTCCCACTCAGTTCTCTAGGTGAGAGGGTGTGGCTAGGCAGCGTCACCCGCGTCTCACCTAAGTCATCCCACTCCTCTCCCGTCACAGGCCACGAGCACCTGGAGCCCACACCGTGGGTGCTCCCGTGAGGCTCTTACTGGTGATGGGGAAGGAGGTGGGTGAGGAAGTTCCCCAGAATGGAAACAGCAAAACACAAAGAATTCAGTGTTTATACAAAAAAATAAATTAAAAAAAGTAAAAGAGTGGGGAAGACTCAGGTAAGTGTCAGAGAGGAGAGACAGAGTTGGGAACTAATAAAATTGGACCATATGAAATTGCCAACACTCAACCTTTTTCTGACTTACAAAAATGGTAATTTCATGTGTTAAACCAAATAACCAAAAAGCCTTCCAAATTTTCACAAGGCCACCAGGAACCACCGTTTCATATGTTGGATGCTTCTTGGCAAATCTCTGTTTTCTGAATCCTTGTTTTAGCTTATTTTCCACTCTCTAAAATACTTTCAAAATCATGAATGACGTGGAAGGTTTGTGTGACCTGAGGTAAATATACAGAAATTGAAAAGCAATATATATATTTTTTTCCTTTTAAATAAACCTGTATTTCATTTGCCCCAAAGCTGGAAAGTAACTACTTCATTTAACAACTAAGACATGTGGAAAATAAAATAAAACCTCAATTAACCAGGCTAACAGACTAAATAGAACATTTCCCCATCTGGTTTAAGGAAAAGAAGGGAATTTTTTTTAAAAAAAAGCAGCTGGGATCAAGCAGAGGTTGGGTGAGTGCCCTTCACCCCATGCCCACCCACTGCCTTCCGCCTCTGTGCTCCTTACCGTGGAGACCGCTATTAGAATCTGCTCACGGACCTGGGCACAGGTCTGACTTAGTACTGACAACCAAATTCACTGGCTTCAAGGCAAGAAAATGAACTAAAATGTTTAGATTTTTAACTAATGTTTACACAGAGATTGGTTGTTTAGTTGGTGTTGCACTGTTTTCATTGCCAAGTAATAATAATAATAATAATAATTGAAAGGAAATAAATACCCTATTCCTGAGCCACGTTAATTGAGGTTTCATTTTACAGAAGATTTTGTAAAGAGCCCAAGTTCCATAGTAGTCTAACATAAAATACATTTTTTTCCCCTGAGATGAACCCACAAAAAAACCTCAAATGGTTTAAAGAAAACTGTGGTTAAAATTCCTCGTTTCCCAGCTCATCACCCCACGGGGAGATGATTTGCTCTGACAGTTGTCACAGGCCATGTTATCCAGGACTGCTAGGACCCACACCACTTCGCGAGTCGGGGGCAGGGGGTGCTGGGCTCTCTGCGGTCAGTCTCCAGGCCGCTGGGTGCACAGGAATGAGCTCCCCAGGCGGCTCTCACCCTCAGTACACGAACCGCATGCAGCAATGGCACCTGTTAGCTCATGCATGGGCAGTACATTTAGGGCACCCTGGCCAAAAGGTGCTCCTTTTGTCTGTGTAAATGTAAGCCCATCCATTAAAACAGATAGAAAATATCTAACACAAACAGATTCAAGTTATCTTGCAAATTCTGTTGCAAGAAAATAGTGCTGTTACTATTTTCAGGCCACTGGATCGTAATTCAGTCAAAGAAATGAGAAGAGATCCATGCCCTTCACGGGATAAATGCATTTCCTCCGACTCTGATGCCGGGAAGGGTGGGACAAAGTTCACACACGGTGATGTGTCTGTGATCAGTTCAGAGGATATAAAAAAGGAACAAAGCATCATTTCCAATCACTACCATGAAGCCACAGGAAGTCCTACATGCATCAAGGATTAAAAGGAAAGAGCAAAAACAGGTTGAAGTTTCAGGGGAAAAAAAATCCTCTGATTAAAAAAATAAAAAGTATACGCTTGATCACAGACAAAAAAAAACCCATAACACAAAAATAGTCGAAAGCACTTGACACTGCTTTGCGGTGTGTCACACGCAGGAGCAGGCCCCTTACACACACCCTGCGGAACCTGTTACCTTCAAAACAATCTCAAACGCAAAAGTAGCTGTGAAGACATAGTCTGCATAACCTAGCATCTGGAAAGCAAGCAGAGAAGTGAAACTATTATTGCTACAGCTGCACTAGAATATGTGAGGATCAATGAAAACGCCATTACCTTTAACAGGATTTCAACAGTAAAGATGGCTGTGAAAGCATAGTCAAAGTAACCCAGTATCTGAAAGGCATAACAACGACATGAGAGAAGGGCACCCGGACAGGCCCCACAGCCATACGCCCACGGGTGAATCCCACCTGCAGTCGGAGGCCCTCCCGGGACAAGCCTGTCTCTCTGGAGGTAAGCGCTCACAAATGCCCCACCCGGGCCAGTCACTGCTCCTCTGGATGATGGACCAAGAGCACTTGGAACTACTTACCTCCTCAGCTGCTCGTGCCCACCCTCCCCAGTCTCACATCTCAGACAGAGACTCGTTTCTAAACGTGCTTTATTAATAACCCTTTCTCATCGGAGCACCACGTTGACAGATTACTCGTGGCACCAGATAAATTAGAGCCTCACACACATGTTGAATTTTTAACAGCATCCTTGGCTGAATGAAATACGTTGCCATCCAGCTGAGCTTTAGATTGGTGGGGAAATGTAAATAATGATGCAAGGGGCATCAAAAGGGGCCGGAAGCTTCCTGGAGTCCCCTCCAATGCCAGCCCATTTCCTCAGGGAGTTAAGTACCCACCCCCTCCCTGCACCCCGATGTGTGGGGGCTGGGTAAGCCCTCAGGGAAGTTTCACTCACCACCTCACTCACTCTGCATTGAGCCCTCTCTCTCCCAACACTGCTTTTTAACCTTCCCGGGCCCACCCGAAGAACAGGTGACCTGGTTAACAAATCATCAGTCCAGGCTACTTTGTCAGTATTCCTGAGAATACCGTCTATTCTCCAACCGGCTTGCCCCTCTGGGTTTTCTGCCTTTTTCAGGGCCGTGGGGGAGGAGAGAGGGGCAGGTGGGCTGCAGCAAGAGGTCTGATTGCCACTGAAGGAAGGCCGCTCGCGGGGACCTCAGCCACCAGGAGACAGTGGAGACCACCAGGAGATGCAGCCATCTCAGCTACTTACTGTTGTGACAACTGTGGTCTAAGGTTGAAAGAACTGAGCAGATCAGCATTGGAAGGGAGTCTGGTAGCAAGCCAGGTACTCCTTTCCTTTAACAGATAAGGATACCGGGGAGGGCACAGTGCTGCCTGCCCGGCCACGAAGCCAGTCCTGGCATCGCGGAGCACGGAGCGAGGCCTGCGGAACGCTAGCCGAGAGCCACGGGCCCTGCTGCTGAAGCGTCCACCCCAGGGAGGCCTTTGCTCTCTCTTACAATAAGGTGAGGACCTCTGCCCCAAAGGCCAGCTCTCCTCAGCTCGAGGTTAAGTTCTCTTCTCAGAGGGCATTCCTTATCCAAAGGGCATCCATTTTTGAATATATAAACTTTGCGTATCCGTGTTTCTGGCCAGGCCATGCAAAGCATGTCACCCACTACAGGCCTCTGCCGCTCCTCCTCCTTTCCTCCACGGTCACAGCAGGACTTCACTGCTGACAGCACCTGGGCGGCCAAGAAAAACAATGCTGCCCACGCCCGAGGGTCAGCGCTCTCAGATCCACTCGGCCTCCTTTCTCCTTTTCACTGATAACTCAGCGGAGTTCAAAAGCAAAACAAAAAGTACTGTAGGGTCGCAATTACATGAGATAAAGTCGTCAAATGCACAGACAGAAAGTGGAATGGAGGTGGTCAGGGGCTGGGAGGGGACGTGGGGGAGCTGTCCAGTGGACATAGCTCCTGTCATACAATGCCCATCACTACGAATACCGTCTGTACACTCAAAATGTTGTTAAAAGGGTAGACCTCATGTTAAATGTTACCACTATAAAAAACAACTGTGCTTTAAAAAGCAATGCACACACACATATGTACATCTATTTAAAAACAGCATTCTTGGGGGAAGCAGCAGGGGAGTAAACTCATGGGCTAGGAACTACAATAAAAAAATGAGATTATGAGGCCCCGATGTAAATTAATTCTCCATCAATCTGTGTTTCCGGCTAGCTCCGGACCTAGTCTGCCGTGTGACGGTATTTTTCCCTTCGGTCTCATTTTTATCATGGAACTTAACGACACAGGTCTTTGTTCCATTTGCATGTAGAGATTAAGACAGGCTCGGGGCTGTTATCGTTACATCAGCACCAGCACGTGCCTTGGAGGAAAGTTCTTTATCTTCCTGTCAGAGTGTGTGTTTATCAGTCTGATAGGCTGGGTTTGCCAGGCTTCAAACCGAGAGGCTGGAAATGGAAAGACCGCACGAGGGTTGGTGGTCACAACCGAAATCCTGGGGCACTGATCTGGTGACTGGTTTTAATCCTCAAATCTCTAAACCTCCTGAGCAGACACAGGGCCCACGCAGGCACGGCAGCGACGCCTGATGGCCTCACGCCGGCCGCCCTCGCCTGGGAGGGTTCTGAGTTACCATCTGAAACTGCGCTGCAGTATCAGGGCGGAGAGGCAGCAGGTCCTGGTTCCAAACCGTCTCACGCTGGGACTGTTCAGCGGAACCAGCTGCCTGCTAAGCTGGGACTTCTTAGGCAAGAACTGTTTGGGCACCGTGCTGTCCAGCATCCGCAGGGCAAAGTGCCACCTCTACGCTATGAAACCCGTTATAGAAAACTTAACCCTCCACTAGTTTTCTTCATAAAACCGCCTCTGCCCCACCTTCCTCTCACAGAACCACTCAAGGCCACACTGCAGCACCTCCCTGACTTGTGTTTCTCCCCGTGACCCAGCCAGGTAGCTTCGTGACTGGCCATCCCTGTGGGACCGAAGTCTTCCCCTCCAGCCCTGAGGAAGCTCCTGGGAATGCCTCACGCCTCATCTGTTCTACTTTCCCTCCTGCTGGGTCTTCCACTCGGCAGAAGCATCCAAACAGCACGGATGAGAACTGGGCCGTGGGAGGAAAGAGGGACCAGAATATTGGCGGCCAGGAATGAAGAGGAAGAGAAGCGGGGTCCCCGAATGCACTACAAGTGATTTAAAATGAAGTTTAAAGTACACGATTCAGGAAAGCTTTGTCCTGATAAGACAAAACCTGGCTGGTACTTACAAGTGGGAACCGTGAAGTGCCTGCAGGGGAACGTGATGCCTACTCTAGCTTTTAGTCCCTTTGGCTTCCCAGGCTCTGCGTGGGCGACAGGAGAGGCCAGGGACGACCCAGGAACCCACCCGCCTGTCCTCGCCCGCTCGGTGGCTTACAGTGTTCCTGAAGGAGTGGCTGCGGATGGGGTCCTCGGCGGCCAGGGACGCGCTGCTCAGCATGATGAAGACGAGGATGAGGTTGGTGAAGACGTGGTGGTTGATGAGCTTGTGGCAGCCCACGCGGATGCTGTGGGGAGAATCGGCGCATGGACCTCGCCCAGCCAGCACCCCGGCCCCGCATGCTGGCCCGAGTCAGGCAGGGGCGGCCATCACTGTGCCACCCACACCCACCCAGCAGACCAGAACCACCTGACCGTCGCCCCTCAAAACCCCTGCACGGCAGACCCTGGGCCTGGGTGCGGCTCCGTGTGGGAGCTCACGGACACCATCCAGAGTCCGTCAACATGGGGACTGCCACCTGCTGAAGGAGAAGAAACTGAGGCTGAAGCCCGTGAAAGAGCTGTCTCAGGATTTCCATCCCGGGCTGACGGTGACGTTTCCTGCTACAACATGAAGCCTGGTGCGTACTCTCCCGACCGAGAAGGGAGACTGAGGTGGGAGCTCATCTTCGCAGCAGCTCACAACGAACGGGAGGAGCGATCCCTTTCTCGTACTGCAGCGGGGCTGTGCTAACATAGGCTGCAGTGAGGGAGGCCTGGTGAATGCCCTGTTACGGGGGGATTCGGTCATAGGGCTGCATTATTAGTATTAATATTAGTATTATTATTGCTATTATTTGGAGTTGACCCATAATGAGCACTCCTGAGAACGGAAGTGAGAGTTACATCTGCACGCAAGAATCTCACGAGGATCTTAGTGTACCTGCAGTAGGGCATCAGAGTCCCGTGAAGCCGGGAGGGCAACATGTGCCGAGCGCCCCCGTCCGGCCCTCACCCCCACAATGGCTCCGTGGCCATCGGAGCTCCCTGCAGCCCCTGACGTCTGGGAGCTAGTCAGTGTCTGACTACCCTTCACCCCAACAGTTGACTTTAGAATTTAAAGATTATTATTTTTTTTTTGCCTATAGAATATATGTAGGTTTTTCTTTGGAAAGATTTTTTTCACTTTTAAAACTGGAGTCAACTCTATAGGAAAAGTGACTCCTTGCTTCAGATCCTCCCTTTGGGGCTGGTTAAGGCTGAAATGTGCCCTGGACCATCGGTGCAAGCTGATAGCAACTGAGTCTGGGAAGGCCGCCCAGGGCTGAGAGCAGGCAATCAATCCGTCCTTCAATATAGGTAGACAGTGGGCTATGGGTGTCAGTAACGTCAGGGATGCCCAAACTCTCAACAGTGATGAGTGGAAAAGCTATCATCAAATCTGCAAGTCTCTCAGGACCACAGCCAGCCTTGCTTCCCGCCTGTGTCTCCCGGGGCCTGAGAACCACAGAGTTCTTCTCTGATGGCCAGGAACTGCTCCTGTGATCCTAGAACCTCCAGGAGCCATCTATTCCCTCTGGCATTTCTCTCGGTCCCAGATGATGGAAAACCCAGAACCCAGCCAGTAAAGAAGCACCTTCCTCTTCCCGTACCTGTGAGCAAGGGCCACGCTCCTGGTGAGCACCTTGTCATGCTAACATGAGCAACGCCATGTTAAGCAGGATGTCATAGAGCTGAACCGACTAGCCCAACCTATAAAATATCACTGAGCAATATTAGTTATTGCCAGAAAACTCAACAGGGAAAAGTGATCAGCCGGACTAGATCTCAGGATGAAGACGCTGGGCAGAAGTCGGTGACAAAATCCCCACCTCCCAAAGCATCCTAACAGAAGACCCAGCGGTGAAGAAAGGGTCCTTTGATGGAGAACACGTCACAGGTGACCACCCAGGGAAGGCCAGAGCCGTGGGCTCCGAAGGAAAGGCAGCTATCTCACCACTGCTGAGCCCAGCACAGGGATGAAGGGGAGGAGAATCTGGACTAGGCTCCTCCCAGCCCGGGCCACACCCCTGCAGCCCCTACATCCAGGAAAGCAAGGCTAGGAAGAGATGAGCAGAGGACAAAGGCTGGGGAGGGGTTAGAGCCTGCCGGGGTGGGCCCCCTTGTTCCGGTCCAGAAAGGAGCCGCCCCGTCCCCAGCCACCCTCCCCATCAGGCAACCTGGAGGGCCACAGGGATGTGACTGGAGAGGGGGTACTTACGGGTTGGTCTTGCTAAGAATGAAGAAGGCGCTCCCTTCCGGAATGGGGACGATTTTCTCTTTCATGTTCAGCTCCGAGATTCTGCGAGGACGGGGGCCAGCTGGGACCTCGGGTTCATCCTCCTCCTCCTCCTCCTCTTCCTCTTCCCCTACTTTAAACAAGACACTTTTTTATAGGCATGAAACAAAGGCTGAATTTGGGTTCTAATCATTCTCGATGTCACATGGAAATTTAGCTTAAACTTTAACAACATCTATCAGCCTTCAAGAATCAAAACTCTTTAGAATATGGGCTGTGTGTGTGTCGGGGGTGAGGCAGGGACTGAGCAGCTTGCCTGCACGTGAGTGTGTGTAGTTGCGGGGCTGAGGTGCCCAGCAGTTGAAGATCTAAGCGTAGGTAAGAGGCAGTAACAATGTAATTCCCATGGCCATCCCCCAGCACAGCTGTGTCCCCAGTGACCTCCTTGCTCAGCTTCGGCCCAAAACACTGTGTGGGGCTTCAAGTCACACATGATCAGTCCCCTGAGCTCCTCTACCACCACAGTCCCTCCTACATCAGCCAATAAAGGCACCGGTCAAATGGGAAAGTGTCAGGCGAGTTGTAATTATTGGTTGTCCCTAGAGAGATCTCCCAGCAAAGGCTGGGGTTATCCTGATCCACCTATACTTTCTCTCCCACCACCTGGAATGTGGGTTATGTAAGCTGCCTGTGACCCAGAGAAAAAGCAGGGGACTGGACTCATGGCCTCGGCAGCCAGGCGACCTCGGCGGTCCAGCGTGCATCCAGCTGGCTAGCAGCCACAGAGGCAGCCGCTGATCGTAGAGTGGTGGCCAAGCCCGTCACCATACCTGGCACATCGCAGGGTGGGTAGGGGTCCTTGTCCTCATCCTCTTCTTGGTACTCATCAATTATGACCTAGGATGACAGAGAGATCTTGGGAGTAGGGGAGATTCTGACTTAAATGCCACAGTGAGGACTCAACTCTGCCACTCAGAATGGGGCAGAAAAGTCCCTTCAGAGTGTGACGGTCGTGAGTGTGC
This sequence comes from Myotis davidii, assembly GCF_000327345.1. Lineage (NCBI taxonomy): Eukaryota > Metazoa > Chordata > Mammalia > Chiroptera > Vespertilionidae > Myotis > Myotis davidii. Next base: position 741,093 of record NW_006284347.1, on the reverse strand, counting down.
AAGGGCAGCAGATGCCCAGGCAGTGACCCTGTGGAGACTGAGGTCTGAGGGCAGACGAGGCGACACCCTCCCAGCTGTGGTCACAGCGCCCAGCAGCATCACATACTGAAAGTGAGCGCCATGCAGCTAGGGAACTTGTTGGTCATGTTCAGTCTCAGTCCCCAGTCTCTCACACATGGTAACTGTACAAAAAGTATTTACTGATTCAATGAACAGACAACCAGGTGAATGAGAAGCCCAGAGCTATCATCCGTGGGAGAGGGTTTCACAGAACAGGCCAGAGCACACAGGCCCTCGCCCTGCGGTCTCCTCGGGCAGATACCCATTCACAGCCCTGGATTTCAATCCCCACTGAGAAAACACTCACAGGTCAGGTCTGATTGCACAAGCCCAATAAAGGAAAATAAGTGGTCAGACCAGTCAAACATCTAACACACTGGTTCTGTGGTAAAATACTGGCTAATTACCAGTGAAGTGCCTAAATTCGCTCAGAACCCCCGGAGGCCAGCCCCTACAGGAGTGTGCCATACTCACTGAAATATCACACAGCACACTCTCATGGTGGAAAGTGCACTATTATGGTGAATCATTTTGAAACAGAAAGGGGGGGAAACATTTCAGATCATGTACCTTGTTGTCACTGTTGGCTATCTGATTGACTTCCGGCTTGTGGTTCTTTTTATTTTCCAGGCTTTCTTTTCTACAGAGGAGAGGACAGAACCCAAGAAACCAAGTAACTATGCTGCTGCGAATAAAAGCCCTCACCAGGGCTCTGCATCAGCAGCGGCCCAGGAAGGACAGCATTTCACTGGAAACCACCCTACCAGCCAGAACACAGCACAACCCACACTCAGAGCTTCCTGCTCACTCAGGGCACTGGATTCATTTCATGGGTCATCTTATTAGAATTCTCATCCAAAAGCTAATCAGCACTGAATGCATCATTTATTTTATGGTGCCAAAATTAACCGCAGCGATTCGTTAGGCATGGGGACATGTGACTCCCACTCTCAGTTCTGAGGGAATGCGAGCCAAGAGCCCGGGCTCTGCCCCAGATTCCAGCCTTTTGGGCCAGCCCCACGTGGCCATCCACAATCACCACTGAGCAGCAACGTGGGGTCGCGGCTGCTGTGGAGTCTGTGTGGCTCCGCCAGGCCTCACCTGCAGTAACTTAGGTGAAAACAGGGTTACCTGGCAATCTTTTTTCTTTCCTTTTCTTCAGCTTCCTCTTTCTGAGCAGTATTCAAACTTTCAGCATCAGCCAAATTGTCTACAGCGATGGCCAAGAAGACATTCAGTAGAATATCTAATTTGAACATTTTAAGGGTATAACACCTTTCTGATGCATGGTCAACAATAGAAACGTCGTATCCCCGGTGCACTCCAGGAGGCTGGTAATGGGACACTGTCCCCTAGTGCCATGTTCACTTGTAAAGCCAGGGGACCAGAGCCGTGCGCTTTTGTTGTTGTTTTCTTTTATAAAACTAGAAAAGCGGAGAAGATAGTCTGGACAGAAGCAAAATTAAGATTCACTAAACTGCGTGAAAACCTACAAACGTCAACATTTCCTTTCATGCATGTGCATACGTGTGCTTGCGCATGCATGTGTGTGCCTCTACACACCTAGGTATCTACAGCTATGAGACACATTGCATAAGACAATCTATAACATAAACACAGAGGGTCTTTTTCATGTTGCAAGTTTGCTTTATGCATTTTGTTTTGTTTCATTTAAAATACGCACACCCATAATGCATATATATTTTGGGCATGCTTTCCAAAATAGACCCCTTCAAAGACAACACATTATGCAAATGAGGATCCCATTGCACAAGGCAGTCTGAGCCTTTCTCATTGGAAACAGCCTCCAGGGTGTACAGACACCTCATTCATCCATTCATTCATTCATTCACTGCACATCCCCTGACCACCACATGCCTGACTCACTGCTGGCTGTGCTGGCCTATTCTTTTGAATAGGCCCACTGTGGCTAAATCGTTGACTACGGTGGTTGAATTTTATTTTTTCAAATAGTAAAAAGTTAGGTATTTGAACAAGTTATAAGGTTTTTGGCTTTTACTATAACGTATGTGTGGTTTCCATAAACAAATTAAAAAAAATTCAGAACAAGGTTTCCAAATCAGAAGATGCCTGTTTCTTATTTGCTAGCTGGTAAGTCTGTTTTTGAGAAGCAGGAGATGAGAGGGCAGGAAGTGAAGGCGGCTCCCTCCCCTGACTAAGTGTCTCAGGCTGAGCACAGCCCTCTACAGGCGGGAGCTGGGACCTGAGACGGGAGCAGCACACACTGCTCACGTGCCCTTGCAGTCTGAGGTCTCCGGTGGGTGCCGACCATGCAAACATCACCTAACAGGGACCGACGATAAGACAGCTTTCAGGGGATTTCGTGCTCGACGAATCGAATCAAGTCGTTCAAGAGGGCAGGAACGTGAGTGAATTATATTAAGATTTCGAACCGTCTTCCAGATGCTAGCCTATTTTTTACACAAAGCCTCTGGGAGCCTGAGGTGGTATTCATATGTTTGTACAACAGCTCTTCCACCAAGCATTTATTGAGGGGCTCTGCAAGGCAGGTCTTGTGCTGGACAGGGAGGATGGAGAGATACAGCAGACACAAGCAAAGGTGATGGGGTCATGAAGGTGCCAATCAAGGTAAAGGGAGACCTGAGTTTCCAGAAGCCTGGGGCAGGGGTGGGCAAACTTTTTGACTTGAGGGCCACAATGGGTTCTTAAACTGGACCGGAGGGCCGGAACAAAAGCATGGATGGAGTGTTTGTGTGAACTAATATAAATTCAAAGTAAACATCATTACATAAAAGGTTACGGTCTTTTTTGCCCGCGGGCCGTAGTTTGCCCATGGCTGGGTTAGAGAGTACCTCTTGGTAGGGAGAAGGAATAAACACGTTGCAGAAGTTATACAGCATGATACAGCAATCAACCAATGGATATTTGACTTTCAAAGATGGACAGGTCAGCAAAGTAAAGTTAGATTTACGGGAGCTTAGTTCAGCCCACTGAAGGTAAGTCCCCATCAGTTATGAGGGGTCTTAAGAAGATATAACTGTGCCCCAGCTTCCCAAGGATGATGGCACGGAGAGCCACCTGGCCTTGCCCTGAGCTATCCCATGGGACCTGCACAGAGGATGCGACACCTCGAGGGGCGACCACTGCTGCAGTCCAGGCACTGTCTCTGGCTCCCTCCTCTGAGCCTGCTCTCATCCTGCAGGGCCTCACTGGGACGCTGCCTCTCCTTTGCTCACCCAGCAACCATGAAGGAGAGCAGATAGAACAGGGTAAGGGCATTCACCTCCCCATCACAACAGCCACCACGCCACCATGGGGAGAGTCAGAGGGAGAAACCAAACAAGAAGGGGCAACAGCAACACCCTGGTCAGCGAAAGGATACAGTTCCCACAAATGAAGAGGATGATGAAGTAGATGCAGACGATCATCCCTGAAGATGACGGGCCCCCGTACGCCATGATGCCGTCATACATCACAGCATTCCAGTCTTCGCCTGTCAGAATCTAAGAAGCCAAAACTTGATCAGCCGGTAGACCCACAATTCCCAGGTGTCTCCAGAGCTCCGTGGTGGCTGCCTATATCTGGTTTAACACTGCCTTTCACAGTCTGGTCTGCACTGAACAAACCCATCTGCTATCCCGCAGAGTTTACAAAACATTATTATTTTTAAAAAATATATGTTATTGATTTTTTACAGAGAGGAAGGGAGAGGGATAGAGATTAGAAACATCAATCGGCTGCCTCCTGCACACCCCCCACTGGGAATGTGCCCACAACTAAGGTACATGCCCTTGACCGGAATCGAACCTGGGACCCTTCAGTCCGCAGGCCGACGCTCTATCCACTGAGCCAAACTGGTTAGGGCAAAAAAACACACATTATTTTTAATTACACCAATAGATGAGTTCTAGTGAAAATAACATTACATATAAGACTTATGTACCCTGAGATGACGCCTCAGCCCTGAGAGCATGCTATTGGGGTGTCTCTCTCCGGGACCTTTATTGTGGATTTAAACTCATATGTACACTCAGAGGAAATGGGCCATTGGGGGGCTTCTCTTATTTATTAGACATAAAGGGTATCATATACTGTATGAATTTTCTGCAATTTGCCTTACCCCCCGCCCCCCTCAACATTATACTCTGGAGACACTCTGTGTTAACAGCTTTATTTCATCCTTTAAAAAAATTTTTTTTTAATCCTCACCCAAGGATCTGTTTTCATTGATTTTAGAGAGAGAGGAAGGGAAAGAGAGAAAGATATTGATGTGTTTATTTTTTTTAATGATGAGAGAGAGAGAGAGAGAAGCATTTATCAGAAGCCTTCCACATGTCCCAGCCAGGGATGGAACCTGCAAACCTGGGTATGTGCCCTGACCAGGAATCAAACCCGAAACCTTTCTGGTGCACAGGATGATGCTCCAACCAACTGAGCCACTGGCCAGGGCTCATTTCAGTCTTTTTAACTGCTGCCTAGTATTCCACATAGTTAACCAAGTGTGGAAATGGAAAACTATAGCTATGAATTTTTATAAGCAGAGAATTCCCTAAGTATCTTATGTAAATTTACAAACTACCTCGTGAGTAGATACTAATAATTACCTGAATTTCAAATATAATCTTCTCTACTGATGATACTTGGTAATTCAATCCATCATGAAATAGAACCAGATGAATATTAACAGCAATTTAAAAATACACTAACTTCCAAAAGAAAGAGAGACAGTGAGGGAGAAAGAAAGAGAGAAAGAGAAAGAGAGAGAGAGAGAGAGCTCCCATATCACCTATCTGGGCCAGATACTTTAAAAATTAAAACCGTCATGGTCACCACCAAACAGGAAAATGGGATTTGATAAAGCAATTCACAGAAAAGGAATTAGAAGTGGGCCTTAGTCACATGAAAAGACATTCAAGTTCACTCCTGATAATACCATGTTCACCAATCAGACAGGCGCAATCTGAAAGCCTGAGCACCTCCAGTGGGGTGCAAAGGAGTGAGGCAACGGGCAGCCCCACACCCCATCCCTGGAGGATGAACGAACACACCCTCAAGGAGAATACTTGGGTCAGAGCATCCAAGCTGCACATGCGCACACACCCTCTGAACCAGCAGACTCTGGGAACGTCTCCTACAGATCTGCTCTCACTCATGTGCCCCAGGGCATACGTTCAAGGTCACCCACTGAGGCAAGACTGGAGCCGATAAAATATTCCCCAGCAGGGGACTGCTCCATGAATCATGCACGCCCATACCCAGGAATTTACGCTGCAGGGAGTAGGAGGCGGCAACCTTTTGGGGGCCAATCAGGCAGGTTCTTAAGCACACTTTAAGTGATAAACAGCAAGATGGAAAACGGTGTAGAATGAGCTCCCATCTGTGTGAATTCACCTGGAGGCAGGTAGGCAGGCTAACTGACTTATACCTGAGCAAATATATCTCAAAGAACACACAAGAAGCTGTTAACGGTG
>NW_006284347.1:712233-735449 GCF_000327345.1 Myotis davidii | reverse complement strand
GGAAGGGAGTGAAGGGACTTGATTGCTACTTTCTATCCTTTGGCAATGTTTGAATTTTGTGCCACATGCATGTATTACAAAACAACCACCGCACAGGCTTCTCTGGAAGAAATCAGAAAAACCCGTGACTCATCAGTGGCCCCAAATTAAGTATAATTCAAAAATTTTTCAAAAATTAAGTATAATTCTCTGACAGCCTGTAGCAGTGACAGAAATCCCACTCACTTCCAGTGGCCAAGTGGGAAAGAATCTTAGAGATCATTCCCTCTCTAGCCTGTCTCTCTCTCTCTCTCTCCCTCTCCTCTTCAGAAAAGGACAGTGACTTTCCAGGGTCACAGAGCTGAGCACTGGGAGAGCCCCAGGCCCCCATGCCCGCTACCCCTCCCGCCGGCCCCACGGCCTCTCCAGCAGGGCCTGCAGCGCCCGGACTTGCATGTGAAAAGCCACAAGGGCAGACGGGACGGTTAAATTTATCGACCGGGCTCTGTCCAAGGAAGGGCTTCAGCTCACAACATAGGAAGATGAAGAGGAGTTAGAGCAACTCGGCTTCCAGCCAGGAGGGCTGGCGAGGCTGCTGCTGCCTCACCCTGTCCCCTGCTCCTCGGCCTAATTGCTCACAGGGGCCCCAACCACACAGACACCCTCAGAGGCCGCGTGTCCCCATTACATCACACGAGGGAGGACAGAAAAGGGGCAGAAGGCTGCCACAATTCTTCTATCAGCCCGATGCCTCTGACTACACCTCAACATTAGGCCTTTGGAAGTCACTTCTTTGCATAAATCTGTTATAGCCAGAATGACAAAACTTGCTCTCGATCAAAAATTAGCACAGAACCAGAAAAGAGCCGATCTCACAGACACTCCAGGGTCTGTGGCCTTGCAAAAACATTAAATCACATCCCATCGAGAGCAGGATTGAGATGCAAAAGAGATTGCTTAAATGGAACAAAATGTAGCAGAGCATCCATCACTGGGGTGGAGCCGACTAATGGAAACAGAACCGTTTTGTCTCACTGAGTCGTGGACAGACAAGGAGGCACCTCATAACGGGCTTTGCAGGGAGGGGCAGTGGGAGGGGGCAGGGGCGACTCACCTGGAACACCGTGAGAAGCGCCTGAGGGAAATTGTCAAAGGTGCTCCGCTTGGTCTGCGACTCGTCGAAATTAAACTTGCCTCCAAACAGCTGCATCCCGAGCAAGGAGAAGATGATGATGAAGAGGAAGAGCAGGAGCAACAGCGAAGCGATGGACTTCATGGAGTTTAACAAGGATGCCACCAAGTTGCTCAGGGATGTCCAGTGCCTACAAGTCAGGGTGAGGGTGTGAGCCCAGAACGCAGACATCGCCTGACGGGAGGCGGTGCGTTGCCGCCTGGCCCACAGAAAACACCGCAGCAAGGTGCCCCCGTCCTCACCTGGTCACTTTGAAAATCCGTAAGAGGCGCACACAGCGGAACACGGAGATGCCCAGGGGAGACATGATTTCCAGCTCCACCAAGATGGTTTCCGTGATGCCCCCACACACCACGAAGCAGTCAAAGCGATTAAAGAGGGAGACGAAGTACGCCTGGAGACCCAGGCTGTACATCTTCACCAGCATCTCGCAGGTGAACAGCGCCAGGAGGACTTTGTTCGCGATATCTGGAAAGACAAAGGGGCGGCTGTCCTAGGGACCTCCGCTGCTCCCCTCCCCCGGTCCCTGCTGTGAATGCCCCCTTCTCCGCTACTGCCTCCATTGCAGAGACGTGGCACTAACATCGATGGTCTGCTTGTCTGCCAGGTTCCAGTCCTGCTGCCGCCACTACCTAGACGTGTGACTAGGAGAGGGCCCCCGGTCTCTCTGGGCCTCAGTCTCACTGACTGTGCCATGGGGAGGGGCAGCTCTCCACGTCACCTCCGATGCCTCTGAGCTCTCGGAGCCCATGCGTCTCCATTCAGTCCAGCGTACTGTATTTCCTGCTCCTATCAGTCACAAAAGCTCTTGGTCTTGCTTACAGCACCACGAGAGAAGAAGCAGTTGCCTATCCAGGTCATTTCTAACAGCAGAAAACACCTCCCGGCAGGCTGGGGAGTTGGACGGAAACAGATTTAAGCTGATGTAAGACAGGCCTTCTTGATGGCTCACAACTGCCACACTCAGAATGGACCGTCTCTGAGGACGAACTCCCACACCACATGGCTGGGGCGTTCGGGGCAGGGGAACTATCACCACTTGCCCAGAATACCAGAAGGGAAAATAAAGCTTCCCCTTAGTGGGGACGGGGGGGGGGGTTCCTCGATGCTGGGTTGTCACAGGGTAAAGGCGATGGCATGCCCTGGCGCCCATCACCGGCACCTCCACGCCAGGTGCACCCTGTGTTTGGACGGTCCTACATTCTTCCCATTAGTGCGCAATGAATCGCTCCCGCACCTGTCACACACCGAGCAGGTAGGACTAACGTGCATGGACAGCCTCAGGAATCCCTCATTCAGAACAAAAAGAGGAGAGCTTCTGCTTGTACCTTGGACCTGCGTCAGCCAGTCAGGCTGGTTGTAGTGCTCAGAGGAAATGGTTAAGGTGTTGAGAAACACCAGGACAATAACCAGCCAGTAAAACGTAACAGACTTCACGGCAGCCCTACATCGTCTGCGACTGAATCGGTTCCAGCGACGCCAGCGGCGGCTGCAAGAGAAGCAGACGTTACTCTCTGAGTGACAGATCCGGCACCTGAGTGTCCAATAAACATCACTGGGAAAGCACCTGTCTCCCACGCTGGCGGTCCAGATTGGGGTGGGGGTGCAGGAAGGAAAGACCTTGCAATACAAATTATGACGACCTTCACATACAACTTATTAAAATGTTATCTCTTGATTTGATTGTGCTATCAGTTTCCTTCCGATGGCTTTACATGACTCAACAAGCCGTCCTACATAGTCCTCAAGCCAGTTAGAAAACCCAGATATTCACAGATCCGTGTGCAGATGCAAAACGGAGTAGCACACGTATGCAGTGCACATCCCCACCATATGGCGCAGGGATCTGTTGTGCAGAGAGCCACTTAGCTTATCATTACATCTCTTCCAGCATCTCAATCATCATACAAAATTGATCAGGCAACGAAGTGCTCCAAAAACACAGCTTTCCTTTCAGGGAAATTTCCATCCTTTCTTAACCCTGGGAGATTTCTCTGGGGCCTGGCAGGGCCGTCAACGCTGAGTAGGACATGAGTCTTCAGACTGAGTCATCAGGTGCCCTTTCTAACTAGTGATGCTCAAAATATACCTTCAGGAGAAGAGCCAATATTGAATCATGTTTTCGTACAAATAAAACGAGCCGAGTCCAACAGACAAGTAGCATGTCCTTCACTGACTTTCAGTTCTGGTTTGTAATGAGGGGAGGTATTCTCTCCGTTACCCCGCTCCCCATGGAAAAGACTCCCTGCCTCAGGATGGCTTGGTGAAGTGAGCTGTGCCCAGGGGGCTGAGTCAGAGGACTCTCCGGGCTGTGCCCAGGCTGCAGGCGGCTGACTCAGCTGTGCTCTGTTAAAAACACTGAAACCCAGGGGCCAGGCAGAGAGAGATCTGTGCTAACTCTTCAGCAAGACTTGGAACAAGCAAGGTGCATGTTGTTATTGCTCTTGCTGTGTGGTTTCCAATGGCAGTAGCAGCTGGAAACATGAGGAGCCGCTAAGAAAAATTCTGCAGGGGACACTAAGGACTGTCCCTGGGGCGAGATGCTCAGTGGTGCACAGACCAGTCCACACAAGCAAGGTGCGCACTGGTCTGAAGAGGAGCCAGCCTTGGTGGGTCTGTCACAAGGACAAGTCATAGGTGTCTCCCAAATCCAGGGACATGATCGTCACACCCCTGAAACCCTGCAGCACTCCCCGTCTTGCTCCTCACTGGGTGCCCAGGCTCTGTGCCAGGCACTGGGCAGATGGAGATGAGGAAGACACAGCCCCGTGGCCCCTGTCCTTGTAAAGTAGGCAGAGTTATAGACTATAAATCTACACCAAGAGTTATTCCCAAGGCGCCAGGTACAGGAGCAAAGAGCTGCAAATGCTCTTTTAAAAAAATCTTTATCCCAGGATATTTTTTCTACCGATTTTTAAAGAGAGCGGAAGTGGAGAGAGGGAGCGAGAGAGCGAGAGAGCGAGAGAGAGAGAGAGAGAGAGAGAGAGAGAGAGGGAGGCATCGATTGGCTGCTTCCCACATGCACCCAACCGAGGCTGGGAATCAAACCCAAGACCCTTCTGTCTGTGGGCATACGCTCTATCCACTGAGCAACCGGCCAGGGCTGCAAATGCTTTGTAAGAGTCAGGACAGTCTTCGCTGGAAAACTGAGAATCCCCTCTCCACGGCTGAGTAGGAGTTTGCCAGGGGGCAGAGGGAAGGGCACTCCACTCAGAGGAAACTGCAGGACCAAAGGGACTTAGGTAAGAAGAAACAGTGTGTGTGGTATGTTTGAAAACTGAGAGCAGTGGGGAGCAAAAAGGATCAAAAGATGAGGTCAGATGCTCAGCCACGGGCCAAATTATGAAGGAATTTGCCTGCCTTCTGGCAACAGGGAGTCATGGGAAGGCTTTTCATTTTATTTTTAAAGTCCGGTTTATTGAGATATAATTTAGATGATAAAATTTACTCTTTTTAGGTTTACTATTTGTGACCACCACCACAATTAAGACATAGACTGTTTCCATCACCTAGAGTTCCTTCATGGTCCTTGTGCTCAATCTCCTCTCCTCACCACAGCCCCTGACAACTACTGAGCTGTTTTTTGTTCCTATTGTTTTGCTTTATCCAGAATGTCCTATAAATAGAATTATGCAACACAGGGTGGGGCAAAAGTAGGTTTACAATTGTGAGTACTCAAAACACAGTCTCTTCTTGTATTATTTATTACTAGAGGCCCATTGCAGGAAGATTCCTGCAAGAATAGGGCTTCCTCGGGCCTATTCCTGCAAGAACAGGGCTTTCTGTGGCCGGAGCGAAGCAGAGAAGGGAGCGAAGCCTGCCCTTTTCCGTTGCCTCGCTCCCTCCCGTCTCCGCTCCCGTGTCTGCTGCCTCGGGACACTCCATTGGCAGTGGAGCGGAGAGGCTGGATCAGCCACCGGAGTGGGCGGATAGTGCCTTGCCCCCCCTTGTCTCCCCCGCCACCTGCCTGGCCAACAGGCCTGGACACTGAAGGGGCGGGGCTGAGGGGACTGGGCACTGCCCTCTTGTGGCTATGGGCGCAGCCATCTTTGTGATGGAGTGGCAGAGTGACTGTTAATTTGCATATTACTCTTTTATTAGATAGGATTACTAGTGCCCCAGTGCACAGATTCGTGCACATTGAAAGGAAATTAATTAGAAGGTGGCTGGTGGGGCAGGACTGGGTGAGATGGGCTGGACACACCCTGGAGCCAACCTCCTGCAGTCCCTCCCCGGCTGGCTGCACCTGGGGTGGCACTAGGGCTCAAAGGGCATTGGCGGAGTGAGCGGGGTCCCTCTGGCAGTTGGGATCCCTCGGCCTGGCCTGCAGGGATAGGGTGTGCTCCCTACTCTCTGGTTCTGGGGTGCATCACCCGAGAACCACCGCTGCCAAGTCACCGCAACTCGGCAGCTCCTGCGTTGAGCGTCTGCCCCCGGTGGTCATTGCACATCATAGCTACTGGTCAGACTGTCGCTTAGCCTTTTATATATATAGACTGTATTATTTTCCATACAAACAACTGTAAACCTACTTTAGCCACACTCTGTATATAGCTTTTTAGGGACTGGTTTCTTTCACTTAGCAAAAATACTGTTCAGGCCTGACCAGTTTGACTCAGTGGATAGAGGGTCAGCCTGTGAACTGAAGGGTCCCAGGTTCAATTCTGGTCAAGGGCACATGCCTAGGTTGTGGACTTGATCCCCAGTGGGGGCAATGCAGGAGACAGCTGATCAATGATTCTCTCTTATCTCTGATGTTTCTCTCTCTCTCTCCCTCTCCCTTCCTCTCTGAAATCAATAAAAAAAAATATTAAAAAAATACTTTTCAGATTCATTTCTGTTGTTGCTTCTATTAGTTTTTTCCTTTTATTGCTGAGCATTTTAGCATTATATGGATAAACTATAATATGTCTACCCAGTCAGCATTTGATGAACATTTGAGTTATTTACAGTTTTTGGCAATTATTAATAACACTGCCATGAACACATAAAAAGTTTTATGCAGACATATAGCTTCATTTCTCTTATATAAATACCTTCAAAGTGGGATTACTGGATTATACGGTAAATATGTGTTTAACTTTATAAGAAACTACCAACTTGTTTTAAAAATGTCTGTCACTGACAAGTAGGAGTGCATGAGAATTCTCATTGATTGCCTCCTTGTCAGACCTTAATATTGTGATATTTTTAATAGATACATAGTGGTATCGCATTGTGATTTTAGTTTACCTTTTCCTAATGACCAATGGTCATTTCATGTGCTTATTCGCTACCCATCTGTCTTCTTTGGTGATGCGCTTCTTACAATCTATTGACCATTTTTCAATTGAGTTGCTTCCTTATTATTGACACTATTCTTTATATAAACTGAGTATCAGCCTTTTATCAAATATGTTTTTCAAATATTTTTCCTCCAGTCTGGAGCTTATCTTTTTATTTTCTATTGAAGAGCAGGGGTTTTAATGTTGAATTTATCATTTTTTTCTGTTATGGCCAGTGCTTTGCGTATTGGGTCTAAGAAAATCTTTGCCTAACCCAGGGTCACAAAGATTTTTCTCCTGGAATGCTTACAGTTTTAGGTTTTACATTTAGCTCTATGGTCTTTAAATTTACATATAGTGGTAAAATGTTTTAAATTGAAAAAGAACATTTATATGGAAGAATATACAAATCACAGATGTGCACTTCAATGAGTTTTCACCAACTGACCATGTCATAGCCCAAGAAACAGAACATGACTAGCACCTAAGAAAACCTTTTGAACCTCCTTCTATGAAAAACTATTTTTGCAGGGTGGGGGGACTTAATTCTCACCCAAGGATATTTTTTACAATGATTTTTAGAGAAAGTAAAGGGAGGGGTAGAGACAGAGGGAGAGAAACATCAAGGTGAGAGAGACACATCGACTGGTGGCCTCCCACACATGCCGTGACGGGGGCTGGAGATTGAGCCTACAACCAAGGTACATGCCCCTAACCAGAACTGAACCCACAACCCTTCAGTTTGTGGACTGATGCTCTGACCACTGAAAAAACTGGCCAGGGTTGAAAAACTTTTAAGCAGAAAAGTGACAAGAAGTATTTCTCCTGGAGAAAGGACTCTAGGGGGGATATGAAGGGCTGATTAGTGGCAAGAAATTGTTGCATCTTGTTGGTTTGTGTTGGGGCAAGCACCTTAGCACCTACGGCAGTAACTACCCTGCCCTCCAAGACGGGTGCTTAATGTTTCCTGGGCAGATTGATCCTCTATATGAATACTGCAGCCCAAAGAGCAAATGCAAGTCTGGAGCAACTCCATGCAAAATTCACAAGTTAAAGAGAACAACCAACACACATGCCTAAGAAAAATGGAAATAAGATACTGACCTGAGCTTGGATTTTGAGATGGCTTGACTGAAAGAAAGACAAAAAGAACATCATTCCTATTAGGAAGGCTTAAGCATATGCTCCCCCACCATGTCAGCGGAGCTATCAGAAGAGCCATGCACAGCAGCCTGGCTCAGCACCCCCGGTGCCCGCAGCGGGCTAGCTGGGATATTTGCGGAGCAGTAGCAAGGTGCTGCAGGTCCAGGCAGGCCAGGCTGAGCACCTGCCCAAGCCCTGGCAAGAGAAGGCTCTTAGCCAGATGCTGTCAGCAGTCATGGCACAGGCAGTGACTCTAGGGGTCCTTCTCTCCCCCACCTGTGTCCCCCAAACTGAAGTCCGGGCGTCTCTCCTGCCTGCAACTCAGCCACACATCTCAACAGCAGCATGTGCTGCTGCTCTAGCAAATGGAGCACTGGACTAGGAGTCCGGGCCTTGCTATGCACTAACGGCGTGAGTCTGGGCAAGCGGCACATCTTTTTGAGCCTCCGTGTTCTCATCTGTCAAACGGGGAGGACAAACCCATTTCCCGTCTACTTTCCATTGTGGTAGGGAGGGCAGAGCAAGAGAAAGGAGGCAAATGCACTTTGTAAGCTGCTGAGTATCCTGCCCATAACACATCATTTTTACGCAGCACTGCCCAGGAGATCGAATTCTCTTAAAAACAGCACCTGCATTTTGCAGAGATAAGACCTAAAAGATACCAGATGGAAGCAAACAAAACAAAGCTGCATGGGTCCCCCCCCAAAGCAGGCTGCACTCTGCACATTCCACCCTGCTGGTCCCCCCACTGCAGCAGTCCAAATCCTCTAGTAAAAAGCCAATGGGGGTGGGGGTTGGGGGTTATGGGATGGCGCCCTCCACTGTTAGGAGGGGGTGGTGCAGGGCTCCTAAGATAAAGTGCTGTAAGCATAGGACAGGGTCTGGCCATCCAGCAGCTGTGCATAAGATTGAGAGAACCCAGGAGCAAAGGAAACTTAAATATTCTCATCAGCCACGCTGCCATACAAGCTCTTCTCCAAAGCACTGATGCCAGCACCAGCCCAGGAGGAGAATCGGGCTTTACCCCCACCGCAGGCACCCAGAGGGCCCGGCCTGGGCCGCGTCGCTTCTTTTCCACCAGCACCTAGTGGACACAGTGGAACAGTGGGTTACCTGGCACACCCCGCCGCAGGTGCTCAGCAGGATGGCTGCTCTGCAGGAGGAGGCAGGGAGGGGCCCCGGGTAGCAGGATGGCCAAGGGGCCCAGGGTGAGCCCACCTACCCCTCCTGCCCCTGAGGCTATGGCCCCCAGGCTTCAAGGAAATTTGGGGTGTCTTCCACCTATTTGCTTCCCTGAGATGATGATGATGGCGGAAGCCAGGAGGGTAAGTTGCCTCCACACTCACCAGAGAGTTCCCCAGCAGCCTTGGTTCTCGCCTTCGCCACTTACGTTCTCCGTGTTCACAGATTCCGTCTCGCTGGTTGGCATGCTGGCTGTGGAAGGGGAAGAAAACACTTCAGAGAGGGCACAGGAGGCGCTGCATGCCCCGGAGGGGCCGGTGTGAGATCCGCCACCAACAGGCCCTCTGGGAACCTAGGAGGTGGACAATGAAGGGCCCTCGGGCGCTGGACCAGCATAAGGGCTGAGAAGCCAGCACCTCCACGCAGGGGAGCCTCTGCTCCCATGCCCTGCCCAGCAAGCCCAGGGCCCCATCAGGAAGAAATTCTGTCCATCCAGACGTTTCCCGAGAAGAGCAGCCTACGGACCAAACAGGACCCTGCCCTGCGCTTGGTACCAGCTTATTCTCCTGGTTTCCAGGTTTGCCCCGAGGCCACCAAGACATCTCAGGACACCTTGCTGCCCCGGCAGGTGGACTCTAGAAAACCTGTGGATAGACCAACACGTCATGAACACATTCTTATTTTAAATATATCCGAGGGGAGGAGCTGTGGGTGGAGGAGTACAGGAGGTACCAGGCACCAAATCTTTTAAACAGTTTAAAACCCTACTCAGTTGTAGTTAACTTCTCTGATCTTTAGACGTGATCTTGTGAAGCCAATTATGAAGAGGCTCTCACCACCAAAGCCGGGCGAGAGCACTAGGGAGGTCTCCTCCCACCCGTGACCAGGGCAGAGCTGACTGTGGTCCCAGCGCCGCCATGTCCCTGGGCATGCCTCACTCCGCCACAAGCGGAGGAAATGTGGAAATGCACCCACTGGTGTCGGGAGGTCCAGGGACCCACCCGAGCCACCGTCTGGCACTTGGTTGTTGGTTTGCATCCACTTGATTTAGCCCCATAAACATCACGAGCATGTGCTGGAGACCAGGTGACGGAGGTGCGGGCGCCCAGAGGGTACGGCACTGGCTGCCCTGGAGGGCCAGCGGGAGAGGCAAGCCCCAGATGGGTTTAATTAACTGTGAAATACAGAAATATAGACTCCGCCTTACCCTCCCTCCCTCCTCGAGGGGCTGGACAAGGAACCTGAAACGTGTAGTACGCAGCTGCTGACCCTGCTCGGGCAATAGACATGGTGTGATGACAAGGATGGATGAAGGGGACCTGACTCAAAGGGCCCAGAGGTCTGAGAAACATCTGTTCTGAGAGCGACAGAGAAGATCCGGCTCCTTTTGAGAGCACCCAGGAAACGGAGTCTGTGGGTGGGAGTCTCGATAGCCACGTCCAGCAACCAGCTGTAGGCCAAGGTTTCAACGGAAAGGCAACATGGGCAGAATTCTAGACCCACAGCACACACCCGGTATTCTCGTGGAATAACCTTTTTCTTTCTTAGGTAAGTCGAAAGAAAGCAACTACATACTTTGATTTACATTCTCACAACTCCATGCAAAAATAAAGACAAAACAACCCCCCCCCCAAAAAAAAACACCCCACAACAATCCAATCATGAAAAAAACCTTTAACAGAAAGTTCCAGAGAGAGAGGGAGAGAGAATCTAAGATACTCCTGCAATTTGTCCCATGACCGTCCCATGCCTTGGCTTCGGCGAGAGACTAAAAATTCATAAAATTCAACAAAGTTCACTGTTATGGGTTCTTCCCATGGGGCCAGTCTTCTTTTCAAGAACAAGACAAAGAACATCACAGTGGGAGCTCCTTATAAACATGACCACAAGCCATCTCTGCGGCAGTTCTTCCTGGTGGTCTGAGGTCAGAAGGTGTGAGCACCATGACTCGGGATGGGGGCTGTGGGGTCCTCAGGCCCAGGTGGGTCCTGACTCCCAGCGTTAGTGTCCTGATCATGCCAACTCCACACGCTCAAAGCTCACTTCCGCCTCTCACAGTACACTACTTCAAGGTTCTGGTATTAACGCACATCATAACTTTAGTTATTATTTCAAAAAGAGCAAACATCTCCTGAATAGGCTGAGTCTTGTGGCTTGTTATTCTCTGGGGCCATGTCCCGTGATGTGAGCAAATACAGTTGCTGCGTTTCATTTCTGAAGCTTCATTTTCAAACAGTACGACTGAAGCAGATTACAGTGCATACTGCCTGTGGGGAGGGGGCCTCCCTTTGCATTTCTGGCCGGGTGCCAGCTAGGACTGGATGAAAGGCACGAGTTCCTCTCTAGACTAAGTGGGGGAAAGAGAAGAAAAAGAGCCAAACTCCCCCAGCAGCAGCACAGAGACACTAACTGGGAGGCCCAGCTCCAGGGCTTCCCGGGAGAGAAGTCCTCCTGCCTCCATCCTTCATGTGGAGGGGATGGTAGGCTCTCGTGTCGGCCAGATCTAACCTTAACTTCATGTTTGTGACCCGAGTTCTCTGAGGCTCCACATTCCCATCTGCAAAATGTGGGTACCTACATCTCGGGGCTGGAGTGGGTCCCCTCATCGTGGGTTACCCTGGATGGGTCCTCAGTGCCAGGCAATCACGAACGGCAGCTCTGTCATCTTGGCAAAGCTCTCGTGGGGCTCTCTGGACGCAAAGCAACACTCCCCGTGTGGCCCAAGTCCAGTGTCGCTCCCCCGACCACCTCCATCACTGCACGGAGGCCTCTGGTGTGAAGTCTCCCACACTTGCGGCTACTCTTGGTTGGCACTTCTCCTGCCCTGCACTCAGCAATTTCTCTCTAACTTAGCCTGTTGTGGGGACAGCAACTTTTCCGTTACAAGTATCTGACACCTACAGAGCCATAATAAATGAGTCTATTCCAGAAGGATGTCGCCAGGGCTGAGGCGGGTGGAGGGAGAGAGGGAGAGGACGGTGACTATGCTAGAATGGGGTGACCTCATTTGGTCCTGGCCATGGACCTTGGTCCAGTTCCTGATTCTGAGCAGAGGATCCAGGCTCGGGCTGGGGCCCTGGCAGCCCTTCTGTCTGCTCAGGCACATAGCTCAGCGTGAGAAAGTTCTCCTGCTTCCCCTCAGCACCCTTCCTACGTGCCACCCGCCCTGCGGCTCGGACACACACTTGAATAGGCTGGTGTACACTCTGATGCTGGTATATGCTGGTGTGTACGGGGGGTTATACTTAAAATGCCACAAACTAAAAAGTCCCAAAGGCCAAGCAAGCCCCTTATCCATCAGCACTGGTTCGCTGTCCTAGTGACCTCGATTAACCCCGAGAAACACAACATAGAGCCTGACCACTTACCGCAGATCAGCCCAGAAGGGAGACAGCACAAAATTCAAGCTGATAAGGTGATCGTTTAGACTTTATAAAAGTCCAAACAGAAAGAATGGTAGAAACCCACATAAGTAAAGCCACAGGCAAATGACTGAACACATGCCTGTCTCCCTAACCCACTGCACTGTGTCTGCCTCAGTGGGACCCGGTGTTGATGGCTGACCAGTGGCCAGGCCAAGCAGAGAGACCCCCGGAGCCCACCGCGTCACCTGCCTGCATCAGACCCTCCGCAGAAGCAAGCAGGGACCGTCTGCATGCGGCGACGCTGTCAGTCCTTCTACCTCACACGCTCCAGGGAATTTTCAGAGCTCTGTCGAGGAAGTTTTTAAATATAAACTTAAAAACTATTTTCCGTGAATCTGAGTGAAACCAGGCATTAGGACAAGCCTGGTGCCTTTAGGGGGATGCTGGCTTGCACTGCAATTTACCTGCTGAAAAGCTGGGGAAGCTCGCAGCCTCTGCTCTCTGGTCTATTCCAGGCACTGGGGTCTCTGGGATGGAGGCCTAGGCTCTGAGTGTGAGTGCACTGTGGAGGGGCCCCAAATGCTGCTGTCGGTGAGGAGAGGAGGCGGGGCAGCAGCCCAGCGCACCCCGGATTGTAGATGAGAGGTGCCAGCCTGGGTCACATTATTTCTAAGATCGTATCACTTGGCCCTGATGCCATCCTAGGCAACGCCACACAAAATAAACCAGGGAAACACACTTTCTCTGGCCAGCACAACAACAAGCATTTTCACCAGTAAAATTGTTCATTCCTCTCTCTATTCTCACTCTGAAGGACAACATACCTCGCAACAAAATCGGCCTGGCTTGTGAATTCAAAGGGAAATTACAGACAAACGTATATGTGCGTGCACATAGACACATAACACACCGTGGATGAGTCTGTGCATGGGTCCAAGTAGGCAGCCCCAAAATTATGTTCACCATTAACACGCACAGCAGAATCTCAGGCCAACTTCCTTCAGTGATGGAGGCTAATTCAGTCTTTGTCCCTGGCGATGTGGGGACAAGACCCTTTCCCTCCTGGCCTGGGTCATCTAATGCGGAAAATGAGCTGTTGGGTAATATCATCTCGGAGACCCACTGACCTCTGACCTGCCGCAACTGTGTAAAGAGGAAACGCCCACAGGCTGTCTGGTTTGGCTCCCAGCACCAGGGGGTTTTCCCTGGTGTTCCCCGAGCTCAGCAAGGGGAGCAGGGAATGAGCAGGACGGGAAGCCCCTCCCCACCCCTCAGGAGGGTCCCCAGAAGTCACCTCCTGGGGCCTGGAGAAGCACAGGGAGGAGCAGCCCCCGAGAGCCCCGAGCCAGCCACACTGAGTCCACAGGTGTCCTGGCCTCCAGGAGCCTCACTCCTGTTGCCTCCGTAGAGCAGGCTTTCTCGCGGGCTTGGGGCTTTGTCAGCATCCCCCTCCATGTCCAGCAGCCTAAAAGCTTCTCACTCCTTTCAAAGGAAGGGTAAGGGGTGAGGTCGGACAACCAAGCAGTGGCGGGCATGGCTGCCTTCCGCGGAGAGGGGGGATCCAAAGCCAAGGCCTTGTGTTTTTATCTTCTTTCCACGACAAGCATGAGCAGTGCCATGACAAGCCCTGAGGAAGGTGCCTGTGCCTGCTGGTGGTGACATGCTCAGCCATTACCGGGTAACAGATTCGTGTTGCTGTAAAGAAGCCAGACTCTTCTTGGAGAATGTGGGTCAAGGCCAGACCAAGGTTTCTGTGTCTGAAGCAAGAATGACACCCAGACCATGACTATTTCTATGTGACCAGTGACATGGGAACACAGCATCCACGCAACAGCCTCTGCCCACGTGTCCCCGGCAACGTCAGCGCCTCCCTCGGGGACCTGACTGCCTCAGTCAAGAGGAGACCTCCCCTGCTCAAAACACAGTTTCCTGAAAATGTGATGCTGCGTCCTCTCCCTGCAGACCTCTCAGAAAGCTAACAGAGAAGCCCCAAATGCTGGCTGAGGAGGGGAGGGACCCAGAAGCCCAAAGCGGGGTCCCTTCTGGGGACAGAACCCATTCCTCTTCTCGAGGCCACCTCCACAGAGGTGCAGCCGCGGCAGTCTCTGCCAGCGTGCTTCCTGGCGTCCATGACAGTGCTTCCTGCTTAGCTGGAGCCCCTTTTCCCTGCGGAGGCCCCAGCAGCTGCAGCCAGCCCAGCCTCTTCCTGGAAAACACTGAAGCTGAGCAAGTCGGCCCCGTCTCCCCCTCACCCCTCAACTCCCTGCCCACTCACTGTCAGGCAAGGTCCTACTCCTTGTCCTCTTCCTCCTGCAGCCACAAGGGCTCTCGGAATAGCGAGGGGCTTTTATCCGACAGCCTCTGCCCCTTTCCCTTCGCAGGCCTTCTGCCGAGAGCAGGGTCCTCATACAGCCTCCAGCCAGACCACCGTGGCTGGTTCCAGCCCAATTCCCGTAACCTCTGGGCTCAGCGTTCCCACCGTCACTCCCGAGAAAACAGGGCCGCCCGCCCCTCTGCTCTCTCAGCAGCTGGCTTTGTGTGCCCGCAGCCTATCTCCTCTCACACAGAGTCTGCCTTCCTGCAGAGCGGCCTAACCAGGGCCGATGGGGTGGCAGCAGGTAGGGGACTGCGTGGTGTGCAGAGGCTGCTGTGGGACCACAGCGGTGCCTCTGCAGGCAGACAGGGTGCCAGTTCCCAAAACTGCCCTGCACGGCGATGGCCCTGCTGCTAACCCCAGGGCTCCCATTGAGGGGCGATGTTTGGCATTATTTTAGACCATAGCTGGTGACTTCACTACTTCCCACCTGAGTCCTTTCCTCATTCCTCCTTGCAAAGGCAAGGACCCAAAAATCTTTGCCTCCTAGAAGTATATATGTATTTTTTTTAAATATTTTTGTATTGATTTCAGAGAGGAAGGGAGAGGGAGTGAGAGATAGAAACATAAATGTTGAGAGAGAATCAGTGATCGCCTGCCTCTTGCAGACCCCGCACAGGGGATCGAGCCCGCAGCCTGGGCATGCACCCCGACCGGGAATTAAACCGTGACCTCTGGGTTCATAGATTGACACTCAACCGCTGAGCCACGCCGGCAAGGGCCTGGAAGTATGTTTTTAACTTCTGGGTGAAACAGGCCTACTCGCTTGAACAGGGTCCTGGGCAAACCTGCCAGGGAGTGCAAGGCCAAGAGGCCACCTGAAAAACGTACCCTGGGGAAAGCACCCGTCCAGTTACATCACTGGACTCTCATCTACACGGGAACATTTTAGATGAAAAAGCATCATTGTGGGAAAAGTGTTCAAAAAAGTCTGTCTCCCAGACTAACACTATTCATGCTGGGTTAAATACATTTTCTGAGTTGGATCAACTGCCTCTTTAAAAAGTACAGTTCACGTTGAAAGGAGATTGCAATGCTGTCTTGGCAAAGATAAACGCTTTGGGGAAAGACAAGAAAACAACATGAGCAAGTTTCCAAGAAATCAAGCAAGTAAAACACACAGGCACCTGCAGACGCAGCACACGGACATGCACACACACAACCCCTCTGCGGGCAGAGGCGTCAGGGTCTCGGGGAAGAGCCTGCTGGAGACAGAGTTCCGTCCCAGCCATTTACCGTGATCTTTAGCCCTGCGCTGGCGAAAGAGGAACTTCCTTTTCTTCTTGTCCTCTTTGAGCAAGTCGGCCAGGGTGACCCCTTCAGGTTGAACACAAGCAATTTCATTACAGTTCAGCAGAGGGCAGCAAGAGCACCACAAACAGGGCCCCAGGACCCAGGAGGTGCAGACTTCCAGGGGCTCTGACACGCAAAACCCCAAACTGTCCCACGAGGAAACCTACCGGTCAGGGCCTGGCCAGGGAGCGCAAGCGCGCATTTTATAGCGAGTATACGAAGTACCTGTCTTTAAGAACCTGTCCTAAATAACCAACCAACTACAATAAACAACCAATCTACCCTCTGTAGGCAGAGGTTTCCAGGGTCTGACCTCCCCTCTACGAAGGGTAAAAAGGACGTTAGGGAGTTGGCACTTGGAGGGAGTCAGGAGTCCTGGGTGCTGACCGGCTGGCTGTTCGAGCCCAGCCAGTATTGCTATCTGGGGCAGGACGCCCGGGTGCTAGAAGAGGAGGCTCTGGACTTGGACAGATCAGGTCTAAACCCAGCCTGCCACTTTCTGGCTGGATGACCATGGGCGGGTTACCTGATTTGGTTAAGCCTCGGTTTCATCCCTCATCAGATGTTAATAGTGGTCGGACCTGCACTTCACAGGGTTGCTTTCAGAGGAAACTAGCAAATGTGGTAATACAAGTGGCATGCTAGGCTTTGGCAAGGCGCGGTCAACCATTATAACTACAACTCCACTACCAGGTCACGAGAGAAATGACAGGGTCTGTGATATGGCGGTCGCTCCACGCGGACTAGTCCTTATTGCCGAGGCCACATGCTCCAGGAAGGGACCTGCAGAAGGAACGCCAAGTGGGCGAGGGCCTGCATGGACCCATCCGTGGGAATGTAAACTGCTGTCACTTGGCATAGCACCTGTATTTCTAAAGGGCATGCTCTTTGACCCAGAAAAAACCCTTTCGGATGAGCTCTCCCACAAGCACATGAACGTGTGGGCCTAGACACAGCTGCACGCCTTTGTGGGGATCAGCGATGGCTATGTGCAGATTGCGGCAGAACCTTGGGTTCAAAATCCCAGCTTTGCCACTTGACAGTCACGGGGCCCTGGGAAGCTCCCAAACCTCTTTATGCTTCAGTTTCCTCACCTGTCAAGTCCTAGTCTCACAGAGCTGCTGAGGAACAATGGGCTAATGCAGCCCCAGCCCTTAAAGCGGTGTCTGACGGGAGCACTTGACAAATGTGAGATGTTAGTCTGTGTTCTTTCAACAAATACCATGTGACAAATACTGCCCCAGGTGCCAGCACAATGAAGAGCAGAAACAGACCCCATTCCTGCCCCCATGTGCACGTGCAGTCTCACGGCACAGAAGACGGCCAGACGGTCACAGCAACAAGACTAAAACTGCAACCCTGACAACTCCCACAAAGCGGAGGTCCATGTGCTACATACAGTCCATCGGGACAGCTTTTACTGTGGCAAATTATTAATAGTAGCCAAGGCGTTGTCTTAAAAATATGGATAGCTGTCCTCCTGGTGGGACAGGGGGCCAGCTGTGCTGGGCGATCTCCTGGTGGGACAGGGGGCCAGCTATGCTGGGCGATCTCCCGGTGGGACAGGGGGCCAGCTGTGCTGGGCGATCTCCTGGTGGGACAGGGGGCCAGCTGTTTGTGCAAAATCCTGTGTCCTTATTCCTTCTGGGAACAAATGAGGTAGGAAAGAGGAGGCCCCCACTGCCAAGTCTGGTTCCCTCTCAGAAGAGAGGCAAGAGAATGTTATTTCTTGCCTTATATACTTTGATATTATATGGATTCCTTACAGTGGGTAAATATTTCTTTTGTAATTCAAATACATTAAAAGCAGAAAAAACAACCCTGACTGGGACTCGGTGAACCTGGCAGGAGTGCCTCCTCCTCCCTGTCTCCAGCGGGGTGACCACCCTCCGCTTCGTCTCCCTCCAGCTTTAGGAGGCTACACACTGCTCCCAGGACCACCCAGGGAAGCCGGTGTCTCCCGCAACCCCAGCGCCCGGCCCTCCCCGGCCAGCTGCTCTGGAGGACGGCCGCCTGGACCCATGTCTGCCACATGCAGCTCTAACTGCTGCTGTTTGCGTTACAGCTTTTAAGTGAAGGTTTTTCGCTTGGAACTTGTGCCCTGAGGTAGTTTTCTTGAGATGAAAGCCATTTCAGAAATCAAATTTTGAAACATAACCCTTTGAAACAGGACCAGAAAATGTCCATGCTGTGTGCTTGCAAACAGCTACCCCATCACTCTTGTCTGCCCAGCCTCAAATCAGACACAAAAGTCATCGGGGTGGCAGGTGCGGAAGGGAGGCGACGGCCATGGCCACCTGTGCCCCGAGGCCCGAGGGGCAGGGTCCCAGGGGAGGCGGGCAGGGGCGGTGCTCACAGCCTCTGCCTGGGCCCCTGATGAAGACTCAGGCTCTCCTTGTGCTCAGAGGTGGAGCTTCAGGCACCCCCGCCCTGTCTTTGAGCATCAGTATCGCCTCTCACGGGGACTGTCTATCACTCATAGTTCCCACCGTGAACTGGCCCGGATTTCTGGCCCCAACTTCAGAATGAGCTCCTTTAAAACCATTTCATTATTTTTAATGCCATTTTTTAAGACTAATCACTGACAATGAGAAGAGTTTAAAATAGAATTTTAGGCTTTCAGATTTTAATGGCCCTAGAAAAACCCCATTGTTCACTCGGAAGCAGCTGCATACGTCTAAAAAATCGCTTGGAGATTTGGCAGGGTTTCTTACGGAATTTGAAGCTCAGCAAAAAGTTAAATTATCCTTGAAAATTTCCCAAATGCTCAGGAACTAACTTCCAAGGAAATTTTGCCCATTCAATTAATTGTGTGATACCAGCTTTCTAACAGCAAATGTATGGGGCTGACATTTTAGGTAAGTGGCCCGTGAACGCAGGAAGCCAGGGCCACAGCCATGCAGCCACCACACGGCCCGGGAGGGACTGTCTGCCTCTCCTTTATCTTCCTTCAAGGTTTAGCCTAGACCAGTGTGCTCCTCAGTGGGGGTGGGCGGGGGGCTGGGGGGCACTCAGGAGTTCCCAGCCTGGCTTTACACGCAACCTCCAGGAGACTGTACATAAAGCCACGTCACATCGAGTCCCATCACTGACCAACTAATCAGCGAGGGGGTGGGGGCGGCATCGGGAAGCATTCGAGCTCCCAGGGGGTTGTCACGTACGTAGCCAGAGTTGGGTACCACGATGCAGAAAATTACATTTAGAAGATCAGAAAGAAAAGATAATATGTGCACAGGTCCAAACACTTGACATCTGTCCTCTGACAGAAGCATCGACCCACTAGATGGGCTTCAGGGCCAGAAAGCTGTGCCACAGTATCTTGAAAGTATCTTGAAAGGTCAAGTTTGTTCTCCATCACGACTTGGGAACCTTATAGTTTCTAAATAGCACAGTGTAGGGACTTGGTCCTAAAACGGGTCCTCACCCTGAGGCTGGGCAGAGGTCCAGTAGCATCTGCAAAAATAACTCTGTTTCAGTCAAGTTCTACTGCAGTCTGATGACAAGAGCAGCAGCACAGACCTACAGCTGTGGTGGCTCCTACCAGCTATCGAACCTCTAACCCTCATGACAACCCTATGGGCAAATATCTTGACCCCCTTCTTGCAGACAAGGAAATAGGGCTCAGAGATGTTGGGTAATGTGCCTAACACTCAAGTCCAAATTCCAAGTCACAAAACTTAGCCGCAGCCAGCTCCAGGGAAGGGGCGTCAGACTGACCTCCAGCCCAGCGCCCCCTCCGTGGGCTCGTGACTCCTGCTGTTGTTAATGGCCTCCTCTCCTCCCCTCTGCTCCTCTCAACTGAGCTGGGCCATAGGAAGGACTTCTCACACTGTCACCTAATTCTTCAGTGTCTGGGGAATCCCATCCAGTCCCCACCTGAGAAGGGCAGGAACAGGCTGGTGTGTGAGGTGTGTGGGCATCGATCTAACACACGCAAAGGGCTCGCTGGCACCAGCCATGCCCACACGTCTCTGCCTGCTACCAGATGGCAGAGACCTTGCCTGGTGTGCAGGTGGCAAGTCAACCTCTGTTTGTTGGTGAAGAGGTCTACATGGGCCTGTGGAAACCCTCTCCCTGTGGTTTCTGGCTGGGACAAGAGGAAAATGGCTAGTAGCCACAGGAGGTCGCAGGGAAGCCCACAGTGATGTTTCTCCAGGTCTGAGCTGCTGGCAATACATGCAGGGAGGCCCACTTCCTCGTCGGGAGGAGAGTGGGGCTCTCTTAAGTCAGTTACACCCCAACGTGTTCCCACAGCCCGGGATTTATGTCTGCATTTCCAACCCTAATCATCAGGGCTCTGAGCTCTGATGACTCAGGAAAAACTGCGAGACTCGCTCCACGGGAGACCACAGCACCTGGCAAACGAGGCTGGCGAATAACAGGGTGCCCCGCGAAGGATGTGCTATTCTGGATCAGACGCCTGCCCAGCTGGCTCCGCAGGCAGCGTCACGCATCACTGTGGGCAGCAGGAGCCACCAGGCTGACGATCCTGAGACCCAGTGCAGCTTTAGGGGCCGGGGAGCCCCCGCTAGGAAGTGAACTCTGAGGATTTACAACTTTTGAAGGGCGTTCCTTTCCTTGATTATCTTACTAAGTGATGCATTTAAGGGCTTACTTTTGTAAGCTTCCTCACCTGGTTCATGCCCTTTCCTCAGTCTGAAAAGCGAGGAGGCTCATCCCTCAGAGCTCAGCAGGATCTCGACCTCCTCCACGGAGCCTTCCCTGCATTCCCGCTAGCTGCATCGCTGAGCCCTCTGGCTCCCACAGCAGGCTGCTGGCCCTTGACTACGGCACCAGCTTGTCCACTGCTTTACTCTGAGGCTCCGCTTTCCCGTCTTCCCTCCACGGCAAGGTCTCCAATGGAAGAGGCACTGATTGTGTCATCAGGCAGCAGCAGGACACAGGGAATGCTGGGCTAAGACACAGCGTGGACCCGCAGGACTACCAGAAGGCAATGCCTCGAATCCACGAACATCCCTACTCCCCAATCACAGGCCATAAAAAGGATCCCACCACAACTGAGGCTGCCAACACTACATGGGTCCCTGTCTCTTTCTGGAGGTGGAGCAATAGAGATAAAAGGTCATCAGCCTGCAAGACCGCCTCACTCGGCTCCCTACAGGACACGCCTAAGAGAGCAAAGAAAGGCACTCTGCTGAGAAGAAGGAAGGGTGTCTTCAGCATTTTACACAAAAATGCTAGTAAGAGCACAGCAGGCATTCCCCAAGCTGCACACAAGTTGCCCGCCACGCTGCAGGTGGGAAGGCCCTGGGGACTCAGGCTGGCTCTCACATCGGGGAGTGCTGTGCCAAGGACATGCAGACACTCTTATACCCAACATCTAGAGGATACCACCAAGCTTGGAACTTAAACTTCTGCTTATAAACTCTGATCTCAAATTTGGCAAGCACAGTCAGCACTAGAAATCCCCCTGCAATTTCCTAATCCTTAGGTGGTGGACACCAGGCTCTTCCTTGAGGAGCAGTGGGTGAGACCTGGAAGAAGAGGGAGGGGGAGGAGAGCAGAGCAGCCTGCACTCCATGGCTCCCCCATTGGCACACAGGACTCAAGCGATCATTTGCATCCATGATAGCAGGAAACCCTCACTCCCCATGGCATCACAGCCTCAGAGTGCCAGGCTAGAAGTCACCGAATGCCATCTCAGTCAAGAAAAGAATCCCCTTCAGCATGGGCCTCAGCCCCCACACTCCACTGCCTACAGATGCAGTATAGATTGGCCTCACTCTCCCTGCTTCATGTCTCCCTGACCTGCACACCCTCTGGATTCCGGCCAAACCAATAGCCCATCGCTTCCTCCTTAAGCCTTAGTTTGCCCACCTCGATGTCCTCCTCATGCCATTGCCATGGCTCAGGATGTTTCCTGACCCTGAGCTGTGACATATCTCAGATCCAACCTTCAGGGCCCAGGCCCAATGCCTCCACAGCTCTCTCCTACAGCCCTTTGTCCTCTCAGCCCCCAGCACACCGCCTGCCGCCCTTCCGGCCTGTGTCTGTCTCCTTGCTGCACCTGTGTGTGTGTGCAGGCATGGCCTTCCGCAGAAGGGGCACACACAGCCTCTCCATCTCAGGAGTCCTCTCGGCATCAGCACTGGCCCTGCTGAATGAAGAAACGGCTGCATGACGTCTGAGGGGCTCTGCTCACTGGAGCTCCCTCGGCCGTCTTCTGAGAGGTAGTGCCTAGCTTGGTCTCCCAGGCCTCTCGATGGACATACACCTCTGCAATAGGTTGTCGGTCTTTACTACCAACTATTCTAGATTGGAAACAAATCACAAACATCTTAGTCAAATCCACTGCTAAATGTCAGCACGCACTTTACCCGAGGCACAGGTGACCCCAGGAGAGGAAGAGCACGCCTGGGAGAAGAGTCTATGGTAAGACTATGTCTATGGTCTTGATGGACATTGACAGTGAATTCCGGTGGTCGACTGAGCACTGGGCCTTATTACGGTAGGAGGTACTGAGGGTGCCTGGTGTCCGTGTGGGGACCCAGAGGGGTGGGCTCCACAGCAGCCACACTGGCTCACATGCCTCCTAACGCTGCCCAGAATTGGCTTCTTCCCAGCCCTGAATGGGGCCAAGCATTTGGCTTCCCCTGGCTGGCACAGGTGGGAGCTGCTTCAGGCAACAGACGGGGAGAGAGGGGGAGAGAGGGCCCCTGCTCTCCAAGTTCCGGTAACACTGCTCACTAAGGGGAGGAAACACAGCCTTGTCTCCTGTGATGCAGGTGAATGGGCTCTTCCCACACCTGGTCCCGCTCCGAGGGGCTTACTGAATCCCTGAGGCCATGGGTGAGTCTGTCTGACCCTCTGCCACCGTAAAGCCACGTGACCAGAAACAACTCTAAAATCCACCTCTCGGCAGAAATTCAGAGGCAGGTACATGCACTGTGCTCTCGGACGTGCAGGCAGAGGGAACCGATGGCTGAGGGGCCCTGGGTCTCAGGCCGGGTCAGGGGGCAGGAAGGCCTGCTGCCGGGCAGCTCTGCATCGCACCGCACTGGTCAGGAGTGGGAAGGCGCTACATACTATTTCGTTTGCTTTCCTCTCCTCCTTCCTCCTCATTCTCAGGATCAATGTCTTCCGCCTGGGTGATCCAATCCAAGTAGCCCTTCAGGTCCTCTTCCAGCTGCTGCTTCTCCCGCAGTTTCTGGAAATCGCCCCGGGCCTTCGCCTTCTCCCTTTCTTTTGAGAATTCTCTGAGGGGGGCAAGAGAAGAGGCACATGTCAGGACCCCACGGGGACCCGCAGCCTGAGCCGTCTGCCCTGCGGCACCAGGGCTCGTGGCAGGACACACGGCGCGAGTGCAGCCACACGAGCACAGCAACAGGGCCACACACGTGGACAGACAGGGCAGTGGCTTCCCAAGCAAGACTGTGAGTGAGAGCTGCAGAGACCACCCCACA
>NW_006284347.1:710234-712185 GCF_000327345.1 Myotis davidii | reverse complement strand
CGCCCCGCCCCGCCCTGTCAGCCTCCTCAGACAGCAGGCATCGCACTTCAAAGAGAAAGGACCCAGGGGGCCAAGGTGCGGTCAGAGAGAGCACCAGGTCAGTGTTTCTGCAATAGTTCCAGAACATTCCTAATGTGTGCGCCCTTCTGTCCCATACAAGAGCCCTGAGAGGCGGAGCGGTCCGGGCTCCCCTCCCACCACCCGCAGGTTCCGGAGAGCAGTGGACAGACTCAGGGGAGACCCGCCTCAGCCCCAGGCCCCCATCCCAGCCAGGAAACGGAGCACTGGTGAGGCACCACTGCTTAACCCTGCTGCTTGCCATGGTCTGCCCCCAAGTCTTCCTGCTGGGGGTGAGAGGCAGTGCGGTCTGCGGCCCGCCTAGAGGAGCACCTGCCCTGGAAAGGCTTGGCGGACGTGTCCATGTTCCCAACTGGCCGCCTTCACCCCGCCTCCGTGTCTGTACTCCTACGTCTATGCGCGCACACAGAACCCCACATTGCTCAGCAAGTCTGAGAGTCAGGCGGACAATTGCCCACTCTCATATACAAGGAACCATCTGCCTTTCCAGCCGAGAATTGTTCCAGGAGCCAAGTTATGTGAGTTGCGGATTAATAAGTATCATGAAAAAGCTGCTAAGAAAGATGAGGTTCCAGGCAGCGCAGCTTCCGCACACAGAGCCCTGGGTTCCGACCGAGGTCACATCTGCCTGCCTCTGTCTTCCTCCCAATCCAAAGCCAGCACATCTCCCCTTCAGGGGCCTCATTAACCCAACCCCAATGACAAAGGGACACGACCTGCTTACAGAAAGCCAACCCCCATTCTCTCTCCTCCCCCCCCTCTCCACTCTGGGCTGTCGAGGGCTGAACAGATATGTGAACAGCCAGTGACGCCGGTACTTAAGGTAACTGGCATCCTTGCCACGGCTTCACCCTCTGCCCAGTTTGAAAGGACACACTCATTGCTCATCACCCACTCTTCTGATGCTCCAGAACCTCTGTTTGGCTCTGTGAGGGCTGGTCCGTCCCCATGGTCACCCTCAGGGAAGCAAGGCGGTCAGGACTGCTGCCTCCTGGGCCCGGATCCCAGAGGAGCGCCCTCCAGGGATCAGCAGGGGAGCAAAGGTGGTGAAGACCCTGAGATGTTGTCTGCACTCCCTGCTCAGGGGCCTCTCCCCCTGGGGGAGAATACCTTGTGTCTCAGAAAAGAAGGTGCAAACCATACCCTGAGAAAGGACCCAGGAGGGCCAAGGTGTGATCAGCGAGAGACAGGACGTGCGGAACTCGGTCCTGGGTAGATTCACCAAATTCATGTGAACTTCGGAAAAGCCGCACCCAATCCAGAATCACATCCCTGAACAGAGGAGGCCCTGGAGTGTCATGTGTCAACATGAAAACGTATTATGTAATGTTTCCTTAAGCCACTGTAAGGAACAAGCATGTGGGCCTTCAAACCCGTTGTTACCCAGAGCATCCAAGTACAGATCTCTGGGCATATTCTGGGTCTGAACTTAGAGCACTAAGCATGCACCATTTCATACAAACACCATATTCTTATTTCAGTTACATATCCGACCTGAGTTCTTGAAAAAAAAATGACCAAGATAGTGAAAGAGTTATCCTGGATCTCTTACCCTTTGAGGCAGCATGGAAGGACCTGGTGAGTATTATACTAAGTGAAATAAGCCAGTCAGAGAAAGAGAAGTATCACATGATCTCACTCATATGTGGAATCCAATGAACAAAATAGATCCAGAGACATAGAATCATGCAACAGATTGATGAATCTCAGAGGGAATATGGGAGTGGGTGGATGGATGGGGAAAGATTAACCAAAGAACTTATATGCATTATTTGCATAACCCATGATATAGATATTATGGGTTAAAACCAATCCAATTAAAAAATGGGCAGAACACCTGAATAAATATTCCTCCAAAGACAACATAGAGATA
>NW_006284347.1:690884-706821 GCF_000327345.1 Myotis davidii | reverse complement strand
CTTGCCAGGCTCCTCCCCCAAGTCTTCCTGCTGGGGGTGAGAGGCAGTGCGGTCTGCGGCCCGCCTAGAGGAGCACCTGCCCTGGAAAGGCTTGGCGGACGTGTCCATGTTCCCAACTGGCCGCCTTCACGCCGCCTCCGTGTCTGTACTCCTACGTCTATGCGCGCACACAGAACCCCACATTGCTCAGCAAGTCTGAGAGTCAGGCGGACAATTGCCCACTCTCATATACAAGGAACCATCTGCCTTTCCAGCCGAGAATTGTTCCAGGAGCCAAGTTATGTGAGTTGCGGATTAATAAGTATCATGAAAAAGCTGCTAAGAAAGATGAGGTTCCAGGCAGCGCAGCTTCCGCACACAGAGCCCTGGGTTCCGACCGAGGTCACATCTGCCTGCCTCTGTCTTCCTCCCAATCCAAAGCCAGCACATCTCCCCTTCAGGGGCCTCATTAACCCAACCCCAATGACAAAGGGACACGACCTGCTTACAGAAAGCCAACCCCCATTCTCTCTCCTCCCCCCCCTCTCCACTCTGGGCTGTCGAGGGCTGAACAGATATGTGAACAGCCAGTGACGCCGGTACTTAAGGTAACTGGCATCCTTGCCACGGCTTCACCCTCTGCCCAGTTTGAAAGGACACACTCATTGCTCATCACCCACTCTTCTGATGCTCCAGAACCTCTGTTTGGCTCTGTGAGGGCTGGTCCGTCCCCATGGTCACCCTCAGGGAAGCAAGGAGGTCAGGACTGCTGCCTCCTGGGCCCGGATCCCAGAGGAGCGCCCTCCAGGGATCAGCAGGGGAGCAAAGGTGGTGAAGACCCTGAGATGTTGTCTGCACTCCCTGCTCAGGGGCCTCTCCCCCTGGGGGAGAATACCTTGTGTCTCAGAAAAGAAGGTGCAAACCATACCCTGAGAAAGGACCCAGGAGGGCCAAGGTGTGATCAGCGAGAGACAGGACGTGCGGAACTCGGTCCTGGGTAGATTCACCAAATTCATGTGAACTTCGGAAAAGCCGCACCCAATCCAGAATCACATCCCTGAACAGAGGAGGCCCTGGAGTGTCATGTGTCAACATGAAAACGTATTATGTAATGTTTCCTTAAGCCACTGTAAGGAACAAGCATGTGGGCCTTCAAACCCGTTGTTACCCAGAGCATCCAAGTACAGATCTCTGGGCATATTCTGGGTCTGAACTTAGAGCACTAAGCATGCACCATTTCATACAAACACCATATTCTTATTTCAGTTACATATCCGACCTGAGTTCTTGAAAAAAAAATGACCAAGATAGTGAAAGAGTTATCCTGGATCTCTTACCCTTTGAGGCAGCATGGAAGGACCTGGTGAGTATTATACTAAGTGAAATAAGCCAGTCAGAGAAAGAGAAGTATCACATGATCTCACTCATATGTGGAATCCAATGAACAAAATAGATCCGGAGACACAGAAGCATGGAACAGACTGGCAAACCTCAGAGGGAAGGTGGGGGTGGGCAGGCGGATGGGGAGAGAATAACTGGGGAACTTATATGCATATATCCATAGCCCAAGGACATAGACAATAGTGTGGTGAAGGTCGGGGAGACATGGATGTGGAGTGGAGAGGGTTCATGGGGCGGGGGGAAAGAGGCAACTCTAATACTTTCAAAATTTTAAAAAAAACCAGTTACCCTGAAATGTAAGGGAGGTTTGCTTTAATATCATATTTTATGAAGTTTTCTTGCATTAGGAATACAGAAACCCCTCTCTAACAAGCTGCATCGCTGTTGCCCATTTTTGGTTGTTGGGGCGTGGAAAAGCATGCATGAGTAAATTTACTATGACTAAATTTTCTGAGAATGAAAAAGACTGCCGGGTCCTGGCTTATGGCCCCTTTATTTTAAATAATAATAGTCACGGTTACAAAAGTTCATATAACAAAACGTTCACAGTTCTGAAGGGCCGAATACTTAGCAGGCATTAACATGCACTGATCTGGACAGAACTGAGATGTACTGGGCATGAACCTCCCGCTGCCAGCTATGAGGCAGGTGGAGGAGGAGGTGCAGGAATGAACCGGCCGCCCCCAGTCCTCCCGGACCACACCGGGCGGTGTGTCTGAAGGCCTGGATGGAGAGCCAGCTCATCCACTTTTCTTTTCTGAGCTTCAGTCTCCTCACGTGCAAAGCAGACACAAGACCTGCTCTCCTGGTTCACAAGGATTAAATAAGACATTCAACGAGATGATTCGGCGGCACTCACAAAACCCTGTACAAATGTGGAGTTCAAATGTGTAATATTTAGTTGTGGAATCTGGGCCTAAAAGAGGCGACTGGAGGAGCTCTCTCAAATACCAAAGGGAGGGAAATTGCCAACAGCTCTGCCTGGGCTCTCAGCCATATGACCCTTGCAGAACTGAGAAGCATGAAAGGACACATAAGATCCAGGGCTCAGAGGACGTGGAGGAGCCCCCAGGTGCCCGTCCACCCTGTACTGCCCTCACTCAATGGAAATAACTCAGCCCCATCACAACAGACCTGCCATTCCAGAAAGTCTCACCTGATTCCAGGGACTTCTGTCTGAACCTCACACAAAAGTTTTCCCTTTTGTGTAAGAATGCCTCGTTTTAGAAGCCTATTACTAAGGGATAAAATAACAGTCACTATTATAAAAGTTGATCTGACAAAGTGACTAGAGATCTGACAACTCACGTGTGATAGAAGCTTACTTGTTCCAGATTCGAATTCTGTTTATGGTGCAATCCAATGAAGAAAGATATAAGGAGGGGCTGGACCAAAAAGCACACAGCATGCCACCCTTTGCATACAAGACAGAGGAAATACGGAAACATGCATATGTTACTACAGGATGTTTCTGAGGATAAAGCAGAAAATAAGGGACAGGAACAAATGGAGTAGAGGGGATACAGTAGGAGTGGCAGTTCTAAGTATAGCTGTTGTTTTTATAGTTTTGACTTTCAGAATCATGTTAATGTCATATACGTTAAAATTTTTTGAACAGGTATGAGATGGAGGGAAAATACCCCTAAAGCCGAAGTAAATTAAGAGACAAATGCATCTGCCCTAGCTGGTTTGGCTTAGTGGATAGAGCGCTGGCCTATGGACTGAAAGGTCTCGGGTTCTATTCCAGTCAAGGACACATGCCTCGGTTGTGGGCTTGAACCCCAGTAGGAAGTGTGGAGGAGGCAGCCAATCAATGATTCTCTCTCATCATTGATGTTTCTCTCACTCCTCCCTTCCTCCCTCCTCTCCCCTCCCTTCCTCCTCTGAAATCAATAAAAATATTTATAAAAAGGCAAATGTATCTGATTGTATTTCAAGTGGAACCATAGCCACACTGAGGGAGAAAGACAAAAGTAATCACGTAGCTTATGATCATTTGACCGGCACTCAGTCTGGGGCAGGACCAGGGTGAGGGAAGAACTGTAAGTGCTGAACTCCTTTTAGGACGTTTGCTGGGTTTGGGAAGCAATATGGTCACAGCAATGCTGACGTTATTTCAGATGCATTACAGGACCTGACAAATGAATACACGTGTCAGTGTGGTTGGGAGCCAGGGTTCTCCCTGTGGAAGGAGGGATACAGAAATGTGGGAGAGAACCCTCTGGGATGGACTGGAACTGGAGGTACTGGTGTGAATTGATGGTCTCTAAATATAAAGGACGCATTTGTGTATGCAAATGCACATATTTCCTCTGTCTATTGAAAGGACCTAGAACCAAAGATACCCAACAGTTATGAGCACAACGGGCACCCAGATCTTGGTCTCTAATACCATTTCCCATGAAAAGGAATCAGTAGTCTTTGGTGAAACGGCTGATTCAGGGGCAGGATAGGTACAAGACACAACAAGTAAAGAAGGTCTTTTAAAAAACACACCCGAACAAGCAAATAAAAACATGATGAGGGCATGCCATAAGGATACAGGAGCCAAAGCAGTGCCTCTCACTGGCCAACTGTGATTGTTTGCCCCCCGAAAGTTATTAACTAAGGGTAGTAATGAATTATAAAATATTTTTGAAAATCAGTCCACGCTCTTATAGATGGCAAATAAAAAGCACACGAGATAAATCACTAATAAGTGAATTCAAATAAAGGATAGATGTGCTATTCTTATAGCTGTTCACTGTGCTATTATAACATTTCTATAGTTTGAAACACAACACGATTTTAAGGGTTTGGAAACTGTAACCATGGTAAACAAATGCAAATTTGCATTTTATGTATTCATTTCCGCTCACCAGCCAGATGGCAGGCTCCTTGCAGGAATGGACAATGTTGTCCATTTCTTAGGTTTTTCTTTCCATGTCTCCGGCTCCCCCAGGCGGCCCCCCCTTAAGCAGCCATGCAGGAAGTCTGTGTGCAAAACAAATGCGCACAACAGAACAAGCCCATCCTTGCGAGGCCAGAATGCATCAGGACAGCAAGCCCACAGCTCTGAGATCTCCCAGGAGCATGAAATGAGTGTGACTGAGCCAGACATGCCGTCTGGAGCAGCCTCCGCCACCAGCCTGCCATTCTCTCTTATCATTTACAGGCCTCACGGGGCGGTGGATTGGCTGTCTCCAGGTTGTTAGAGAATCTTCCCTCCAGGTCCATGTACTTAGGAAGGAGCAATTTCTCAGGGAGGACTCTCCCTGCCAGCTGGATGACTACCAAGCGCCTTATGGGGCCGGTCCGCCCACACCTCGTCCACCGAAGCGCCTGACGAAGTCGGGGCCAGAGCATGTCATCGGCTTTGCTTCCCTCTTGGCTTCTGGTTTCTACTGCAGACCTGACTTCATCCTGGTGCTGTCCTGCTCAGGATGCCTCGTGGCTCCTCCCCCCCGCCCTCAAGAATCAAGGTCAAATCTTCAGGCTGGCACGCGGCCATCTAGCCTTCTCCCACAGGACATGCCAGCTTGCTTTCCCCTTCCTATAAACGTACACCTTGTATTTTGGCTTCACTCTTCTCGATTCCTCAACACTCTGAGCCTCCGTCCACAGAATGCCATCCACCTGAACAGCCGTCTTCCATCTTTAATTCCAGCTCATCTTCCAAGACCCAGCTTTCTGTGGCTACCCCATCCAGAGTCCTGCCCACCGCGAATCACCAGGGCACTTTGCTCACTGAACGCCAAGACACGGACGGATATGTGTGTGTGCCCTCTCCCCGCTGGCCTCCACGGTGTGATATCCGGAGCAGAGCCCCGCACGATGCCTCGCCCCCACCCTCCCTGGAGAGGGCCCGCTGTGAGGGAGGGGCCGTTCTTACCCTCATGGTACAGACACAGAGGAAACTGAGGCTCTGGGAGGCTGGTCACACCAGCCCATCTAGCTCCTGAATGACCCTCCTAAGAACCTCAACACGCGCACATCGGAGGCAGAGGAAGGAGAGGGCAGAGTATGAAGGGATGAGTTTCAAAAGCAGGCCTTAAATCCCAAACTAAGATATTGGGGTTGCTTCCCTGTAGGCAATGGGGAACCAACAGAAGTTTGATAGGAGAGAGTCCTTATTAGCTTTGTTTTGTGGGAGTTACTTGGGCAGATGAGATCACAATAAGGAGATAACGGTGGTGAGGAGGCCAGAAGGCATTCAGTAAACAATGAGTGAGATTGCGCAGATTCAACGTCAATAAAAATGCAAGGTGACAGTAACATGGTTCTGATAAAACTCCCATCTTTCTTACACTGTAATTCAGAGAAGCCCCTGGGAGGCCTGCCACTGCTGATCCCCAAACACCCCACTCTCTGGGCAGTTTCACCTCCACCCCTTTTTGTGCTGGTGCCCGAGGTCTGGCACCCCCCGTGCTGTCACCCCAGTTAACACGGACCTTCCTGCAGGGCTGGATGCTGCCCACCTGCCATGTAGACATCCCTTGCCTACCTGCTCAGGAAAGAAAGTGGGGTAGGCGGGGAGGCAGAGGAAGGCGGGAGGCACGGGAGGTCAGATGGAGAAGAGAAGGGCCCTGAGACATGCCCACCTGAGCCCACCGCCACCTTAGTCCTTCACGAGAGACTGCGCCAGCCCTGGGCCCCACCCGTCAACCCACGGCAGCCACAGCAGGACCTGGGCCTTCGCTGCTCGGGGCTGACCTGGTTTCCTGCAGGAGAGCCGATCTGGGCCACGGCCCCTCACTCTGGTAATAACAGAAACGAACCTCTCGTGTATTTCAACCTTTATCTGGAGCCCTCAGCCCGTCTTTGCATGCACTGTCCCAGCGGCCCCTCGCAACCTCGGTGTGGCACAATCAGGAGGAGGATCTTCTCTCCGTCTCACGAAGACCAAGACTGGGGTTCCACCAGGTACTGCGCTGGCCCCACGCATGTTCCCCGCACACAGGGACCCCGGGGCTCCTAACCATTGCTCTTTCCATGGGATGGCAACTCCTCTGTGTCCTGGCTCAGGAGATGCACAGAGTGGACGCTATTGGTCAGGATCAGGAAGAGAGGGTGGGGTGGAATGCACTGCTTACCCCACATCCCATCTTCTTCCACAGCCCAACACAGGCTCAGAGAAAGGTGACAGCACCCTCTCTGCTCATCTCCCCATGAGACACCGCCCGGGAAAGATTCTGTGCCTGGACCCAGCCAGCCTTCCTCCTTGGGAGCCCCTATCCAGCCCCAGGGGCTGGGCACATGCAGAGAATTTCCAGGCCCTGACATCCTGCTCTCTGGGAGCCCTGGCTCATCAGCTCTGCTGGGGAGAGCACCGAGCCTGAAGCCAGCCACTGCACTCAAAGGCAGTGCAGGGCCACGGATGCCACAGATGCCAAAGGATGACCCACTGTTTGCTCTGGAATGTGTTAGTTCTCAGATGCCCCATAAAATAAAGGGACCGCTGGAAATCATGTTGATTTAGAGATAGTGCTTTTTTCTTGGATTGCAATGCTTTGTTCTAATCTGACTCACAAATAAAATTTAGACAAATTAAATACTTTGAAATATATACACACACAGAAAACAAACACAAACAAGCATAAAACCTACAGTGAACAAGGCCAACAGAATCACTAGATCACAGATTTCAGGCAAAACAGAGGAATCAGAAATTCACTCCCCCCACCCCACCCCCGCAAAAAAGAAAACAACAAAAAGGCAGCATTTATAAAAAGGTAAAAAGTGGGGGAAAGTTGAAGAGTAACCCACTAATATTTTATCATTAGAGGCCAGTCTTCCTTAGACCTAAATTATTTCCTCTACACAGACATAAAGGAAAGAAAACAGATAAAAAAGTAGTTTGGTTCAAAAAATATTTTCATATTTAAACCTAATTTTTTTGGAAAGCATGTAAGTTCAGTTTCTGTTCCAGAAACTAAGTGTTTTGTTTTTAAAAATCAACAATAAAGTGTGATGTTTCACAATAAAAATAAATTTAAATTAGTGGCACTGATTCAGTTCAAAGGTCATCAAAGTCATTGGCTTTGCTCCAGTTTTCCCTCAATCAACCACAAAAAGCCAAGATTAGCCAAAGTATGTTCTTGTTCTCTTTACGTGAGACAAATAGGCCAAGATGGGGGCAGTGGCCTGGGATGCAGCTCTCCATCAACAAGATCCTCTCCTTTGCAGGGAAGATCCAGGGAGGAGCAGAGCACTAACCTGGGAGAGCATCCTTCAAGGGCAAGCTAGGCATTGGCTGCCAAGTAAAGGCGAGTCACTGGCTGGCAAAAGGGACAAGAGAAAATGACCCTTGTTTACACAGTAAATATGTTAAGGAGCATTTTTAACAATCATTTCTAATCATCAGAACACAGTATAACTATTCTTTGGGAACTCATTACTGAACTAAACCCCATGGTGCATCCTTTCATGAAGATTCGGTGCCTCCTACTTTTTCAGTTTGCAAAGGTTTGGGTGTACTAGGATTTTCTCAAAACAATGCTCCCCTTTTCACGCATGTCATTGACTGCGTTTGTTGACACACAAGTCTCTGAAGATGCATTAAACAGCGAACAGTTTCCATCTTTGGGGAAGATGAGCCATTTTCAAAGTAGGTGACTCCCAGATTTTAATGACTAGGTTGAGTTGTCCGCTGTGAACGGCAGATGAGCGGGCTGGGTGCACGTGGCACTTACCCTATGCCACAGGAACGGGGATGGGGGCGGAGTGAACAAATGCACCAGCTGTCTGGTGCTCACTGATCACCTCTGGTCCTTTCGGACCACTTGTCCTCGCACGCTGTACCCCAGCCGCCCTGAAGTTCACTCATTCTCTCCAAGGCACAGAGCTCTCTTGTAGCTCTAGGCCACTGTGTTGTTCCCTAAGCCTCAATTGCCCTTCAATGACCCCACTTGTCTGGGTCGGCCTATAGGACATTTCTCCAATGTCCTTACTAGTCAGAGTCTCCTAGATAAGTGTCCCACTTGTGTAGAATTCATTTTGTAGCCCTGCAATTGTTAGCTAATATTCTCTTTACCACACTAGACTGGAAGGTCTGTGAAGGAGGGGCTGTGTCTGTCTTATCTTTGTATATTGGCTCCTTATCACAAACCCTGGCTATTAGTAGTTGCTGTATAAGAATAGGCTGAGTAAATTTAACAGATAGATCCATAGGCTCATGGTCATGTCAGAGACATGGACAGGATGCTCTGCGTTACATGTATTGGATCATAAATGCCCGTGTAACTTTCTATCGCCTAAAATTGTCACCAAGAAACAAAAAGAAAGACAGCCAGAATCCTGTACAAGTCTAAAAAAGTCATGCATGGGAATCAACTACCTCTTGCTTCTTAGACTGAAGCACACCTTCCCTTTGCCCCGTCTCCTTGTCTGGGGACAGAGGAACGCTCTCTCTTTGAAGACTGGGTTTCCATGGCTACCAAAGACTTCCCAATGCTCCTTCCAGACAATTTCCCCCACTGGTAAGCATCCATGCAGATTGCATGCTAAAAGTTAGACTTCTTGTTTCATTCTATTTAAAAACACACACATTTTAAGAGATATTCTTTAAAAAACACATGGGCTCTTGTGCCTGACATTACTTTCTCTGAAAGAACTCATCCATCAATCAAATGAGCCAAGCCAACATCATACTTTTTTCATGATGGACTTCAAACTCTGCTGCTTAAAAAAAAGTCACTTGAGAAACACACCTCAGTAGACTTGACAGATTGCAGTTTTTAAAGGAAAATAAGGAAAATGTGTACCTGAAGTCTGACTGGGGAGGGTGGCAGAACCATTCAAATTAAACATGTTTGAAGGTACTAGCCACCTCAGGGCATGGCAGACTTGGGCAGGGATGGTTTGCTGTGTGAAGGGCCTGGTGGGTTACATGGCTGGACCTGCCTGTGCAAACATCTGCTGGCTGGGTCTGACTATGGATGAGAAGAAGCTGGACCTGAGCTTACCTGTTGGGATGTCCTCAAAGCAATACCTGTAGGAATTTCAGCCCCAGTCCCACCCACTGGTCAGGTCAAAGGCAAGTCACCTGGCGAGAGGCCCTGGGAGGAGATGGAGTCTCCCTCCCAGCAGGACTCCCCCTTGAAAGGCAGGCAGAGTGGGAAGAGCCCTTGCTGAATCACCAGGCTCAGTTCAGAACAAGGGAACAAGCATCCTATTATAGGGGAGGTGCAGGGATCCAGAGAGATCCACCCCCAGGAAGAGGATCCCCAAGGACCCCTTGAGCTAGAAGGAACTTGTTCACACCCAGTTTTAAGAGGAAAAAGAGGCCAATTTCTCTGAAGCCTCCACATTCCACTAGTCCACTTTGCTTTGGGTAATTAATTCCAGGCAGAGAAAGAAACTGACAAAGCGTGGAGAACAGAAGAGCTCAGGAGGTAACAGCACATTCCCAGTCTGGTAGATGGGATCCCACAGGGGGCTCCCCCTCACCAGACACAGAAAGAACTTCCAACTGCGGAGACAAGCAGACCGAGAGTTAACCCCTTCCTTACTAGGATTTTTCTTACTTACTAGCTGTGTGACTTTGAGAAAAAGGACAAACCTCTCTGAGCTCTGCTTTCCTCATCTGTAAAACAGAGGCAAAGCCACTTCATCGAACAGCAGTGACGGGTGAAAGAAATAAACTAATGAAGCAGTTGTCCAGTGCCTGGCATATCTCAGCTGCTATATTAACAATTATAAGCAATAAAACATTCTGTCATACAATCCATAGCCCAGAGTTGCCAATGAAATCCACAGATCACTCCTTCTCAGCTGAGAGGCACTGGCCCAGAACTATCTTCTGCATCAACTCCTTCAGTCCATCTCCACCATGGCCACCCCAGAGCTCTCCTCAGTGTGTGCCACCGTGGGAGGCACCGACTCCTCTGGGCCCAGCTCTCCCCCAACACTTTATTTTCAAACACCTCAACAGCTCCCAGGAATGAAGAAATCCTGCCTCCTCAGTAGGTGTTCCCAACTACGCACCCATGTTCGGTCCACAGCTCACTGGCCAGCGCCAACGCCCTGGCAGCCTCACTGGCCCCAGACACGTGGTGCACCTGCTTTCCTTACACTCTGGGGTCTGGAATGTGCCCTCCTTGCTCCCCATTCTTACAAATGCCCATCCTTCAACGCTCTCTTGGCTTTGCCAACCCTCCATTACACTCCTTGGGCACACTGCTAGGCACAGGTGGTGCTAAAGGACACTCGGCTGAGCGCTGACGAGGGAGGGCCCAGGACTCCGCTGGGGAGGTGATGTGCCATCGCCCATGGATTAGAACCTTCAGCGGCAGCAAAAGCCTCCGACCCAGAAGCTGAAAAGCCCCAAATGCTTGAAGGCTCCAAGGCTGCCAGCAGATAACTTAAACCAAGATGTATTTTAAAGCAGAGCTTCACGGGAATTATCTTTTACCCCTGAATCCAAACTCTTATGACAATCAGACTTAGAGAAATTACGTTAGTGCTCCTAGTGCCACTCTGGGTCCTGGGAAGATGTGGGACTCCAGAGAGAAGAGCAGCGAGTGAGTGTTCAGATGGCAAACAAGAAGGCTTTTCAGACCTGCAGGAACCTCCTTCTAGAAGGAGACTGCAAGCTGGCCAACGCTGAGCACATCTCACACTGGGAAAGGTCTCTTCAGTTTACAAAGTCCCTCCCCATCCACTTCTCTTCTAGGTCCCAGGACAGCTCTGGAAGAAACTACACGGCAGTGGTGCTCTCCACATCTAGGGAGAGAAAACCTCGATTGGAGAAGGGAATTACATTGACCGACGTCATGATTCTAGGCATCACAAAGCCAGGACGCTGACTTTGCGCTCCTCCAACTACAACACGTCGAAACCAATAACCACAGCAGCTAGTGATGCCCTCGGTCAAAGGAACCACCGAAGGCCTGGGCAGCACTCAGAGCTGCCAACCACAGCACTGCCACACCGTCTCTGTGGAGACTGAAGCTTCTGACAACTTCAAGCTAGGTGAGCCTAGAACACTGGG
This sequence comes from Myotis davidii, assembly GCF_000327345.1. NCBI lineage: Eukaryota > Metazoa > Chordata > Mammalia > Chiroptera > Vespertilionidae > Myotis > Myotis davidii. The sequence goes on along the minus strand of NW_006284347.1, from coordinate 695,471 downwards.
GGCTGGACAACATCACCCCAGACCAAGTGAGCCAGGGTCCCCCTTAGCTGAAGCCTCTCTCCCATCAGTAGACCTCCTACCACTAAGCCTCTGCCCTCTTCACTGAGAACTTCAGTGACTGTCTGCCAAAGTGCAAGGCACACGTCCGATGCCCAATCCCCCATCACCTAGTGCACCATCGTCCCCTACTTCCTCTGAACTTCCTTGTCATTTACTTGCCCTCCCCCTGCCCCCCGTCAACTGGTCAACCCTTCCCTGTGCCCTCTGGAATTGCTGCTCCTGTACCCTTCACTCTTCAAAGGAACCCCATTCTCCTTGTATGGATGGAAGCCTGGGTCACCCTTGAGTTTACTGCTCTGCTGCCCCTGCAGTCCCGAAACCCCACCTACCTCAGGGTTTCAAGGCATAGCTGACGGTCTCCTTGCGTTTCTGTTCATCTTCACATTTAGACCAATACTCCCTCATCCTGTTATAAAGAAATCCCTGTTTCTTTGAAGATGGTCCCATGGGCTACATGACCTTCTCCCCTTCCTCTGGGTTGTCTTCTGAACTGAAGACTTAGGCCCCTGACTCCCAGCCTTCCTTTCCATCCCAAGTTCTGCCACCATTCAGGGGTCTCCAGAAGCCAACCCCTGGCTTTTCAACTCCCTGACATGTTAATCTACAATGACCTTCTCCTCCAGGCTACTTCAGCCACCCAATTCCACTGTCAAACCCTAAATTCTACCACCCCAAATCACAAATTCAAGACTTCTGCTGACCACCACCTCCTTTCACCCCAGCTGACTTGTTCGACAACTCCCACTATAAATACCGCTATCCTCTTTGGAACCAGTCCAAAAAGGTTAACATTGTGTTTTCTCTCAATCCATTAGCCTCTCCTTCCCTCTTAGTCTACATTAGATTTCATGGCCCATCAGTGATCCATTCAGTGATGTTCTTGCCACGACCCTAAACACTCTTCCCTCTTTTTACTGTACACTGATAGCAAAACTGTCACCCCAGATGAGCTCAGATACTCCTTTTCTATTATCCATGGCTGGGTATGAGCAGTCAAGCATGGCTACAGAAAGTCATACAATGGGACAGACTGCCATCAATATAGATCTGCCATCGCCAGCTTCCAAAGGGACCTCCATGCTACCTATCTTCTACCTCGATTCTCTGGCCCGCTCACTCCCTGACTCCCTGTAATGACTATTCTGAGCCTTCCCCACTCTCTTTAGACGTATAACTCTGCCACTTACCCACGCAGCCTCAGCAGTTAACCTTGCCTCCTGCCTCAGAAACACTAGGAAATCAGACCGGAAGACTCCCAGCTTCCCACTACCACACCAAACTTACACCTGCCCCGTTTTCTCTTCCTTTCTTCTCATTACAAGGAAGAGCACCTTCTCTCAATACTACCTGTCTTCTGACATCTTATTAATAAATTGGGTCTTCCAATCCATGAACAACATATACCCTTCCATTTTTGAGGCCTTTAATTTCTTCAGCAAAGTTTTTTTGTAGAAGTGGTCTTGTACATCTTTCACAGATTTACTCCTAGGATTCTTGCTTTTTTGCGGGGTGGAGAGGTTGTATCCTCAATGTCTCTGTCAAACATTTTGAACAAATGTAATACAGTTGTAATGATCCTTTTTATGTCCTTTTCTGCTGACTCTAACATCTGTTTTTCTGCTTCTTTGCATCCCTAATAACCTTGGATTGAAGCCAGGCATTGTAAGTTTTATCTTGTCGGGTGCTCGAGCTTTCTGAATTCCTATAAATAACCTCATGCTTTGTTCCGGGAGGCAGTTAGGTAACTAGGATCAAACTGTTTGATCCTTTCAGGATTTGCTTTAATGTTTTCTCAGGTCAATCTGGAGCAATGTTCAGTCTGGGACTAATAATTCCTCACCACTGAGGCAAATCCCTTCTGATCCTCACTCTGCCCAATGCCGAGTAAATTATGAGTTTTTCCCAGCTGGTTGGTGAGAACAAGCGATGTTCCTAGACCTGTGTGAGCACTGAACACCATCCTTCCTAATCATTTGGATGCTCTTTCCCCAGCCATAGGTAGTTCCCTCACATACATGTGCAGAAAAGTACTCCATTCTCAACACTTACGGGGACCTTCTGCTTATCTCTAGAGTTCTCTCCTCTCCGGCACTCTGTCCTGCACACTCAGCCACCATGGTGTCCATGGATTCTTCATCTCCTCACCTTGGGGAGAAGACACTGCCTGGGTTCCCCTCAATATGCCAGGGCCCAGGAACTCTTGCTTAAGCCAGTGAGCTGTGACAGCCACGGAGCTCATTTATTTCCTGTTTCTCAGGGATCAGGATTGTCTGATGTCCGGTGTCTTGAAAACCATTGTTTTATATACTATATTATCTGTTTTCGGTTTTGTTGCTTCAGGTGGGAGGGTGAATCTGGTATCTGGTATCCTATCATGACTAGAAGCAGAAGTCTCTTTTAATTCTATTTTAAAATCAATTTTATCCAATGTACACGATTTAGGTTTACGGTTTGGCTAATGTTAACACCATGTAAACAACGCCGAAGTCAAGATACAGAACATGTATAGTATCTCTCAGCAAGTTCTCTCATTCCCTTTCCCCAACCACTCTTCTTCCTCCCACCTGGGAAATCGATGACCTGATTCTGTACTGCAGATTGATCTTGCCTCTACCAGAACTACACTGTATGTTCTCTTTTGTGTCTGGCTTCTTTCCCTCAGCAACCGGTTTTTGAGCTTCACTGTATTCATACTTCAAACCTTTTTATTGTTGAGTAATATTCCAATGTCTGAACACAACACAATTTCCTTATCTATTCACCTGTTGAACAGAACACGGTTTCATTATCTGTTTACCTATTGATAGACACTGGATTTTTCCAATTTGGAGCTACTATGAACAAAGCTCTATGAATATTTATGTACAAGTCATTTTGTGGACTTAGGTTTTCATTTCTCTTGGGAAAATACCTAGAAATGGAACTGCTGAGCCATTATGGTATGATTACCTTGTTTCTAATCTTAAGAAAAAACATTCAGTCTTTTGTCATTACGTATGATGTTGATTACAGTTTATTTTAATTTTTTGTAGATGGCTTTTTCCAGGTTAAGGAAGTTCTCATATATTCCTAGCTTGCTTAGAGTTTTCATCATAAATGGAATAGTCTACATTTATCGATATACTACTTTTCTCCTTCATTCTGTTAATGTGGTAAATTACATTGTTTGACTTTCCAATAGTGAACCAACCTTGTATTTCTAGTACAAACCCACTTGGTCGTGAGGTGTTATTATTCCTTTAATATTGCTAGGTTCAATTTGCTAACATTTGAGAATTTTTGCAACTATATTAAAGAAGGATACTGTTCTTTTCCTATTAGGGGTGTTAGTTAAGTTTTGCTACTGAGGTTATTCTGGCTTCACAAAATGAGTTGGGACATTTCCCCTCCTCCTCTACTATCTAAAAGAATTTTTTTCTAGAAAAGGTATTATTTACTTCTAAATTGTTTGACAGAGTTCACTTTCACATCATCTTAGGCTACCAATATTCTTTGAGAGGGTCTATGATTCTGAATAACACTTAAAAAGGAAATATAGGGATCTTCAGTCTTTTATTTCTTAAGTTCTGATAAGCTGTTTTTTCCTCAAGAAATTTGCCCATTTCTCCCGTTATTAAATTTATTGTCCTACTCTTGTTATTTTAATGTCTTTAATATCAGTATTGTTCTCTATTTCATTTCTAATACCATTAAAATTTGCTCTTTATTTTTTATTAGTTTCACTAGAGATTTACCAAGTTTAAGCTTTTCCAAGAGTCCACTTGTTTTTGTTGACTTTACCTATTATTTGCATTTTCTATTTTATCCACTTCTGTTCTTCATTTTTTTTTTCTATTTTCGTTGGATTTCATTTGCTCTTGTTTTTATCAGTTCTTAGATGGGAATGTAAATCATTAAACTTAAACCTTTCTTCTTTACTAATATTGGCATTTAAAGGTGCTGGGGTCCAACCCCAGCAGGTCCCGGGGTCCCCAAAGGTGTGGACTGAGTCGGCGAAGAAGGAATGACACAGAGACAGCGTTCAGTTGATCAGCAGCCTAGCCAGGATCTCCAGCCAAGTTCTGGTTCAGTTCTCTCACTAGGTTCTCCAGCCAGGTTCTCCAGCCAGGTTCTGTAGCCATGTTCCCTTGCTAGGTTCTCCAGCCAGGTGCTGTCCAGGTTCTCCAGCCAGGTTCAGTCACCAGGTTCTGTAGCCGGATTCTTCAGCCGGATTCTGTCTAGGTTTTCCAACCAAGTTCTGTAGCCAGGTTCTGTCCAGGATCTTTTGCCATGTTCTCTCCAGCGAAGTTCTTCTGTCTCTTGGTTCTGTGTTCTAAGTTCTGTGTTCTAAGTTCTGTGTTCTAAGTTCTGTGTCCTAAGTTCTGTGTCTCCTAAGTTCTGTGTCCTAAGTTCTATGTCTCTGTTGCCTTGTTACATCTGTATTTATACCAGTTGATTCAATCCTATCAATCTCTATTCCAAAGGTTAGGGCGTTTCTTATCTCCATTCCAGGGAGTAAAGATTATGTACTTAAGCATGATTGTTCGT
>NW_006284347.1:685968-689626 GCF_000327345.1 Myotis davidii | reverse complement strand
GCCAGTACCAGGCAGTTTTGAGAACAGTGGCTTTGTAATACATCTTGATATCTGGTATTGAGATCCCACCTACTTTGTTCTTTTTCAGGATTGCTGCAGCTATTCGGGGTCTTTGAGCAAACATATTAAGAACAGTATGCCATATATGCCAGGTCCCTTGAAACAGCAAGAATGGACCGGCTCCCGGCATAAAGGTATAAATTTCCCTCTAAGTGCTGCTTTAGATGGATAATGCAAACTCTGAAATGATGTATTTTCATTATCATTCAGCTTAAAGTATTTTCTAATTTTTATTGTAATATTTTTCTATGAATTGTAATTTATTTAGAGATGTGTTATTTAATTGCCAAAGATTTGGTGGACTTCTAGACAGCTTACTGTTATTGATTTCTATTTTAAATCTATTGCTGCTAGAAAAACATACTTTGTAAGAAGTCAATCTTTTGAGATTTAGTGAGACTTTTTTTTTTTTACAGCCCAGATGTGGTCTATCTTGGTCAATGTCCTACTTATGCTTGAATAGAATGTATATTCTGCTGTACTGGGTATAGGGTTTTATAACTATCAATTAGGTCAATTTGGTCAAAGTGTTTAGGTATTACCTATACTTAGCATTTTCATTTTTTTTGCTCTATCAATTATTGAAAGAGGATTATAAAAATTTTTATCTATGTGGATTTGTTGATCTCTTAATTTTGACAGCTTTTCCTTCAGGTAGTTTCAAACATATTAAGTACACATTTAGAACTGTTGTGTTTTCTTGATGAATTGGCCCATTTATGATGATGGAATGTCTCTATCTCTGAGATATCTCTCTCTCTGGAACACTTCTTGTATTATAGCCTATTTTTTATATGTGGTATTAACATATTTATCCCATTCTTTTAGTTTTAATCTATGTTATATTTATAAATATTGCATTTTTATTCAGTCTGAAAACTTCTGCCTTTTAATTAAATGTTTTGACCATTTTCACTTAATGAAATTATTGATATGGTTGGGTTTATGACATTTTGTTATTGATTTTTTTATTCAGCCCATATGTTCTTTGTTCCTTTCCTGCAGATAATTGAAAACCATTACTATTTAGGATTCTACTTTATCTCTTCTTTTGTCACTTAAGTACCACTTTTTTTTATTTTTTAACCATTTCTCTAGAGATTATCCTATGCATTCTTAATTTATTATGGCCTACCATTAATTTATATATTAATTCATGTTATATTATAATGTAAAACTTTACAATAGTAAAGTTCCATTTAGCTCCCTTCTATCTTTTGTCCTATTGTCATAGTTTACTTTTACATGTTCTAGCCCCCATAATACTGTGTTATTACAATAAGTCCTCACTTAACATTATCAATAGGTTCTTGGAACTGCAGCAAAATGATGTATAACAAAATCAATTTTACCATGGGCTAATTGATATAAACAAGAGTTAGATTTCTACTGCATCTCATCAACATTATAATGAAATGACATTGAACAAAACATTATTTGAGAACCAGCTGTATTTTTACTTTAAATGATTGTCTTTTTAAAAAGTTAGAAATGAGGAAAATTCTATCTTTACCTTCATATTTACTATTTTCGGTGTTCCTTATTTTTTGATGTATATTTAAATTTTGACCTGGTATTATTTTCTTTAGTCTGATCCTTTAATACTTCTTGCTGGTGACCAATCATCATGGCTTTTGTCTAAAAATTTCTTTATCGTTTTAAAGAGGTTTGTTTTTTTTTTGTTTTGGGGTGTTTGGGGGTTTTTTTGGCTGAATACAGAATTCTAGTTTTTCTTTCAGCTTTTTAAAGATGCCATTCCACTGTCCTATGGCTTGCACTATTTCTGAAAATAAGTCCTTAAGTAATATTACTTCCTCCAAGTATGAAACTGTCTTTTCCTGAGTGGTTTGCTATAAAATGCTGTATTTTTAGTTTCAGTCATTTGAATTTTATGTGTTTAGGTGTGCTTCTCTTTGTTTTTTATTGCTTAGGGTTTGTTAAGCTTCATGGATTTGTGAATTTATAGTTTTCATAAAACTATTAATTCACAAATCCATGAAGCTTAACAAACATTTTCAGCCACTTTATCTTTAAAAAAAAAAATTGTCTTCTTCCCCAATGTCTCTTTCTTCTACTTTGGGACTCGAATTTCACTTATCTCAGATTGCTTATTATTATTCTGGTGATTACAAAGTCTTCACTGATTTCCTTCCCTTGAGTTTCCAATCTGCTACTTATTTTAGATATTGCATTGTTTCTATTTCTCTACTGAGAATTGTTATCTGTTCCTTTATTATCTTCATCCTTTCCTTCTATTCCTTGAACAGGTTTATAATAGCAATTTTGAAGTCTCTGCTAATTGCAACACTTCTGTCATTTCTCAATTTGTTTTTATTGACTCCCCCCTCCCTTTATTATAGATCATGTTTTCCTGTTTCTTTTCACATCCTGTAGTTCTAACAATGGGGAGACATTTGGGAAACATCTGTATTTTGTTGTCTTTCTTTAATGGGTGTTGACTTTTGTTTAGGCAGGTGTTTAATTATTGGGCCACTTGGCCTGATCCTTGTGATGCTTGTTTATAAGATTTGTGAAGACAGGTTTAGAGTGACTCTTACTCCAGGGCCAAAGTAGCCCCACCTCTAATGCCTGGCTTTTCTGAGGTCTCAAATGATGTCCAATGCATTCACCAAGGTCAAGCTACTCCAGCTGTCGGGACTCCTCTGTCCACCAGCACTGAGAGTTCCAGTAGCTTACAGCTTGCTAGTAGCTATTCTTTACCAAGCCCTAATAGTCTCACCTGGCACAGAGCAACTTAGTGTATGGTCAAATATTGAAGAGAATCCCCATTCAGATTTCTGGAGCCCCTTCTCTGCACACCTCTCCCAATACTCTGCCCTGAAAATGCCAGCTGTATCACAGCCCAAACTTAGCTCTTTACCTCTTCAGCAAATAGATTGCTACCCCTGCCTCCTGAGCCACAATCCTAGGTGATGTGGGCAGAAAACCAGGACAATTGTGGGAGACACTTCATGTGCTTCCCTTCTCTTAGGGACCCCAATCCTGTGCTGCCTATTTCCATCTTCTGAGGAAAAAACTTGCCAGTTTTACTGTTGTTTATGGTGAGAGGTTCACTCTGGCGCTGTTACTATGTTGTGTATGACAGTGGATTAGAATAGTCCTAAATTGGTCTCCCCACATCCAGTCTTGTAGGACCCATCTAGTCCATTCACACTGCTGCAGCCAGAGTGGTTTCTATATGCAGATTTTCCAAAAACTTTAGCAAGAAAATGTTGAAACATTCATAAAAGTATAAAGGACTATATAGTAAACACCCCAATGCCTACCACTTAGATTCCACAATTAACATTTTCTACATTTTCTTTACCACCTGTCTATCCAATCTTCTATTCTGAAGCATTTTAAGGTAAGCTGAAAGCATCAGAACACAGATAAAAAATCATTAAATGAGGGAATTCGAGTCAATTTTTCTTAAGAAGTCTAAGATGAAGGAAAAGGTGATCTAGCAAGAGTGTCTGCTTCTTATTAGTCTGCTATATTGAACCCAACTGGGTGATACTGGATCAGCCCCACATACTGCCTCCAGGCCAAACATACTTGTTCTAGTCCACACTGTGGAAAAACAAAGTCATTAAGG
>NW_006284347.1:669272-685613 GCF_000327345.1 Myotis davidii | reverse complement strand
AGTGGTGACCAGGCTGGCATGGGAGTGGTTAGGGGGTGATCAGGATGGCAGGCAGAAGTGGTTAGGAGCAATCAGGCAGGCAGACAGGCAAGTGGTTGGAAGCCAGCGGTCCCAGATTGTGAGAGGGATGTCCGACTGCTGGTTTAGACCCGATCTGGCAGTCAGACATTTCCTGAGGGGTCCCAGATTGGAGAGGGTGCAGGCTGGGCTGAGGGACACCCCCCCCACCACCACAGTGCATGAATTTCGTGCATTTGGCCTCTAGTATTAAAATGAAACTTCAGGAAAGGCTCAAGTGCTAAACTTTAGTAAAAAAGAGTTCCCTATACTGTGGACATACCAGTCTTTGTACACTGAGCTGCCTTGCTATACCAATATTTGATCTCAGTAAGCAATTTTATCAGCCTGTACAAGAAAAAAAAAATTACATAGAAGAAGGAGGGAAAACTAGCAACGGTTGACACTAGCATAGCATCTTAGAGGCAATCATCAAAAATGTTTCTCACAAGAAGTCAAATTATTAAATTCATAAATATCCCTCCCACTGTAAAAAGTGATAGCAATTGTTAATGCCACCGATCCAACAGGGAACACGGGAAAATTATGGCTTTAATTTCAACCATTAAAGTACTGGCGGCTTTATGAAGAGCCGGGTCTGTGCATGAAAGCGCTGCGATGAATTCTCTTCCCCTAGGACTTGAGATCAACAGACTAAACAGCCTGCCCTGCAACACGGATGCCCTCAACTACCTCTCTCTTCTCCTGAACTGTACACCCACCAACCAGAGTGTGGGGGAGGGAAGGCTGCTGACAGGGCACCCCCTTAGGTTAGGACAGAGCTCTCCATCAGCAAAGTGGGTGCCCAGGAGGGCACATGTGGCCAGAGGTGCCTCCTGGGCTCTCAGAGGTCTTTGCCAGGCATTAGATAGAAGAACTCGGTCAGGGACAGATGATAGCCACAGCTGACAAGTGAGAGAGCGAGACTGAATCTGTTGCTAGTGCCTGGCTGCTGTCCACTGCTGTTGCCAGGGAAACAGACGTCAGCTTGATGGAAACAAGGATCAGCGAAAACTTTCACTTACCTCGTTTCCACTGATCCCGACAGCCATTTCTATGGAAACAGTAGCCGCGAGCCAGTGGCAGAGAGGTTACCACTCACTTGTTAATGTCAGGTGTGGCTACCAGCCTGTGCACTTCAGGTACCATGGTACCAACAGCACCAGCATCCAGCTGCCAGCTACCCCCGACAGCCTTTTAACTCTGCAACAAGAAAGTTCAGTGTTTGAAAGTATATAGAAATGTCTAGCTTGGTTCTTTATTCGAAAAAGGAAGTTCGCATTCTTCCACCTGTGGCTGAAGCAGGGCTTAACGTCTTGTTCTACCAAAGCCAAACCATGTGAAGTTATTAGAGGACATGGATCTCTCCCCCAGCTTTCAACTCCATTCACGACTTTACTTCCAAGTTCAAGAAAAGAGACATCCGACAGTGTGGACACATCTTTTACATATTAGCCTAGACAAGCCAAAGACAGATCCAGCTAAACGTTGGGAAGTATTTTGCTATAAGTGGTCATTAGGGGTGTCTTTTTCTGGAATTCTGGCAGCCTGATCATCACTAATTACATACAGGAAAACCTTTTTTTTATTGTAAAAACTATCTACAAAGAACCCTCCAACATTCCTTTGTAGGAATGGTCTGTTGGTCAAGATAGGAAATTAATTCATGAACTCAGTACAGTTTTATTCTGTAATACAGTGATAACCAGGCATACTGATTGCCTGGTTATCCCATGACTTAACAATATGCCTTTCAATGTTGTAAGCAATTCAGCTGCTCTCTTAAGATGCAGGTTATGTCAGAGAAGTGTGTATAGGGAGAAATTCTGTTGTTCCTTTTCTATCAGCAGAGGCTGGTCAAGTGCTGAATGAGAGCCAAATCTAATCCCACTCATGAATAATGTATAAAAGGGCCTATTCCCAGAGCATATGTCGCCACTTAGAAACTATTCACAAGCAAGAGAGCCACCATCTACCCTGATATGTTTTGCCTCCTTTGCCAACATTCAAGGGGGAAAAATCAGAGGCACCCTCTGATTTAACACATCTTTTAATGGTGTGAATTTCAATGGACCAGGGTGCAAATGACGATGCCCCAAACCTGCTCCTATTCTGTGTAATTCTCATAAAATACAGCTGACAGTCCCAGCACTGCCCCCACCGTCCCTCCCCAAACTCCACACATCAGCAGTTACCATGAAAAGCAGCCAGGCTTGGGTCTCTGTCTAGGCCCTGGGATCTGATGCAACTAGAACGGGGAATCGGAAGGATGTGATAGTGAAATTCAGAATAATCACCTGGCTTGAAAATGGCTCTTAAGATGCTTCACTTCATCCATGTCCCCACAAAACTTTTAAAGTTAAGATAAACAGGCCTCTAGTCATATAAAATGAGATTATTGATTTCAAAAGAGAACCTGTGACCTGGTAGATTTGCAACTAATTGGGACACAAAGACACAAATTAACTTAGAGCTGAATGATGTTGAATTTATAGACATGGGTTCAATTTACATTCAATCTAATGTCATAAAATCTGGTTTACAAAGAGCATTTATCTTCCAACAATATACAAGGACTGCTTACCAAAAGAAGTGGTTCAAATATTTTTTCAGAAGAGGTTGACAAAAACCACAGCTTTGAATTCATGGGCGAATTACAAATGATTTTCAGCTTTCTTTAAAGCAGGCCCAGGAGGTGGTTTATGTAGTAATATTCTTTAGGAATCACTGGCTATGTGATTATGTATATACAGACATGTGCATATAACAAAACATTTTAAAGTATAACTTTGACTTTTCATTAATTCAGGCTTACCTTGGCCTATAATTATTAATTGGTTTAAAAGGACTGAGTTAATTTGATTTTCCTTGCATCCCATTAACTAACAATATGCCTTATATACTCTTACTTGAGCCATCACAACAATGACCAAGCACTGTACACTCTTGCTCAATGAATCCTCTACACAGTTGGTATTATTAGCTCCATTTCACAGATAGGGAAAGTGAGATTCAAAGAAGTTAAGTAATTTGCCCCAAATCTCATGTGGTAAAAGGTAGAGCAAAGATGCAAGCCTTGGTGATCCAACTCTAAAGCCGGTGAGTTTAACCACTATGTTACAGAAATGCCAGTACCTACCCCTATTTGTGGCCAAAAAAAATCACTGTCAGACATAACTTCAATCGCAATGATTCAGAGCTTGACAAGGAACCTCCGCAGCCTCCTCGTGGAGGACACAGAATACAGTAGTAACATGTGTACCAAGCACGTTTCTCTGGTCACTTCCTGGGAAATGCAGAGAATGGTACCCTTTAGATAATTTCCAAAGGACCCCAGGGAAGGGGGCATAGCCTTATATACAGATACATTAGATGAGTAAAACACCCTTTGTATATTTTTGAAGCACTTCTACATTCATGAGCTGATTCAAGCCAGCACCCTGTGGGAAGGTGGGTGGTGGGTCATCCCTGTGTGAGACACGAGGAGACAGAGGCTCAGGGCTACTAAGTGAAGTCCCAGAATTACTGTGTGACATTGGCTGGACCAAAACCCAGGTCTCCTAGCTCCCTTTTCATCTACCAGCCCCCTCCTCAGGGCCTAGACCTCAGCTCTGGGGACCATGCTAGCTCATGGCAGGTGTGCCCAGCATCAGGCGGGTCCTGCAGGTGCAGAACGGAGCCCACTGCCCCTGGCACCCTTTCCCCTGGGAATATGGCAATGATGCTAAAGGAACAAAGCACCGAAGCACCAACGTGTTCTCTTCTTTTGTCTATTCACCGACAAACACCTCAAAAGAGACAAGGAGTTAAATGAACAATTTTAGAATTGGAAAACCACGAAGCTTTTAAAAAGTCAGCCTGACGGGCGACGTGGCCTGCCTGAATTGTAGATTTCACTGAGACATGCTTTCTAGTCACTGGTCATAACAGGCCCATCTTCTCAATGACAACTTAATGTGAAGCTGCCACACGAGTTAGACAGCTCGGCTCCTCCCGCAGCACCCTGTGCTCAGAGACCAAGGTCTTCCTCTGCTCATGCCTGGCTACGGGGGGTGCAGTTTGTAAACTTCGTACTCACCTTGAGGAAAAGGGTCTGCTGGAAAACCAAAGGGGTTTCCAAAGCACCAACCTTAGAATGCTCTCAAAATGTACCGGCAACGAATCATGTGGCAGATCAAAATCGGTTCAAGAGTAAATAGGATGGCCTGGCCACACAAAATCTGAGACGGAGCCAAGGAGCAGGAACAGATATTCCCCCGTGGCCAACAGACTTAAAGACACACACCCTCATTTCATGGTTCTGCATCAGAAAGCTACAGCAAGGTCTTCAACGTCTACAATAGGAGTCTTCTATTTCGGTGCTTTTGGGATTCCGTTTGTGTTGGACTCATGGCCCTAAAAGGCTTTGCAACATTAAGTTGTCTTTCTTTTAGCATTTACATCCTTCTGGTTTTGTCACCTCTGTAAAAATTGTGAAGAACCCTAAGACTACAATGAAAGTATTTTGAATTTGCTTTAACAAGAAGACGAACACGAGGGACCCATTTTGATTTCCGGTTGCCTTGGGGGGAAACCAAGGGGAGGTGGCTGGGCAGAGACCCGCAGGTCACTGTTAGGGCAGGTGGGAGCCTGCCAGCTCCTCGGACGTTTCCCCAATAGATGCCTTCTCATCTTCCAAGATCCAGCTGACAGCCCTTGGGCCACACCTCTCCTCCAGTGTTGCCCGCCTGCACTGCTTAACAATAGTCTCTCCCGCCAGACAATGAAGGTCTGAACACTAGGCCTCTGTCTGTGGCTTAGACATCTTGGCACCCCTGGCCCTTGGCCCAGAGCCGGGCACTCAGCAGAACTCGGGAATCGCTAGCCAAATTAGTCAACAGGCTGAAAGGCTCTGCTCTGCAGACGTGGTTCTCACTTTACACAAAGAGCCCCCAGCATCTCCTACCAAAGTGGCCTCTGGTGGAGGAGAGTCCGTATGCAGCCCACGGGTACGTGCACCCACAGGGGGAGGCACTAGGGAGTGTTAGGTTTTATTTTAAAATCTATACATCATTTGCATTCTCCTTCAGAAAGGGATCTAGTTTGGTTTTGATACAAAAATGTTTTTTAAGTTACTTTCAATTAAATTATTTCCCCCGAAATACAGTTCAGTAAACTGGTTGTTCCATGAGGGTGTGTGCCCTTTTTATCCCCCAGATCTGGGTACCCCCGCCATTGGGGGTGCATATTTAATGCCCACCTTTCTAATGAGGAGCCCCTCCTCCCAGCTTTTCCTTTTTTCTTTTTTAAGCAGCTTCCTCGTGCCAGGGCGCCGGTGCCTGCTCTGCGGAGCTCAGAGATAAGCATGTCACCGGCTCTGTTGAAATTAGCGGTTTCCATGGCCTCAGTCAGTTTAGTTGGGTTTAGGAGACACGAGGCGCCAAGGGAGTCACAACAGAATTGCTGTTGACCTTGGCCAGGCTGCTCCTGCGGCAGAGTTCAGCACGATGCCGTTTCTCCAGGGATCATTTCCACCCTCAAACCCCACCACCAGCCGGAGCCACGGAGGTTCACTAGGAGGAGGGCACTTTAAAGGTCTAAGTGAAAGAGCATGAGGCTTGAGGAGCCACTTCTCTGAAGAAGGAAGCTTTGCTATGGGTGGGGGGCCAGGGCATGCCTCCACCCCCCAACTCAGTCCCAGCCCCGACCCCTCTCACTGGGAGGCACACTGCTGGGGCTGCTGGGCCCTAGGTAGCCTCCATGTGTGAAACTGACCCCCTGGGTCAAGGAGAATTCCAAATCCTCCCCCACCCCCCTGCAAGCAGGCAGGGAGGCGGGAGGGAGGCGAGGAGGGGAGCAGAGATGGACAGCTGGCTCGGCTTTCTGCTCTGAGAAAAAGGCGACAGAGGTCTCTCCACTGACTCGGCGTTACATGAAGACATCACTTGCCCGAGACACAAGCCCCACAAGCTCCGAAAGAGGAAGATAAAGTGAGTGACAAGAGGAAGATAAACTCACTGGGAAGCAAGTCCATCAGCAGCGTTTCCTGATGATGTCTGCACTCAGTGAGTAACACAGGCTCCCCGGGAGGTGGGACCTCCTGGGCCTCCAGCAGCACCCCAGCACCCCCTCCAGGCCCCCCAACAGTTACAGTCCCCCTGCTGGCCGCTTCTGAGAGAGCCTCGACAGTCCCAGGTCCCTTCCCTGGGGTACTTGCTCCCCTTTCTGGGGTACCTGCAGGACAGTGAGGTGGCACAGCTGCCCCAAGGTAAGGCGGAGCCCAGAGACACCCAAGTCCCCGTCCTGAGCCCATCTCCCCTGAGCCCTCTCTATAGAAGGTAAAAAAAAAAAAAAAATGAAGTTCCAAAAACAATGACGGAAGGACAAGGACCATGACAAGACCAAAAAACATGTATGTGCAGCCCTGGCCAGTTTGCTCACTGGTTAGAGCATCAGTCCACGAACCAAAGGGTTGTGGGTTTGATTCCCAGTCAAGGGCACATACCTGGGTTGCAGATTCAATCCCTATCCTCCCCACAACCCCCCAAGTCAGGGCAGGTACAGGAGACAACCAGTGGCTATTTCTCTCTCTCTCCCTCCCTCCTCCCTTCCTCTCTAAAACAAAATCAATGGAAAAATATCCTCAGGTGAGTATTAATAAAATAAAACAAAACAAAAAAAAACATGCATGTGCAAAAGTTGATCATTACTCGATATGAAAAATTCTACCAGTTAAGATTAAAAATGAATTAGAGGGAAAATTCTCACAGTGACAGCAGCAGAAAACCAAGCTAATCAACAATCCCGAGAGCAGGGCATTAAGATTTTAAAATGTGTTTAGTATTTATGTGCTAGCCTAGGCTTATTTCTCCTTCACAATGAAATCTAAAACACCTTGGAAATATGCATGATTATCTCAAAGGGGCAGGTTATGCACCAATGGGAATAAAACCACAAAAGACGCCCTTTCCTGGGGGAGACCAAGGTCGGGACTCCTTTTCCTCCCTGGTAACCCACTTTGGCACTTCAGCAAATTAATGCAACTGGCTTCAGGGAAACGTTCTCATTAAATTAATAGTGTTTGGCAAGCATCAGAAACACAGAATCTCACAGATAGATACGGGCAGAAAGAATCACAGTTCAATCCAAAAGCCACACACAGAGGAAACATCAGAGTTCACACACATGCAGGGGAGCCTCGGGGGCGACGGGGGGGACACACACAGCCGCCCCCGGAACATGAGGCAGCAGAATGGGCAACATGAATCCAACTGCTTACCCACTAAGGACACCAAGAACCAGGTTAAGGACGAAAAATGAGCCAAGGATAATCAGACTAACAAAATACACCCATGGCCATTCCCATCCTATCGCATCATTTACCTGTAAAATGTAAGGAGATGTTATCAGTTATCTATTTACTAAAGAGCGGAGCCCCAGGAGCAGCTGCCAGACCACGTGGGGCTTTGGTGGAAGGTCAGTGCCCTTAGGGCTGGACCCCACCCAGGGCCTTCCGTTTCTTGTCCTCACCTAAGGATACGTTCTGCTGCTGAAGTCTGGGGCCTACCAAAAGTCTGCTGGGACCAGCTCATTTAGTGACTGTTTTGGACCAATTCATCTGCATTATATTTGGATCCAGACCAGTAAAGCAATTATAAATGTGTCTCATTTTAGGACAGACAGAAGGGCAAGCAATGGAAAGTATTTAAATGCCAAGCAACAACGCTGATGAACTCCTGGTCAATAACTATCCGATCGCTGCCTTTCATGAAGGCTGGTGAGGTTCCAGGAACCATCGTGATTTGGGAAGCCTCAGCAGAGGACAAGCGTCTTGGAGGACATGTGAGGCTTGGCACCCACCCGGCGGCCCCATCTAGCAAAGCCTGTGTGGTCTTGGCAACTGTCCTCAGGGCTCTGCTTTCAAGATGAAAGAGGTGTAGCTTACCCGCTCAATACACCAAGTACAAGATTTAGTACGAAAAATGACCCAAAGATGACGAGACTGACAAAATACACCCAGGGCAATTCAAATCCCATAGCATCATTCATCTGTAAGAAACAAGATGGTCTCATAGGGGTGGGTTAATAAGGGAATCTAGTAAGGAGAGAGGGTCACATTAGAGACAGCATTCTATACATTTAATGAAACATTTACTTAGATTCAAATCAGAGACAACAGTAGCCAATACATTTTCATTATATATTACACACACACACACACACACACTCACACACACACAAAGGCATCAAAGCTTTCAGGGCAAATGAGAGCCAACTTTAGCCACCGGTAGGGCAATCAGCTGGGATTTGGCTTTTCCTCACAGGAAGCTGCCGCCATTAGGGATTTTCTGAAAGGATCTTGGTAGAGGACAAAACTACTGCTTCGCTGAAAATTATTTCCTCCTCTGTCCAAGTTGTTAGTACTTCTTTTTGCTTTTGAAATTTGGGATGGTGGAAAAGTCTTAGTTATAGAGACAAACTGGCAACATTTGACTCTATAAATTCTATTCTTTAAAAAAAACACACACACTAAAATAATAACATTCCATTGGGAGCCAACCTCTCCAAGGAAACCTACCACCCTAAATCTGAATGGCCCTCAATCAGTGAGTCAAGCACAGCTAAATTAATGCAAAGTAGGCGAGCGCTCAGAAGTCAGCGAGCTGACATGCTCCAGGAAATGAGATTTTCATGCCTGCACCACAGGAAGGACCCAGGAGAAGCAGAAGCACTATCCCCCACACCTACCCTGGATGACCCAGCCTGGAAGCCTGGCTTCATCTAGTGAAGCGGTTCTCAACCTGTGGGTCGCCACCCTTTGGCAGTCGAACGACCCTTAGGGGTCGGTTGCCTAAGACCATCCTGATTCATAACAGTAGCAACATTACAGTTATGAAGTAGCAACGAAAATAATTTTATGGTTGGGTCACAACATGAGGAACTGTATTTAAAGAGTCAGAAGATTGAGAACCACTGATCTAGAGGAACCCCATGCCCCACTGTGGGACAAGCTTCTGTGGGACAGTCAGACATGGCCTCCTGGACAGACACCCCCAAGAGGGTTTGGTCATGAGCAGCTTTCATGCTGGAGCAAACAGGTACTTTAAGGTTCACGGCCGGATGAACTTTCCAACAGCACAGGTCAGTGTTAAATTGGGCAAACGCTTCTCCCAGGAAGGAGATGCTGAGGGCCAGTTGGGGACAACAGGAATGACCCCAGGCCGGACTTTGCTGGAGCACCCAGCACCTCCGGCTGACAGCACTATACCTAGTCTGGGCCGACTCGTGGCTCTTGCCTTGCAGGTACAAGGCCTTCGGACTTTAAGCATGTGCTTTCCTCCACACTATGTGGCTCCAGGTTTCCGCTTTACAGAACGAGACTCATGCATTTCACTGTTTGCCTCACACAGAAGCCAAACAGGAAGAGAGAACATTAAAAAAAATTACCTAACATCTGTTACTGAAGTCTAGGGAAAGGGCATTAAATCCCTTACGAAACACCTGTTTGGCCACATGAAAACTGATGTGCTTAATAGAACTCATATCAGTCTGCACATCTTACATTGGCAATTAGAGTAATGAATGAGCCAAGGCCATGGCTGCAATTGTTGATCTAATTAAGCTGGGTAAACTAATTTCAGCTGGAAGGCATAGGGTAATTCTTCCAAAGCAGCTACGCCACCAAACTTATTTAAAAACCCATGTGTGGAGGACAAGAAAACAGGCTGCTTGGTGTAGTGGCCAGAGCCCAGCCTGGAGGCAGGACCTTCTATGGGGACCTCTCTGGGCCTGCTTCCTCTCTATTGGAACAGGAGTGCGTACGACAGGAGAGAGCATGCTCACAGGATGGGAGAGAGCTGTCCAAGTCCAGGACTCCCACCAGGAGACCTCGCTTTTCAACAACTCTGGCCAAGTCAGTGGGCTGAGCCCTCAGCTTCACCCCTTCATTTGGGCCTCAGTCTTGTGTTGTCTGCTCCACATGGGAGGAAACTTTTATTTTTAAGGAAAGACCTTTATAATTTCTTAGGAGTGTTTGACAGATTCAGATTTGCTCAAATCAGAAATATCACCTGGAATGATCACTGGAGGCTGGGGGCGAGGCTAAAGCTAAACAAAGGCCACAGGAGACTCTAATCCCCAGACATCAGGGAAGAGAAGCAGAGCTCAGGCTTCGAGGCCAGTCTTTCTCCCAACTAAACCTTCTCAACCCAATCTCTTCTCAGAGGCCAGTGTTTCTCAGACCTTATATACACAGGACAAATCAGAACTGACAAGCTGTTCCCCAAAATACCCACATGAAAACAGAGACACTAGTTGGGATTTTGTCTGCAAGGTCTTTATGCACAATGGGGAAATGGGCATGAGCTGAAGCATTTCAATTTAGATATCTTTTTAAAATATTTATATCACAGTTATCATGTGGAGCCACCTGATGCCCAGGGAATAATATTCTACTGGGTGTCAGTTTTCCCTTACTTCAAAGGTTGAAATGCATATTCATGTCTCCAATTGAAGGCCATCCTAAAACTACTGGAAACACCACTGGATACCTGGGATGCTGGCTGTAGGCAGATCCCCTGAGCATGGAATAAGAGAAAGGTACAGGAAGGCAAGCACTTGGCCAACTAGAGAGGAATTTCCAGGTACCCTGAAGGAAGTCAATGGTCAAGTTGACCATGAGAATACCCCATTAGAGCCTGACAGCCAGCGACTCCATAGGTGCCTTCACTGAAAAGAGCTTGGCAATAAGGCAAGAGGCCACATATAATTTATATGGACAGCTCTCTCCTGAAACCAATACTTTTTAAATTAATTTCTTACATTCAAAAACATGTCCTCCGAGTTAAAGGAGAAAAATAAAAAAGAATCATGTAGTCTTGTTCTGCACCTTAAAGACAACAAATTTAAAGCCCCAAGAGCTCCAGTGACCTGTCCAAGGTCAAACACCAAGCTCTCGCCCAGCCCTAATGTTCATTCCTTGCACTATACCCTTCTGCCTCTGTGGCCAACAAATGCATGCGAGTCAGATGACAGCTTAATTATGCTTATGGAACTCAATTTATAAAAGCTCCACTAATAATTTTTTTTCCACCAGAGTTAATAATCCTACTCCCCACACATCCATATGGTTCTAAGTGTGTCTTTCTGAATATCAGGCATACCTGTACTTTCCTTCTCAAGACCACTGGCAAGACTCTTGAGATCTGAGGTCTCAATGAGCTTGGTAACTGACTGAATATAAACCTGACAAGATGCACATAATCCCTGGCAAAGACTTTGTCCACCATATACAAACAACCAAAGGATTGGAAAATTTGCTTGCCATCAATATTTAAAATCAAATCTCCTTAGTTATCTCTCAAGATGTTTCCTTGATACCCTCGTTGTGGATAAAAATTAATATTTAAACATGGCCCATCTACACTGAGGCAATGGGATTTTACACTTGAAGAGTAATAGTAATTAGTCTTTGCTGTGCTGGGCATGGATGTTCTGTTCTGGAACAGCTATGTGGCTTCCAGCTGATTGTGGCCCATAACATATTAAGAAGGCTGGGTGCCTTGCCTGCCTATCTCTATGATGTAATCAACAGGTAATTAAAAACAACCTGATGTGTTTCAGAGACTAAGATCTTGGTGAAGATGGTGGAAGATGTGACTTTGCTGCCCCAAATGTTATAGAAGGGTGGAGATATACCAAGGAGAGAGTGCTGGATTCTAGTCTAGACCAGGGGCCAACAAACTATGAGCTGCAGGCCAAACCCACCCAGCCACCTGCTTTTGTGCAGCATTTGAGCTAAAAGTGGCATTTACATTTTTAAATGGTTAAAAAAATCAAGAGAGTATTTTATGACACGTGAATGTTATACAAAATTCAAATTTCAGTTTCCATAAAAATGGCTTCATTAGAAACCATCTGTCTACATGTTGCCAATGGCTACTTCTGAGCAACCCAGGGCAGAGGGCAGAATTGAGTTGTGACACAGACATTATGGCCTGCAAGGCCAAATACATTTACTATCTGGCCCCTTATAAAAAAAGAATATATACCCACATTCTAGATCAAGGACCACAACCTCTTGCTGTAGGACCCTAGGGATGTTCAGTGACCTCTCTATATTCCACTGTTTCCATCTTCAAAATCCCAGACTTTCTCTAAAGGGATATAGGCTGGGATAATATTAATAAATTATGTGTGTTCCTCCATTGAAATAAAGATGCCATGTAGTTCATTGAGACTATAACTATTATATTGTTAAATTATTAACTCTGACTGTCATATTAACAATAGAGATCACAATTACATGATCTTGGGTGATACTGCAAGGTTCTCAGGAAGGCAAGTGGAAACTCGTTTCTGGGCACATGGAGTTTTCTCTCCTTTAATCTCACACTCCCAGAGGTTTCACTTGCTTGACAAAAGGAAACTGTCATGTGAGAATGCGCAGAAATATAACATAAAGTATAAAATTGTCCATTAGTCAAGGCATGTTGGATCAGCAGTGAACAATTTACCTTGACTAGAGAGAACAACAAAGTTGAGAGGATCACAGATTTTTTTTTTAATCAAATTGCTGTTTTCTGTACTGTTTCGGGGACGGATTCGAGTTTGGGCTATTTGGATGATGCTTTTTGGATTTACCAGAAATTTCAAGGGAAATCTGGGAGTGAGAACTCAACTAATCCAACGAGGAGTTGCAACTTTTTAAACAATACTAGTGAAAAGGAACCCTTTGCTTAATTTGAGGGTCCCCTTGCATGACCAAGGTCTTGGTTCATCCAATATAATCTCCCTCCTTCGTCCTTTCCATGAAAGGCATTGACATATAAATATAAACAATAGATGTGCATACCCACACAGACACACACACACACACACATACACACACACACACACACTCCTATAACAACAAGAAAAAGGAGAGAAAAGGAGAGAAACAAGGAATAACATGCTGGTGCTGCTTAAACCTTATTACCAAACTAGACACAGACTCTGGGGTTGAAAATAAAAACATACCCTCCCTGCCTAACATTGAGGATAGAGGGACTTCTATAATCCTGTAAGCATGTGGTCACTGCTGAAGGGAAGCAAAAATCTACTATAACCATCAGATGCTCTGTTCTCTGAAGTTACAGAGTAATATGAAATCCTATAAAGTGTCTAAAATTTAAAAGCTACATCTCAATCTGCAGGCCTTCTCGCTAGAGATTGCCCATTCAAGAGGCGTTGTATTACTATGAATTGCCTTTTAACAAGTTATTATTGGAATCCTGGTTAATCTCATTTGGATTTTGGTTTAGCCTCCAAATCTACATGTCAGCTGTTTTTCCTAGCAACTCTGTGGCATGGAAAATAATTTCTAAACTTCTGTGAGTTTTTTCAAATTCTACCAAACAAATAAACAAACAGGCTCAGCTCTGGGAAATGGCTGTTGAAATGCTACCACTCTTCATTTATGGCCAAGCCTCCTGGCACTGTCTGGATCAAGAAGAACCAGACTCCAGCCATCGAAGGGGTGTCCCCCCGTTTTCACGGCCAGCTGGATGGGTCAACGCTCCATTTCTACCCTCTCTGCCAGAGTTCTTTGGCTCCAAAAGGAAAGGAAGAGAGAACTAAGGGCTTGTGCTGGGCTGATTTATATGGTACTGAAGAGGCAAGGGAAATATAATAGGGGAAAAAAAACATTTTGGCTTTAGGGCTGTGCTAAGTTATGGAAAGCATGAAAGGTATGCAATTTATGTTCCCCATCTTCCGTTCAGGAGACTAGTAAAGCAACCTTCCTTGGTGTATAAAAGAACAATTTTAGCCCATGAAGCCTCTTCACCTGGGAAATAACTCCTGGCTCTCTAAGAGGTTACCGGGGCCAGCCTGGCCTCCTGGGCTCCTCCAGGAAGGGGCCACTAGGCGCACTGGGCAAGCACTCCCCTGGCAGCCCAGGGGCATGGAGGGAGCCCACACTGGCCTCCTGCTCTCTAGAATGGACACTAAATGCCTGAGGAGGAAAGATGATGAGTCTTGCTGAGTGAAGAGAGGGTCTGCTTCCCTTCCCCAAAACACTGACTTCCAGGGTTTCTTTTTCAGTCCACTCCCCAATGGCTCTAGCTAACGCAACTGTCATCCAAAGAAAGAACACTCCACCAGCTCCCTCCCCACACTGCTTACCCAGTAGAGCACGTCTGTCCAGCCCTCCATGGTGATGCACTGGAACACGGTGAGCATAGCAAAGGCAAAGTTATCGAAGTTGGTGATGCCTCCGTTGGGGCCAACCCAGCCACTCCTACACTCCGTGCCGTTAACGATACACTGGCGTCCATTCCCTGAGAACGCACATGGCGCTGGGTCCTCTTCAGCTACTATATCTGCAAGCAGAGCAAGAAGGCTTCACCACCCAAGAATGAACATCAGGACACCCAAGCCTGAGGAGGCCGAGCAGCCTTGCTTCCTCCCATCTCTGCTGTCTCCGAATCCCACTTGACCTTCAAGGTCCGCTCCACACAGTGCCTCCTCCGTGGATGTTGCCATTTCCTGTACTCACAGCACCTTTCTCTCCTGGGGCTCTCCCCTCTGTGCTCACTCACAGCACCTTTCTCTGCTTGTGCCCCCTGGCAGCACCTTTCTCAAGTCTGTATACAATGACACTGATTCGCCTCGTGTTCTAATTCTGGGGGTCCCTCGTCTTCTTGCCAGGACACATTATACAGGAAATCAGGACCAAAAAGGAGATTTATTTATTTTGAACATAATTCACACTAGGAACTGGCCCAGTAAATTTACTGGTACATTTGGCTTCTTTTTTTCCTCACTCTCATTTTGTTTTAAGATTTTCTCAAAACCACAAAAGTTGTTTGGGAGGAAATAAAAAGTTGGGTGAGCGACCATTTTCATTACTCACCTGAGTCAGCAAAAAAACATGTTTTGTGCATTTTTCCAATAAAAAGTTCCAATCCTATAATAGCATAGATTATGATTACAAATAATACCAAAAGGGCTATGTGAAGGAGGGGAACCATGGCTTTTATAATGGAGTTCAGGACAACTTGTAAACCTAGGAGAGAGAGAAATAAGTTTGTGAGCCAGGAAGAAACTTCAGGGATGCACATATATAATTCCTAATGGCGCCTGCTTTGCATGTGACACATAGTAATAAGACTCAGAGAGATATCTCAAAGCTTTCAATTAGCATTAATCTGGATGTGAAATAAGTTAAAAAGGAAACTTAAAGATCATCTAATCCAACTTCCTCACTTGACAGATGGGGAAGACCTAGAGAGGGGACTGTCCAGTATCAAAGTTAATCACTCATGCATGCATTTGTTCATCCATTCAAAAACGCTCCTTGAACATCTACCACGTGGCAAGCATCAGGTTAGTGCTTTGGGAGACATGAGGATGTATTACATAATGTGCCTTCTCTCCAAGAGCTTGTATCCTAGGAGGAGACATAGGAATTAAATGCAAAGGAAAGGTCGCACACAAATGCTGTATGAGTAACATCAGTCACAGTTACACATCTGAGGGGGGAGGAGAAAGAGGACTGGGTGGCAGCCTCCCTTTGGCAGGGCCTGGGTCTGAGGAGGGTGATTTCCACAGGTGGGCAGGGGAGAGGCGATGCCAGGCAGAGGGGAGAGCGCACCAAGCGCACAGAGGTGAGCCAGCACTGTATGGGCTCGGGATGGGGGGCCTTGGCTGGTGGGAACTAGTGGGAAGGAATATCAGGAAGGAAAAGCAGCCTGCAGCTAGGTAGCTCTGGGCTTTGAATCTGGGCTACAGGACCATCTTTAGTCTGTTAGTGAAAGGCAGCCTCTTTAGCAAGACGAATGGGGCAGCAGTAGGCAGGATCGGTGGAGACCAGAACTCAGCAACTGAATCTGAGGGAGAAGGAGGTACCTCTGGAGGCAGGGTCATGGGGAAATCCTAGTGCCCAGCCAAAAAAAAAATTTAAAAAAAGCATGTCAAAAGGAGGCTCTCCTGGAATGAGGGAGGCAGGGGACAAGCAGAGGAAGGGGAGCAACTCAGAACCAGTGAGTCGATCGCGGCACAGCATGAAGAGGAAAGCATGCTGCAGCGGAACCCTGGGCTTGAGGGATGGGGAAGGGACACGAAAGCCTGGAGACTGTCCATGGAGTGATACTCAGAGCCATGATATAGGAAGAGAAAGAGGGGGAATGGAGAGGGAGATAGTAGGTGGGAGGAGGCAGAAGACTGAGGGACAGTGATGGCCAGGAGACCAGAACTCACCTAGAACCTGACCTCCACGTTTAGTGTCCTACCTTCTTCCCACCACCCATGACCCCAGCTTCTGCT
>NW_006284347.1:622079-669225 GCF_000327345.1 Myotis davidii | reverse complement strand
TTTCCCTTCCCCTCCCCACTGTCTCACCTCATTCAGACAGCCCTTTTCTAATATCCTCTCACTCTCCCAATACATACTCAAAGAATGAAGGAATGTAAACTGAGATGCTAGAATTAAGTTAGAAATCAGAACACGCCAAGTAGAGAGAAGAACACTTACCAGCAATAAGAAAGATGGGAAAGGGGTGGGGGACTGGTTGGGAGGGAAGATTAATCAGAGGATTTCAGACTCACAAGGAGCCCATCTTTCCAAGACCCTCATTATGACCCAAATCCTAGGTACTGCCTTTGCATGTTTAAGTGCTCAAATGGTTTCTTTTGGGGAAAATGATCACTAAGATGATTGCTAATGTTTCCACCTTCTAGAAAGAACAGAGTGGGAAAGAAAACTGCTGCTTTAATCCAATCGGATAGGGGTTTTTTTGTGGTTTATTTTTTAGATGTGGATAGGCCATCCCAAATCACCATTCAGCAGTTAGTTCTTCTCAATTCCACGGCAGTGAGCCATGTGTTTCACGAATATGTTCATATTTAAGGCTCTACTGTACTTCAGAGTGGCCACATTTGTGAGATAATGAAGCTGTATCTCAAGGTGAATTGTACACTTTTATGTGGCATTAAGCTCCTTTGTATATTGTCGATGTGTACAGAGCTCACGGGGGCTCTGATCACGGAGGCAGAGGGGTGACGTGGAAAGAACACCAGGAACTGGGAGACTGTGAGTCTGGCCTGTTGGCCACCCACTGGCTACAGGAACCTGAACAGGTCACTACCCCTTGGCGGGCCTCGGCTTCCTCATGTAAAGGTGATGCTGTTGGGCGGATGTGCTCTAGGGATCTTTCCCACTTCGATGGGCTGGGATTCCGATAAACACTCATCAGTTAACTGCGTGTGGGTGGCTAAGGGCTCCCCAGATGTCTGAACTACTCTCTTCTGAAACATGCATTTTTTTTTACCTTCCACTGGATAAATACATTCACACACACACACACACACACACACACACACACACACACAGAATCCTGTCTTACAGGACAGTCTCAATTCTCTTTAGAAATGACTAGACATTTCCCAGATAAGTGTCAACAGCCACACTTTCTCAGGCCTCTTTAACAATTTCAGGTACTCGAGAAGAAATCACTGGGCCACAGATGCCAACCAGCATGGGAAACAGCATGAGCCAGAGCCCCCAACCCCTCTCCCCAAAGCCCATTGGGTCTGATGAGAGGCTTGGGTGTTCCCTCCAGGGCGGTTAAAATACGGCTGAAAATTTCTCACACAAGACTCAGGTCCCTTTCTCCCTGCTGATCCCCAGGAGAACGTGATGCAGACCTTGGCCAAGTTTCATAGTGGTATTTTTGGGGGAAAACACAGTTTAGCACTGGTTCTTGAGAGGCTGTGGGGGCACTGGACTAGTCATTTAGTGACAAGCTCACGAGGCAAGGGAGCCAGACCTGGCCGAGTAAGTGCCGAGTTCTCACCACCGTGCACGCAAGCCTCAGAACACACGCAGGCAGGCTCCCTTGTCACGGTTACTTGGAAATTAGATTAAGCTGTAACAACTACATCTGAAAGAACGTGTTTGCTCACTGAACTTCTCATGTAACCATGTTCCACCCTAACAGAGCCAGTCATTTCCAAGATATTCCTATTTTTCTCAATTGCTTCCAGACAGTTCTGTGGTTTTGACTTGTGCTGATCTTTTTCAATGAAAATAAATGAACCATCTGGAAAAACAAGTACACATAAAACACCACTTCCTATATTTTAAAATGTTAAATTTGGAAATGGTGTTTTCTTCCAGAGAATTTCTGGTGCGTTCTGAGCGCCAACAGGTTTAATAAAAACTCGCAGAGACTTGCTGGAGGAGCCAGACCATGGTCTGTGTCCTTCTGACGGCTTTCCGAGGGTGGAACACAGGCACGGCCTGCAGGCCCGATCCTCCCGCCCAAGTCCTGGGAAAGGTGCTAGGACACCTACCCTCTGAGGTCCCCAGCAGGGGAGGGGGTGTCCCGTCAGGAACAGGGCCCAGGGAGGCACACCCCACACCCCTTACGGAAGCAGCAGCCTGCGCTCCCGGCCAGGGCACAGACAGGACATCTGTTCCCACTCAGGTGGCACTCAGCCTGGCCTGGGCTGCAGCAGGCAGCACACGAGGGCCTGGCACACACAGGCAGCGTCGCCAAGTGCACAGCGATGACACTTCTCACCCTGAGGGTCTCCTTGTGCTCCAGACTTCGTGCTGGGCTCTCCCTGCACTATCCCCAGTCTTTAAACCACCTTCCAGCAGGTTCTAGCCTGCCCTCCTTACAGGGGAGGGGTGGGGAAGGGCACGAAAGCATTCGCCTCTTCCCCAGAGCGGGCCAGGCACAGTCCCTAAGTGTAGAGAGCCAAGTTTTTGGAAGTGCAGCCCCCGTCACTCCTCACATTGAAGAGAGGCCGGGAGTGGAGCCCTGGATAAGCCACCACTTTCGGAGGAGGTGACGGCCAGGGTGCTGTCGCAGAAGGAAACCAGACTTGAGTCAGGAAGCCTGTACTCAGGCCTCATGCCACCACTTGCTCCATCTCCCCTTTTACAAAGTCGGGATGGCACATGGCTGCCAGCACCTTTCGGGGCTGTCACGGGATCCAGTGACAACACAAGCCGAAGTGCACTGCAACCAGCGAAGGCCTCCAGGTCGCCCGCAGAGCCTGGGCCGGGGCCACCGCAGCTCACCTGCAGCCCTCGGCTCACATGCCTGAGACCCACCCAGAAGGGACAAACCAACAAGACCCGGCTGTAGGGAACAAAGCGTGCTTACTGGGCACTCCTGACACTAGTCGCAGTGGCCGTAACACCCGAAAGGCGCGGAGGGCTTTGACGTCAAAGCCTCCTGATTTGCCACCGGAGTGGTTACCGCCTTCTGTTTCTTTGGTTAATTGTTCCAAAATTACACTAAACAACCTGAAAGAAGAAGAGAGGAAGAAACGTTAGAGTCTGTCACCCAGGGAAGCAAAACAGGATGACAGCAGTAGTTATTTCTGAACAAGGGCTAATTCTGCGTGGCTGCTGCTTATAAAGGGAAAGCAAGGCCAACGCAGGAACCAGGCTGTGACCCCGGACGGTGACCCCTGTGTCTAACATGATTTGGGTCAGGGAATGATCTCCCATTTCCCTACCAAGGAAACATCCTCAGGCAAGTCCACCAGCATGGCACAGGGGGCTCACTGGGGTCCAACGATGACAAAGGAAATTGCCCCATAGGAATAACGGCAACAATAATCCTAACGGCTGCCATTTCCGAGCACTCACCAGGTGCTGCCTACTTTACGTACATGATCTCATTCATCCTCACCAACCGTTCTGCAGTAGCAATTATTATTAACACCATTTTACAGCTGAGGGAACAAACTTCCTGGGAGCAAGGGACGTGCCCAAGTTCACAAAACCAGTGGCAGAACGAACGCATGGATCCAGGTATGTTGGCCCCATGAGGATGTAGGTTCCACAGGGCAAGGAATTTTAGCCTGTGCTGTTCATTTGTTCATTGCGTCTCTTCTAGGAAACAGTTCCTGATATGTAAGAGGTGCTCAAAAATATTTGATGAATAATTCAATGTATGAATATTGACTTTGAAGTCCCACATCTTCATCGATATGCTTGCCAATATCCCACCTCCACCCTCAATGGGACGTGAGCGGAATGATGTAAACCAGAGGCCAGGGAGCTGTGCAAAGGCCAACCGCAGCAACCTGAGGTATGAAGACCAGCACTTCTCTTTTGAAATGTGAATAACATTGTATCTGGCAGCCACGACAAATTTTTTCCTACTCTCCGAAGGTTTTTCGGATAAAGCTGTTTCCAAGCGATCTGCTCATTTGACGGTTACTTTTGCTCTTTCAAATAAACATTTATTCTTTG
The DNA here is from genome assembly GCF_000327345.1 of Myotis davidii. Classification (NCBI taxonomy): domain Eukaryota; kingdom Metazoa; phylum Chordata; class Mammalia; order Chiroptera; family Vespertilionidae; genus Myotis; species Myotis davidii. Next base: position 665,325 of record NW_006284347.1, on the reverse strand, counting down.
GAATTGCTGCTTGTTTTTTCAGAATAAATATAAATTTGCCCATTTCAAATAGAATCAACTCCGGCCAATCAGATTGTGGGAATGACTGGCCGAGCAACAAAGAAAAGGTTTCTAAAGTTTAATTAGCAGCCAAAGCAGAAACTCGGCCCCCACGGGCACGCCTCTGGATGGCCAAGACACCGCGTCCATAAAACACAGGGTGGTCTGAAGTGCAGCCCTGACCCGGCACAGACATGCCATTCCGGGCACTTAAAGTCCAGTCGTTTGTTTTAGTAACACTGCAGCAATTAGCAATGAACCCAGGCGGGCAGGGGCGAACTGAGTCAGTCTCAACCTTTTCAAAGCTTCAGATGACAGGTTTCTCTCATTAGCATAGTTTTTTAATGACTGTAACCCCCTGCAGCAAGGCTAAAGTTCAAAGTCTCCCTCCAAATAAGTTTACAGCTTCACAAAAACAAAGAAAGAAAGGGGAAGAAAGAAAACCTCAAACTTTTCTGAAATGTGGCAGCCACAGGAATTTTCATCCCAAAGGGTTAGGCAAGTAATTTATGCAGGTAGTGACTTAAGATCGCTTTCAAGTGCCAGTGTTTTGCAATGTACACTGTGTGGTCCCTTATCCCCTGTTCTTCAGCAATGTCCTTGAAAACAGGTGAATAATGTCCCTCTCCCACTAGAGGAAGCTGAGTCTGAGAGGGAAGCTGGCTGCTGTTTCCAGACAGCCATGAGTGGAAGTGGTCAGGGGTTGGGGCTGGCTTCCTTCCGGTGAGCTAGGAGGCATTAAAAAAGTCCCTCACCTTCCCTGGGCTTCAGTTTCCTCTGTGTAAAATGAGAAAATGGGATTAAGTCATCCAGAGCCCCACACCGTTCCCATCCTAATATTTTGTGATTCTACTCCCTTCAACACCACCCCCAACCAAAAAAAATGTACCATGTGCCTAAAGAGATAAGGACATGAGGAAAAGTATTTGATATTAGATTATTATTAAAAGTTTTCCCCAAGCTCTGGCCTGTGTGGCTCAGTTGGTTGAGTGCCATCCCATGCACCAAAAGGTCCCCAGTTCTACTCCTGGTCAGGGGACTTGCCTGGGTTGTGGGCTTGATCCCTAGTAGGTGGCATGCAGGAGGCAGCAAGTGCTGTTTCTCTCACATCTGGATATCTCCCCCCGCCCTTTCCCCAAGCCCCATCCTCCTTCTCTGTCTAAAAATCAATTAAAAAAAAAAACATTAAAAATAATGTACCCTAGGACAGGAGAAAAAAGGCAAGCAGCTACCTAACCTGACTCGAGTCAGAAGCACCAGAATGAGCACTGCACATCCCTCTTCACAAAGCTTACATGAAGAGCCTGAATGCTCTGCTCATTGAAAAAAATCAGAGGTCTGGGATAACTGTGGCTCAGATCAAGCGTTCCTAGACAGGGTACAGTATCAGCTCTGGTAGACCCACTGAGTCCTCCTATGGCCACATTTTAGACATATCAATTCCTTTCCCAATTCTCTGTTACTAGGAATCTTGACAAAAGCGGGTCAGGGCTGACTTGGAATGGAAAATCCATTGGACTGAGATACAGTTTGTAGGTGGAAACTTTAGGGAGTAGGAATTTGATTCCAATGAAGACATTTAATTTCTCACCCTTTTAAACTTTTCTTCCACTCTTTGACTACAGTTTAGTACATATTTTAGAAGAATATTGTAATGTTCTAAAGTTTTTCATATTTAATGGAAAAAAAGACCAATTCCAGTTCTAATACTTCAACTTCCTTGAAATTTTACTTTTTCAAAAACAATGTTATAGCTGCTAAGTTATAATAAAATACAACCATTTTAAGCATATAATGGCATGTTTTGACAAAAGTATAAGCCTAAGTAATGACCCCACAATCAAAACATCCAGTATCTCCAAAAGTTCTCTCACGCCTGTTGTAGTCTTCCTCCCCCTAAGCACAGCCTTGGGTAGCGGTTGGCTGATTATCAGTTGGGGCTTTTTCCCTTTTCTTGAATCTTATATAAACAGAACCATACAGCTTGTTCTTTTTTGTTTATCTTCTTTTGCTCACCATGTTTTTGAGAGTCATCCAAGTTGTTACATTAATCAGCAGTTCATTTCTTTTTATTGTTGAGTGATACCACAATGACTTACCCATTCACCTGTTGAGAGATATTTGGGTTGTTTCCACCACCTTTTCTCTATTATGAAATAAAGTCTCTTTGTGAATATGTATTTTCCCTTATCTTGACTAAGTGCCTACTAATAATACTGGTAATATGGTCATATGGTTAAGTATCTGATTAATATTGTAAGAAATTGGCAAACTTTTCCAAAATGATGGTGCCATTTTCCATTCCTACAAGCAGTGTATGAGTTTCAGTTGCTCCATATCTTGGTTAACATTTGGTAGTGTCCATCTTTTTACATTCAGTAATACTATTGGGTATGAAAATGCTGTCCTTGTGGCTTTAATTTGCATTTCTCTAATTACTAATGATGAACATCTTTTCAGATGCTTGGTGACCATTTACATACCTTCTTTTGTGAAGATCTGTTCAAATCTTTTGCCCATTAATGTACTGGGTTGTCTTCTTACTATTGAGTTATAAGAGTTCTTTATATATTCTAAATACAAATCTTTAATCAGTATGTGCTGCGATTTTTTCCCCCCAATTGGTGCATAACTTTTTCATTTTCTTCACACTGTCTTTTGAAGAAAAGTTTTCACTTTTGATAAGGTCCAAATTTTCAATGATTTCTTTTATGGCTAGTGCTTTTTGTGTCCAAAGAAATCTCTGCCTTCCCTAAGGTCATAAAGATTTTCTCCTAAACATTTTATAGTTTTAACTTTCACATCTAGGTCTAGGATCTGTTAATATAGCATCTATGTGCAGTATGAGGTAAGAATAGAGTCTTCTTTTCTTATATACGGGGGAAATGGTTGTTCCAGCACCATTTGCTGAAAACAGCTTCCTCAACCCACTGAATGATCAAGGAACCTTTGTCTAAAACCAATTTTATGGGGGGGCGGGGGGGGGAGAAGAATTGCTTTTGGCCTGGTGTGCTCAGTGGTCGAGCATCAACCTATGAACCAGGAGGTCACAGTTCGATTCCTGGTCAGGGCACATGCCTGGATTGCGGGCCCCATCTCCAGTATGGGGCATGCAGGAGGCAGCTGATCAATGATTCTCTCTCATTGTTGTTTCTATCTCTCTCTCCCTCTCCATTTCTCTCTGAAATCAATAAAAATAAATTTTAAAAATAATAAAAATAAAACCAATTTTATGAGTCTATTTCAAGACTCTATTCTGTTCCATTGAACTTGATGTCTACTCCTTATGTCAATATCACAGTCCTGACTACTTACTGTAGTTTTACAATAAGCCTTAAAATCAGGTTCTAGCTTTGTTCTTAAATATGTCTTTAGCTACTCTAGAGCCTCTCTAATTTCCATTTAAATTTTCAAATAAATTTGTCAATCTATATAACAATCTTGCTGGGATTTAGATTAGGATTCACTCTGTAGCTTAATTTAAGAACTGATATCCTAACAATATGGTTTTTTCTAATCTATGACACTGTACTTCATTCCATTTATTTAGGTCTTCTTTAGTTTCTCAGAAAGGTTTAGTCATTTCAATGCACTATCCCTACATATTTCATGTTTGTTAATGCAACAGTAAATAGCAGTCTTTAAATTTTCATTTTCCAATAGTTCATGACTATTACATAGAAATTCTCAGAGTTTTTTTCATACTGACCTTTTACCCAGAAACATTGCTAAATCATTCAGAAAACATAATTTTGTTTGATTTTCATCCTTTTAAATACACTCAGACCTGTTTTATGTCCCCAGATATGTCTCTCTTGGTTAATACTCCATGTGCCTGTGAAAAGAATGTGTATTCTACTCTTGTTGGTGGGATGTTCTAAAAATGTCAATCAAGTCAAGTTGATTGATGGTACTGTCCAAACCTCCCTGTGTCCATAGTGATTTTCTGTCTACATGTTCTATCAACACTCCTCAAGGGTATTAAAATGTACAATTACAACTGTAGATTTGTCTATTCCTCCTTTCAGGTCTATCAGTTTTGTCTTTGTGTATTTTCAAGCTCTGTTATTAGGCACATATAATCTTAGGATTATTACATCTTCTGAGATTAAAGGACGACCTTTATTATTATGAAATTTCTCTCTTTATTCTTGATCATATCCCTTGTTTTTAAGTCTACATTGTTGGATATTAATATTGCCACTCAGGCTTTTCTTAGTTTTTGCATTTTATATATTTTTCTGTCCTTTTACTTTAAAATTCCTTGTGTCTTTATATTTAAAGTAGTTTTTATAGACACTATAGAGTGGGAACTTTTTAACATATAAAACCTGATAAACTCTGGGTTCTAATAAGAGTTTATAAATCTGGGTTTAAATCTACCATCTTGTTATTTCTTTTCTATCGCTCTGTCCATTGTTAGTTTTTCTTTCTCTGTCTTTTTTGGGTTGAGCTTTTTTAAAAACAAACAAAAAACATTTAATCTCCTCCAATACACGCCTGCTAGTTATATCTCATTATTTTTCTAGTGGCCCCTTTAGAACAAATGTCAGCAGAAAACTTCTCTAAAGTGCCAGAGAGTATCTCTTGTAGGATTTGTAGGCCATAGAGTCTCTGTCACAACTACTCAACTTTGCCATCCTAACACCAAATAGCCATAGACATGAATGAACGTGACAGTCTTCCAATAAAATTTTATCTATTAAAGCAAACAGACATTGTCAGATAATAAATTTATAATAGATAAAATTTTATCTATTAAAGCAAACAGACACTTGTCAATGTCTGGGGAGGAGGGAATGGCAGTAAACCAGATTTGGTCTGTGGGCTGAAGTTTGCTGGCCCACACTCCAGGGTTTACAATATACATCTTTAACTTATCACAGTCTACCTTCAAATAATATTTTGTCACTTCACCTACCATACAAGCACTTTGCAGTAGTATATGGCTCTTTTTCCTTGTTCCTGCCCTTTGTACTATTATGTATCTTACTTTTATAGAAGCTATAAACCCCATAATACATTGTTATTCTTTATGCTTTGAATAATAAATTAATTTTAAAGAGATTTTAAAATGAGAAATGTGTTTTAATATTTATCTAGATAATTACCCTTTCTGACACTCTTTATTCCTTTTTGTAGGTCCACATTTCTTTCTGGTGCCATTTTCCTTCAGTGTGAAGATATTCCTTTAACATTTGTTGAGATGCAGATCTACTGGTGATGAATTCTCAGCTATGGTTTGTCTGAAAAAGTTTTGCAGTTGTTGTTTTTTTTTATTTCAATTTGGAGATCTCTTCACTGAATAAAAAAATTAGCTTACCTAGCACTTTAAAGATGTCACTGTAGTGCTTGCTGGCTTGCATAGTTGCTTACAAAAAGTCTATAGCATCTTTTTTCTCCAACTGCTTTTAAGATTTCCTCTTTGGTCTTGAGCAATTCAATTATGATTATAAAGTGCCTTGATGTAGCTTTCTTCATGCTTATTTTGCTTGAATTTCTTGGATTTTTTTAGTTTATATTTTTTATCGCATTTAGAAAAGTTGGAGCCATTCCTTAAAATATTTTTTGCTGTCTCCCCTCCATCTCCTCTCTTCTGGGATGCCAAATCTATGTATGCTAAAGCATTTGATATTGTCCCACGAGTCACCAGGTGTATTCATATTTGTATCCATCATTACTCTTTGTGTTACTGCAATGTCTTCGTGATCCTTGATATTTTTTCTTCTATTGTGTCTAACCTGCTATTAAGCCAATCCAGAGAACTTTCATTTCAGATATTTGTCAGCTCTCAAAATCCCATTTGGTTTTTTTTTTTATATTGTCCCATCTTCCATCACTATAGTCATTCATTCCTTTAAATCCATAAGCATATTTATAATAGCTATTTTTAAAGTTCTGTAAAATAATTCTCTACGAATTCCATCCTCTCTGTCATTTCCAGGTCTGTTTCTATTGATGGAATTTCCTCCTGGTTATGGGCCACAGTTCTTCAGGTGCCTAGTGACATTTGGCTGGATGCTAGACATTGTAAAATGTCTGGATTTTGTTGTCTTCTTTTAAAGAGTGTGGCGTTTTCTTTAGTGGGCAGTTAGGTTACTTGAATATCAGTTTTCTCCTTTTTAGGCTTTTTTCCAAACATTATCAGTAAGGGTTTCAGGTAGTCCTTACTCTGCAGCAGAGGCTGGCAAATTTATTTCACAAGGGGCCAGATAGCAAGTACAGGGTGGGGCAAAAGTCAGTTTACACTTGTTCATATGGACAATAATACAATAATTAATAAGTAATAACCCAAGAATAAGCTCCGTGTTTCACATATTCACAACTGTAAACCTACTTTTTCCCCCATCCTGTATTGTAAACACTGTGGATCTAAACTACTCAATTCAACTCTGTGAACAAATATATGACACTGTTATAATAAAACCTTATTTACAAAAATCAGTGGCAGGCTGGATTTGGCCTGTTGGCCATAGTTTGTCAACCCCTGCCTGGAGCTAGTTTATCCCCAATACTAATGTCCCTATGGAGTCTCTACTGACGTTCCAGGGTGTTCAATGACATCTTTCCACACTGGTTGGTGTTCCCTAACAGTGTTCTTTGCCTGGACTCACAGAATATCACCCCACGTAATTGTTGCTGAACATTCAGTCAAAACTCAAGAGGACCCCAAGGCATATTTATAGAGCTCTTTATCTGAATAGCTCCCTCCCCTTCCACACTAGGCCTCTCAAATTTTAGCCACCTCAGCCTCCCTGACCTCTTGTTTCTGTCTCAACTTAACGAGACCACCACTCTGTACCTGGTTCCCTCTCTGTGCTGTACTACAGCCTGAAAAATGTCTCCAGGCAGAAAGCCAAGGTAACTGAAGGGTAGGGACAAAGAAATGGAGCTAAGAATCTCCATCCTCCAGGGCCAGGAGAGGCACAGCAAGATTATTCCAGAATCAAGAGACTGGCAAGGTTCCTGCTAGCCATTCCTGTGAAAGCTCACCAGATACAGGAAGGTATGATACACATCTATCACCTATTCATTTTAGCTGCACTACCTTGGCTGTCATACCTTAGATGCCAATATACTATGGTGAGTTTTGCAAAAGCTAACTTTTTTCCCACAAGTCTAATTATCCCACTGGGCCACCATTGCGGATCCCATTTTAACTTCAAAGGTTTGAAATTAGAGGCTCAAAAGTTTTCCCACTCTCCCACTATCCAACTAGGTTAGTCTCCCATAAAAAGCCAAAGGTTTCATAATAAAAGAATAATCCAAAAGATAAATTATCTTGCTCAACTATAAAAGGTAACTGAACAAGTCATAACGATGAAAACAGAGAGGTCATTTAACAGTCTCTCTCTCTAAGACCAAATGTAATTTTAGGAGCAACCCATTTTGTAGCTGGGTAACGAAGACTCAGCGATGGGATCTAGTTTTTTTCCGTGTGGGTATTTGGTCCAAAGATCCAGCATTACTCTGACACTGATTCGTTTTTCTCTTGCTGGCCACATTTCCAGGTGTGGAAGGACCAGAGTAACACAGGCCACTGATTTTCATTTTACCATTTTCCTTTAAATAAAACTGTTGGTGTCTTCTTCCTGTGACAGGATTTCGGGATAATGCCTGCCTCTCTGCATTTTCTGGCTTATTTCATTTCATGCCAGATATCTGATATTATTCAGACACTTGTTTTGTTATTTAAAATGGGATAGCAGCATGCCAAAGTTTTTCCCCACAAGTCAGCAGAAAGAATTAATAGCTTTGCTCAAGGGATGTTAAACAGCAGAGTACCTCACTGCTATAAGGATTTATTACTTTTTTACTATTCTGAGTTTTTTTTAAAAAAAATTTAACAGGGTGCTAAATATAAGAGCTCTACACATTTGACTCAAATCACCAGTAGGGCTGGCCTATTTGTGGAAGCCAGAGGCCCTGTAAGATGAACCCTCTCACATCAGGAGCTTAGACTTCCTGCTATAGCCGTTTCTGAAAGCACGAGTAAAAACCATGAGAGATTTCTTTTCTTTTCTTTTTTCTTTATTTTTGTCCTCACCTGAGGATATTTTTTCCATTGATTTCTAGAGAGAGTGAAAGGGTGGGAGGGAGGGGAAAGAGAGAGAGAACCATCAATGTCAGAGACACATCGATTGGTTGCCTCCCACAATGTGCCCTGACCGGGGCTGGGGGTCAAAGTTGCAACCTGGGTATGTGCCCTTGACTGGGAATAGAACCCTCAACCCTTTGGTGCATGGACTGACGCTATGACCATTGAACCACACTGTACAGGGCAAAACCATGAGAGCGTTTCAAACCAGTTCTGCCTGGAGATTGCCAGCAGCATCACCAGTCTTCAAAGAACTCCTGACAGGTCTGGCTGCAATCACCAGCACAGAGGAGTAACCACATTTCCTCAAAAGACGCAGTTCTGTCCCTCCCGCCTCCCATTTTCCAAACAAACATCTCCCCCAAAATAAAAGGGACTTACCCTACTATTACTATAACAAAATCCAGTAAATTCCATCCATTCCTAACATAAGCATTAGGATGTAGCAATAATCCATAAGCTATAATCTTCAAAAATGTCTCGACTGTAAAAATAATCAGGAAGGCATATTCTACTTTTTCCTGTGAAGAAAAACAAAGAAAAGGGAGGGGGGAGAAGAAGGAGAAAAGATTTTAAAAATACAGATTAAAAATATTAGAATCAATTTCCAAGCATTTTTCCCCAAGTCACATTTTCATTAGGAGAAATGGAACCATTTACACTGCACCTGGGCCAGGGAGGCACGTTCCTGCTCACACTGAATTCCTCATAAGCAGCTAAGCATAACCCTCTTCACTGGGGGCTGCGTGATTGCATTTTGCCACCTGCCCTGATGCATGTGCGATGAGACTGCTAGGACATAACAGGCATGCTTGTTATTTGCACACATTTGCAAAACGCAGCATGTTTCCTCCTGAGGCTGCCAAACCGGGCCCCGAAAAGCACGGAGGGTGCAGCAAAGATTCCAACGGCAGCTTTGAAGGGAACGTCCTGCGGGAGAGAGGAAGATGTGTCTGCTTTGACCCTCTCTTGATCGTGGGTTTATATCTGACTTGTAAGTCAGGGTCAGCTTTGTCATTGAGCAGCACGGTGACCTTGGCAAAGCCCCACCTCTCCTCTGGACCTACGTTTCCTCATCCACGCGCACAGTAATGGGGGTGAATTCAGGATAGAAAGGCCACAGTCTGCTTATCGGTGTGCCACCTTTCTCGGATGACCCTGCTGAGTGCTGAGTGGTCACCACGCATGTTCCCAGGCCAGGCTCAACCTTCTCTGCTCAGCAGTCACTCCCACGCCATTGCCACAGACCTCCGAGACTCCGTGCTCGGGCTACATGAACCTTCCCAGTTCCAACTCCTGCATCTCCACGGATATAGAAAACACACCCATCAGTCTAAAAATGTTGATTTTTTCCTCTTTTATAAAGGTTTTCTTTATACAATGTCAGCTTTCCTAGAAATATGGGCCGACCGAGATGTGTGTGATTAATTTTACAAGAGGCATTCCCTGGTAAGAAGCTACTTGAATAATAACTAGATGAAAAATCCTCAGGAATGAAACTCTTCCATATGGGCCATAACGTCCTCTACTGATATGAACTCTACACTGTGGGGCCTGAGGAAAGTCACCAAGGTCAGGAAAAGGAAGCCAGGAATTCACTTATTAAGATGCCTGGCACACGAGGTCAAGTCGGCCTGGCCCAGGAAACACTCAGTGAGCACCCCTTTGCTTGGCGGACCCATACCCAGAGCCAGGTAGAAAAACGTCTCCACTGTGGTCCCCAGCCTCAAAAGGCTCAGCCTGGTGGGGGAGGGGGCGAGGGGAGGTTTCTAACGTGCACACGGAGACAGTCCCCAGAGAGGTAAGTGACAAAGAGCAAGCCTGCATCATTAGCCGTCTGATAAGGCCAAAGGGCTCATCCACTTCTCCCCTGCGAGGCCTCTGCTTTGTTACATGTATATGGCTGCTCTTTTGCCTCAGCCACCCTGGGCTCGAGCCATCTGCCACCTGTGCTACGCCTCTGCTGCTGGCCAGTTCCAGTCCCCAGCTGAACTTCTGCGTGTCTTCTCATGGCATCTTTAGCACCAGGGGAACCATCCGACCACTATAGTACCCCAGACTTCACCCCCACTCCCGACTCCCCACTGGTTCTGCCAGAAAACCAGTTTATCAGTTCTTCCTTCCCGGTCCCTGCCATTCCTAACCTGCCCTCAGAGGGCCCTTTCATCCTCAGCACACCGGCATGGCAGCCTAATAGATTCTTTTGTGCAGTGAGCTAGCAGAGTCAGTGGGTTTTCCATTTTAAAAGCCCAGTTTGAAACGCATCCCTATGTTTACCCCAGTATGACTTACAATAGCCAAGATATAGAAGCAACCTAGGTATCCATCAATAGATGAATGGATAAAGAAGATGTGGTACACATATACATGGTGGAATATTACTCAGCAATAAAACAGAACGAAATCTTGCCATTTGCAACAACATGGATGGACCTAGAGAGCATTATGTTAAGTGAAATAAATCAAACAGAGAAAGACAAATACCTATGATTTCACTTACATGTCGAATCTAAAAAGAATAAACAAAACAAAAACAGACTCATCAAAACAGAGAAGAAAGGTAAAGGGGGGATAAATGATGGAAGGAAACTTGACTTGGGGTGAACACACAAAACAATATACAGATAATGTATTACAGAATTGTACCCCTGAAACCGATATAATTTTATTAACAAATGTCACCTCAATAAATCCAATAAAAATAAAATAAATAAATTTAAATAGTAAAAATAAATAAAATAGAGAACAAACTGAGAGTTGCCAGAGGGGAGGGAGATAGGGGGATGGGTGGAAAAGGTGAAGGGTAGTAAGAGGTATGAGCTTCCAGTTATAAATATGCTACAGGGCTGTAAACACAGCACAGGGAATGTAGTCAATAATATCGTAATAACTTTTCACGGTGTCAGATGGGTACTAGACTTACAAGGGTGATCACAGTGTAAGGTATATAAATGTCAAATCACTATGATGTATATCTGAAACTAATATAACATTGTATGCCAATTATACATTTTTTAAAGCCTAGCTCCTCCACAGCCTCCAGACCCATGCTTCCTCCAGACCTTCCAAAAAAAAAATCAGGCCCTGTCCTGGGGTTCGCTCATCCCCTGCACCCCAATCCTTCCTCCAGGCGGTGGAGAACTTCCTTGGCTATGACATCACCGCCTCCCCCAGTCCAGGCTGAGGTGAGCCCGCTGCAAAATGCTCCCAGGGCAGCAGCATGCATTCCCCCTTCCTGCCACACGCAGACCTCCAAGGCCTCTGGTCACTCTCCACACTCCCTGTAACCTCCATGAACACCTCTCCTGTGCACTGTCTTGTCCCTGAGCAGGTGCTGCCATGGGAGGGGCATTCACTCCACTGTTGATGTTCTGAGGAACAGGGGCCCACTTTGCTATTGGGTGGAGAGGAGACACCCAGGAGGGCTTCCGTGAGGCAGTGACATTAACTTTGAGAGCTCAAAGGAAGAGCTATTCTGTTGTTTTAACCAGAAGTAACAATCCCTGAAAATAGCAATCCACTCTACTGAAATTAGACCCTGGCCGCCAAATGTGGATTTTCAATATGTTTTGGAGACTTGGGGTTCTAAGGGCACAGGATAAGCTGAAAACAGCATGCTGATTTTATAATTTCACTCCCCCTTTTATATCTTCTGCTTTATTTACTAGGCCAGACAGGGGGAGGAAGCTTTTGCTGCCATCAATATTCATAGCAGTTACATGCCTACGTCAACACAGTGCTATGCTTTAGAGCAGAAAAACAAGACAAGGAACAGAGAGTACACCTACCAACACTGCTTGTTTTTCCTCTTTGGCTTTCATTTATAAGTAATTTTGCCACAATAATACAAGGCCCATTAGTATAACTGAATTGTTGAGGGCTCTTTTATCCCCCTCTCTTGTCCTCTTCTCTCTCCTTTTTATAGAATTTGGTTTCTCTTTTCAGAATCCTCAGTGCACTACTGGATGAAACTGACTACAAGAAATACAACTCGCTTTAATGTGATGCTTTATCACAAAGGCGCTGCCATAAAGCCAACTCAACATCAGCCTGGAGAGCAAGGCAGACCCTCTGCCTAAAAGCCAGTGTCGTCCTGGTCCCTGGTCCTGCTGTTAAAAAGGACTACGCAACAAATGCCTCTCCGCGTTAAGCAAATGTCGTGTAAAAAACATCTCGCAAAAAAACCATTATGGGAAGGGGGGGTCATTATTTACACACACCCCCCCCACACACACACAAAAAAAAAGTTGCTCATTTGAGGAAAGCATGTTGAGTTAGTCATGTGAGAAGGAAGCCGTATTCCTAACTGGGCGAGGCCGGAGTGGGCACGGAGCTGAGGGGCCGCTGAGGTGTCCGTGGAGAAGGCATGGAGTCTGTGCAGGATGGAGGAGAGCACGGCGGAAGGATAAAGGAACGGGCTGAAAAGAGGCAGGCAAGAACCCTCTAGAAGTGGACCGGAACCGAGCTGTCCCACGGCTGGGCTGCCCTTTAAAGTCCTATCCCAGGCTATACAAAGAGAGTAAATGATCCCTGCACCTCAATGTCTGCATTTGCCAGGCAGAGTCACATGACAGGATCCTGGGTGGGCAGGGCCAGTCAAACCTCCTTTTAAGAAACCACCAGCCCGGCCAGTGTGGCTCAGTTGGTTGAACGTCATCCCATGCACCAGGAGGTCACTGGTTTTATTCCCAGTCAGGGCACATGCCCCTGTTGTGGGCTCCATTCCTGATAGGGAGTGTGTAGGAGGCAACCACAGCCTATGATGTCTCTCTCATCGATGTTTCTATCTCTCTCCCTCTCCCTTCCTCTCTCTGAAAATCAATAAAAACATTTTGTTAAAAAGCTAGTAGCTAATCAAAAAAAGAGAAAGAAACCACCAATTCCTCTTAATCAGATACCAATCTATATGAGTGAAAGTCCCTCATGAGACCTCAAGCCACCAAAGAAATAAAGGCACCAAATTTAATTCTGAAACCTGACTTATTTTCTTTAAACACCGAAGTTTCACCAAACAGAAGAGGCTCCACCAATAGTCTCTAAACCAGTTACCTCTACACAGAACCTTGAGAAACAGAAACTGCAACTGGCAGGGAGTAGGAGGGGCCAGGACCCTCCATGCTGATGCTCGCCCACCTCCGTGCCTTTGCCTACCTGCTTCCCCCACACAGTGTGCCTCCCCCAACATATGGAGCTCTTCCCCCCACCCTCACCCCCCGCACTCAGTGAGCACACAACAAGCCCAGCACTGGAATGAACTTGGAGTCATAAATAATATCTGTTTTCTACGAGCCCGATTCAGGTCTACTTCCCGTCCCCTCTTTCTAGAGTGATTTCCCCCATCCTGCTTTCATTGGGCTAAGTTCTACTCTTCCTTCAAGGCTCAGCTTAAATGACACTTTCTCAGCAAAACCCCTGCTGACCTCTCAGACAAAATCAGGGCCTGCAGTTAGGTGCTGTCAAAACTCATTACACTTCTTCATAACTTTATGTGCAAATTTTAAATTCTTTAAAAAATCTCTTCAGTATCTGACTCCCCCAATAAATGATAATTTCTCTAAGATCAGAGACCACTTCTGTTTCATGCATCATTGTATTTCCAAGGCCTGTCATAACAATACTCATATTTATAAATGAATAAATAAGTAGGCAAAATGAGAGGTTTCGACCAAACATTACTCCATGTCTCTTCCTGCTAAGAAATCCCATAATGATGTTAGTCTGCTCAGGCTGCCATAACAACATACCATAGACAGGGTGGCTTAACAACAGATTTATTTCTCACAGTTCTGGAGCTGGAGAGTCCAAGGTCAAGGTGCTGGCTGATCTGGGGTCTGGTGAGAGCTCCCTGGCTCGCAGAGGGCTGACTTCTCACTATGTCCTCATCTGGCCTTGGCCTGGTACATGTATGTGTAAAGAGGGAATGAGAGAGTGCCCTTCTTATAAGGACACTAATCCTATCATGAGGGCCCCACCCTAATTACCTATGAAAGGCCCCATCTCTAAATGCCAACATGTTGGGGGTGAGGCTTCCACATATAAATCTGGGGGGATGCAAATGTTCAGTCATAACAATAATACAAGGGGCCCCTGGCTTTGCCCTCTTTCGGGAAACCGTCCCTAAGTGTCAGGGAAAAGCCTCTGAACATAGCCGTCCTATTCCCTAACCGCACGACGGTGGGCAGGTACATCCAGTCAGTGAGGGATATGCACACAGGCAAGGCAGTGAGGGTGAGGAGCAGCCCAGAGATCGGGAGCACAGGGAGCGGGGGGCAGGTGGGAGGGACGGGGTGAGGCCGAGTGGACCACTCAAGGGAGGCCATGAAAGGCCCCCGTGTGCCGGGCTGCGTGGTGTGACCTCCGTCTCTCGGCTGTAGAAAGAGCAGGCTGCACAGATGAGCTCTTCCAGCTGTAGGACTATGATTCCTGGGCCCTGATGAGCGAAACCCAGATGCAGGTGGTGGCAGGAGTTCTGTGAGGCCAGAGACCCCTGGAAGACACCCACCCAAGAGCAGCGGCTGTTTTGTCAAGTGGCCAGGTCACATTCAGGCCAGGCTTGCTGAGAGACCCTCAGAAGGAGGCGACTGGGGAGCCACGGAGCTGCTGTCACAGGGTCTCAATAAGCCGTTCAATCTCTAGTGAAACTCTGGGGGCAAACCACAGGAGGGTGGCCAGCAGGTGGCCTCGGCTCCGAGCAGGGATGGAAGCCGAGGTCATTTTTCTCTCTGCAGGTATTAATGAAGCATGTACTTAGCAGGCCCCCAGTGGGTACTTAACACCGTCATTATATGAAGAAACTGGCTAGAACAGTCAGTTTGCTTTGGGTTTTCTTCCCCTTTGGTTTAAAAGTACAAACTTTAGATGACATTTGTGTCCTCAGTCCAATTCCAGTCTGTACAGCTGGGTCACTTACCCCTGGCTGAGTCACTTACCCCTTCTGCTTCTCTATAAAGCAAGGGTAGTCACCCCACCCACCAGGCTACAAGGAAAATCAGATTAAATGAAAGGTGGGAAAGCTCTGCCATCGGTCAAACACGGCACAGTCACAGGCGGCCCGGAGCGGGACGGAGCAGGAGGAGCGGACAGCTCTCGGCCTGAGAGGAGATCTGGAAACTCTCCGAAGGTGTTTTTCCTGAAACCCCTACAGCCCAGTGACCCCATGACCACCCAGGTGGGGAGGGCCACTGCCCAGGATGCCATCAGAATGTACTGAGAGGACATGGAGGAGACCAGCTGGTGTGTGGGAGGAGGGCAGCATCCCGCCGGGGCAGAGGAGGTGGCCAGCTCACTCACCTGCACAGCAGAGGAAGCTGCTGCTTTGCTGCCGAGGACAAAACAAGCAGCTGGGTGGGGTGGCTAATTATGGTTCTGGCCCCAGAGAAACTCCCCAGGGGACAGCACCCTGATCTTCCCCAAGAACTGCTCCTTTCCTACTCTCGGGCCAGGGGCTGCAGGGGGCGGCATGTGGTCAGGTTACTAGTTCAGGGATAGGCGTGTTACCCAGCGTGTGTCAACCAGGTCCAATTCGAGCTAATCCTGGGGTCTTCCCTTCAGCAACTAAGCAAGAAATGCCGTCACTGGCTGGACGCAGCTCTGAGATACAGAGCCAGGAAGTGGGGAGAGGGAGTCAAGCAGAAAGACAGAGAAACTCAGACAGAGGCAAGCATCTGGCTCTGAAGCCTTTGTATGAGCAGCTGGATCAAGCTAAACCTGAAGCTAAAATTCTCCCCTTTACCTTGGGCTGTTCAGTTGCAAAATCCAATAAATGGAGACTGTTTGGGTTCGGGCTTTTGGTCAATTACAAACAAAGGAGTCCTCGCTAATAAATACGCGGGTCCTCCAAGATCACTCTGCTTCTCTGAAAGCTGAAGCATCGAAGAGAATCTTCAGCAGCTCCTCATCTCTCAAGAGATTCAACTCCTCTGTGATTCCTTCCCCGCAGGCTTACGGATGGTTCTCTGTGCATGGGACCCATGAGCCCTGCAAGCCGGTTTCTCTGGGAATTCATCTAGGCTCCGCTTTCTAAATTGCCTCCTTCAATCTCATTCATTTTCTGTTGTCGTCTTCAGTTCCAACTGGTTTCCTGTACACCACACACTCCTGTCAACTTGATGCCTGGGACTTGCCTGCTTCCCACCCCACCCATCCTGGGACATGCACTCCTAGTTCCCTGGTAGTAGCTGCAGCCTATGGTTGGCAGCCATGCCCTTCCTCACCCAGCTTCAATGTCAGGGCATGCCCACCTCCATCCCACCTTGCTTGGCAGTTCAGATACCCCACTTCAATTTAATTCAACACCATTCATGGGGTGTCTACGCCCTACCAGGTGCAGTCCTGAGCACTGGGTTTTCAAAGATGGCTAGGATGTTGTCCATGTCCTGAAGGGGGACATCAGGTGCGTATGTACAAATTTCAAAATACAGCAGACACTAATCAAAGAATGCTGGGGAGAAGCGGGAGAAGGGGGGTGGGGTGGGAGGTTGGAGCACTTGATTGTGTCCGGAGCATTTGGGAAAACTTCCTAAAAAGCACAGGACCGTAACACATCTAAATTCCTCCATCTGGCATCCCCAAGGACCTCTACAATCTGTCTGTGTTCTACATACTAACAACCGCTCCAAGTACAGGCCTCCGCTCCACCTCATTCCCCTTTCCTTCTCCACGGCTCCCTTGGCTCCCGCCCGTCAGTTCCCATAACCTCCTGCATACACGTGAGACACATTAGAAACCCTCGTGTTGTGACCGCTCTCCTCTATGACGAAAGCACTTCTCTCTGCTTATCTAAATCCTGTTCTACCCTTCAAGGGAAGACCAGGGAGTTTTATTTCCTCTGGGACTACTCTGCCCCCTCTTGCAAGCCTGATGCCTTTATCAGAGAAGACAAATGTCTGTCACCTGCCTGTTGCCTCTGTGCCCGGGGAACCTGCAGCTAACATCACTCGCCAGTCGTCACTGGCACCCCTCCCACTGCAGCTTCACTAGGTGCCCAGTCGAGCATCACCACTGACTGGAGTGGGCACCTGAGTCAAAACACTTTGCTGCCCCAGAGTTGAAAGTTGTGCTACAGGGTTGGCATTTAATCAGGAAAGTGAACCATCACGAACACTCGAGCACTAACTCTGCCCTGTTTCAGGAGCTCCTGTCCACTGGGGAGGTAGACCTATTGGATGTGCCCTCATGTATGAGCTGTAGACGGTCACTACCTTAAGGGCAGGAACCATCGTATCTCCCTCTGCAGGGTCCTCGCGCTGTCCCAATCCCAAAACTGAGCACTTAGCCTCAGGAAGTACCACAATGGCATCTCCCACCAAAAAAGGACAAACAGAGCTGTGACTCCAAGACTGCATGTCCAAGCATCTGAACCACGACCCTGTCACTGTCGGGAACCCTAAGAGCAGTTCCAACACACAGCCAGGGTCCCACTCGCCCTCTCCTGGCTGGAGTTGCAGTCATGCTTTCTTTCTAGCCAGTGTCAGGCCTTCCATCCTGTTCTGACAGCTCAGGTCAAGGTTGAGCACCGTGGGAGTACGTGCCCTGCTGGGGCTGACGGAGCGCCTCGCTGCCTCCTCTCGACCTGTGGGGCCTGGCTCGTGGGACAACCGCCAAACAGCCATCATTTTAGAGAAGAAGCCTGTTCTTGGCATTGGTTAGTTCTAATGACACAAGCCAACGCTCCAGCAGGTCTACCTCCTTGGCTGGAAAGAAAGAGCCAACATTTCAAAATGGCAGGAAGTGAGTAAGTTTAAAACCGAACATTTCATTTTGACAAGAAAGCAGCCATTCCGTTCTTTCCATGAACGGAGCTGGAGAAAAGCCTTTCGGAACTGTATGTAGGTAAATCCCCTGACCTCCGAATTATACATCAATCTCACCTCATTCCCCTGTACACTTGCCCCCTTAGACACAGCACTTGGGCTAAAGAAACTTCGCAGCATCTTATCTCTGCTGATTCTCCAAGCGACAGAATAAGACAGGCAGAGAAGGGATCGCTGTGTACGTTCACCTACGACGGTCACAGACTCTAAGTTACTTCCTGCCATGGTCAATGGGAAGAGACCTGACCACGCCGACCTGGTGGGGACCCACACCTCCCACGCCTGTCAAGTCTCGCCTGGGCTTCCATGCTTTTCCACCTGTCACGCCACAGTGACCTCAGCCTAGGGTCACCTAGGCCCCTGCCACTGGGCAACCTGAGATGAACCTTGCAGGTCACAGCTGCCGACAGTAGGAGTGGTACCTGGCGGGTGGGGCTCAGTACCACTTTCACCACCTACAGGAGGCTCAGAGCCCGGGGTCAGGTCCTGGCCCTGCCACTTCCTGGCTTTGTGGACTCAGACAAGTGACTGTACTTTCTCACTGCAGCTTCTTCATCACAAAATGAGAAAGTGCCCAGGTTTGTTGCTGAGCATAAATGAGGCAACACGGGTAAATACACGCGCCAATGAGCCAAGGTCCGCGTGCAGCACGCTCCCATGACGGTGGTTCATTTTACTGTTGTGTCTTTGTAACAAGCCTTGAATAGCACTGGCCGCCACCCAAAAACAGCACAGGGCCTGCACGGAGCCACTGCTAACTACTCCCTACACAGGCACTGGGACAACGGCCACAGGTCTGCAAGCCCACTGGGCAGCCTGTCCTGCAGGGGGCCTGCTGGGTGAGCACTGCTGCCCTCTGAGGGAGAGAAGTGCTCCCTCTAAACCCGGTCCTCCCCCTGGCCTGTCCAGCAGTCTGTCTGGGCTGTCACACACAGCTGGGAGATGAACCAGGGCCCAGCTCCCACACCCCGTGTTACCCGCCCCTTCACTGCTAACAGAAAAGGGACATCTGGGGGTCCCTGGGGAGCAGGCGGCATTCAGCTCCCCAGTTGTTACTCCACCATAAAATCCACTTGGGGGGATGAACAACCCTCATTCATGGCCACCTATTTCCAGTGAGTGTGCTGAGATCATAGGAACATAGATATTTATTCCTATGTAAATTTTTGAATCAAAGTTTAAAAACACATGAAGTGTGAGGTCTATAACTGAGATAAAGTGTTTGATGCATTTACTCAGGGTAATCCCATGAGGGTAATTCGCCGTTGTTTCAGTCTTAGAAAGTGAAATGAAGTTAAAACCCAGGCACCGCCCAGTTGTGGCCCTGACGTGGAAATCAATACACAAGTCAATGACTGAGCAGACCAAGTCTCCGCAGACCCGCTCTGAGCTGGGGATGGGTCATAGCAATGACCTGGTCCTGCCAGTCAAACCTCTGTGGACCCACCCGGGTTTCCCACAGCAATTCCATTCCCAGGGAAACAGTGGCTCCAGAAGCCGTCACTAGAAGGTTCTGTTTGTTCAGGTGCCTAAGGCTAGTTAATAATCTCTACTGTTCTTTTTAAAGTAAGTTTTTATTTAGTACCTACCTCGCTCCAAAAAAGAACTCTAAGCAACAGAACATCAAAATGTGAAATAACAGTAGTTTAAAAAGGGGAATGCTCTATGGCTGTTAAAGAGAAGGCGGCAGATCTATGCTAAGGGCAGGGAAGGATACATTACTACAGGAACAGTAAGAATAATATGAATAAGTAAATAATATGACCCCTGATGCCTGAAAAGATCTCTTAATAAGCCAGTATGCGGTGCAGACACCTAAAAGTGAGGAGGCTTGCCTGTGAGTGCAAGGTCTTAGGAGGTTCATTCAGGTGTAAAAACTGTTTTATTTATGGAAAGAGATAGACTTTCTATCTCTACTTTTAGTTATTTCTGATTTGTGTAAGCTTTTCTCCTTGGTATCTTTTATGAAAGTCATATGAAACTCTAAATATTTAGAAAAAAATAAGTTAAGGAAAATAAATATATTAACAAGGAAAAGAAAATGAAACAGGAATAACCATTACAAAGATGCATACTGTGTAGACATATTTTATTACTATGTCTCTGCAATTTCTAACAGCTAATGGGAGAGGAAGAAATCAGATCAGTGACACAAGTCACCTTATCTTTTCTTTCTCTGCACAGAAAAGTGTTTCTCCAAAGGATTTGCAGAGAGAGAAGAAACAGTGGACAATATGAAGTGAGCACCAATTACATGAGGTGGAATAATATTTGCCTGTCTTTATGGAATTTATACTGTAATGGAAGAGAGAGGGCTTTTTTAATGGAATACAGACAAAATTAATTTTATGGTTTATATCCACCAATTTTTGGAAAATAAAATAGAATGGATAATTATCAGAATGCATAGAAAATGTCAGAATTTATGAAGTATTTTTTTCCCATCAGACTCACATTTTAATGACATATACATATTATGATTGTGAGTTGCAATGTAAAATGTATCTATTACTGATGGCCAAGGTGAAGAAAGTTGAAAACTATAGCCATAAGAGCCAATAACTGGGCCCACAATGGACCCACAGTGGGCATAAATATCTACTCTCTATCTCATGCTCACTCTCTGCCCACCACACATACGACCACAAAACCCAAGAAACAAACCTAACAGGAAGAGCCATCCCAGGCAGTGATGGGCGTGGAGTCCATTTTCTACGGGGTTTCTAGAGGAGGAACTGAAGCTCCAGGTAAGGAGACTGACTAGGGCCAGGGCTGGGCAGTGAGTTCCCTGCTGTCCTAGGAGATTACCTGGGGCCACCTTGGGAGTCAGCACTTTCTAGGTCATTCATCTGGAGAGGGAGGAGAGGGAGGAGAGGGAGGAGAGGGAGGTGGGCCAGCCAAGATGGGAGTTTCCATGGGAAGGAAGATGACCTATGTTTGCAGGGGAGCACCGAAGGGAGAAGGGAGGACGGGGTGGAGAAGAGCACCAACCAAAGGTGGACCAACAGAGGCCCGGCAGCACTGTCCACGAGCAGATGGAGAAAGCGAGCCCCAGAGGGAAGGGCAGCGCCAGCACACTGGGCACCTGGAGGCGGGGAAGGCAGCCTGGACACTGGGAGCTGGGCCTGGAAAAGAGGCAGTGTGCCACAGGCCTCCCAGCCTCCCTGATCCACCTGAGTCCACGCGGGGAATGGCTCATACACATTCCAGGACAGGAAGCAAACCGGCACCCCCACTGGGCCAGCGGGTCAGAGAGAAGCAGGGCGGGGAGCATGGGGGTGTCTGAAGACCTGGGTTATGAGTCCCCACCTGGGACTGGAGTGTGCAGGCCAAGAGGGCCCATGGAGGCTGAGTCCTCTGGCAGGCACGCGGCCGCCTGCAGCCAGGCACAAACACGGCTTCATGGGGAACAGGGCTGTCAGCACCAGGGGCATCTAATTCACCAGGAGCTACGAGGGACAGAGGGGCTCCTCTTACCCCTGAGAAAGGTGGTCAGCTAGGGTAGGAGGCTCTCAGTGGGGCAGGCTCTCCAGCGCCCAAGACTGTCATTTCAGAGCATGTTTATGTCTCATTCACTGAATGAGATGCATTCTTCCCTCCGCTTTCTTCACGGCAAAGCCAGCTCCCACAAGAACACTCTTTTAAGGAAGCCCAGACTGTGGGTGAAGACGAACATGTCCCAATCCTGGTTCTGCCCTGGCCCCAGGGAGCACACTGAGACCCCCAAGAGCGGCTGGCTCCTCATCCTCTCAGTGGGGACACCACACCCACCTCAGGAACTAAGAGGAAATGCCTGGCACATGGTCTGCACTCCGCCAGCAGCTGTGCTGTGACTGCCCCCCAGGAGGGTCTCCCCAGCCCCAGGTGAGGTGGGCGGAGGACCTCTTATCAATCAAGGGTGAGGTTCCGGGAAGTTGAGAAATTATCCTACTCGACTTCACTGGACGTTGCCACAATGCTGGGGCCCAAAGGGGCCCGGCTGCTTCCCCCAACCCCCAACCCCCAACCAACGTTTATAGTCTATGACAAAACACAGTATTGAAGGCTCAGAAAGACCCAGGAAAGATCATCAACAAACAAGCACCTTGCAATCACAACCACCAAGTCCTGTGTGGCTAGCTGAAGCTCAAAACTGCCTGCAGCCCGTTCATTCGGCACAGATGCCTTCTTAATGGTTTCATGATCACTGAGATCAATCATCATTTTAATAATGATTAGTGTTGAAAACGCAACAGGCTTAATCATAACTGCCTCAATTCAAAATTCATTAACACTGTGCCCAGCTGAAAACATTACACTGGAGCGCTATACCTCACAAATGTACCTCTGAACATCACTGGCAAGCTGTGAATGCCCAGCCTCTGCACTGTAACGCTGCCTCCATAAGTCAGCGTAGGGCACTTCCCATCACCACTTCCCTCTGAATCAGTGGTTCTCAACCTGTGGGTCGAGACCCCTTTGGGGGTCGAACAACCCTTTCACAGGGGTCGCCTAAGACCATCGGAAAACACATATATAATTACATATTGTTTTGTGATTAATCACTATGCTTTGATTATGTTCAATTTGTAACAATGAAATCGGGGGCCACCACAACATGAGGAACTGTATTAAAGGGTCGCGGCATTAGGAAGGTTGAGAAACACTGCTCTGAATTCAGGGCTCAGGCAGACTCATATCCTCAGGATAACCGAGACATCTGAACATGAAAGCCCATGAAGCTTAAACAGTTAGATGCTATTTTCTAAATATCTAGGTGCATTATTTATAAAACATCCTAGTGAGTTGTGATAAAATAGAGCAAACAAATACAGGTTTTCCTTTAATTACAGTATTATGCTTGTGAATCAGACCTCAAAGGCCTGGAAATTACTACTTTCTATAGCTTGTGATTCTGCTCAAATGTCGAAAAAAAAAAAATCCAAATCCTGAACAAGTAGTTCAGCTGTGACATTCAGGCATGCTTTTTTTTTTAGTTCCAGCCCAGACACATGAGCGTGCAGAGAGAGACAAAGATGCGAGATAAGACTAATCCTCCGAAACACAAGCTGCTGCGTCACCTCTGCGGGGCCTACACGCCACTCGTTTGTCACTTTTGTTATTGTTTGTTGTTGATCCTCACTCGAGGATATTTTTTCCCATTGATTTTTAGAGAAAGTGGAAGGGAGGGGGAGACACAGAGAGAGAAACATCGATGTGAGAGAGACACGTCTATTGGTTGCCTCCCTCATGCACCCAAACGGGGTCGAGCCTGCAACCGAGGTACGTACCCTTGACCAGAACTGGACCCACAACCCTTCAGTGCATGGGCCGACACTCAACACTCCAACCACTGAGCAAACCCGGCTAGGGCTAATTTGCCACTTTTAAACAACCAGCCATCCACTAAGCCAGGAAAAGGAAAACTGAACTCTGGCTGGATGCCTGGCTGCCAGTCCTAAACTGGTTAGCACCGTGAACTTAGAGTCAGTCTGGGTTCAACGTTCCCTTGCAGTCCAGCTATAGAGCCTTGCGCAGGCACTTCATCCCTGTGAGCCTTGCTTTCCTAATCACTGAAGAGTGTGTTTGGAAGAGTAACTGAGATAATGCGCAATGCCCAGCGCATAGTATGCACACCATAAATGGCCGTTATTATCCTGGGGATTGAGGGTGGAGGTTTAGGCCTTGACCCCATACCGGATAAGGAATGTAGCTAAAGGTTTTGTTGTTGAATTGGACATGGGCAAAATGACAGCAAAATATAAAGGAAAAACCACAATAAACTTTCAGAATTGCTCTCAGCTTTCCTCTCATGCATTTTTATTTTATTCTATTTTTAAGTAAAACACAACTAGAAACTGTGGGTACATAATAGGCGTAGTTTGTGTAAGAAAAACAATGGGAAGTCTGACCAGTAGATGCACATACTCAAAGAAACCTTTTGGTCCCACTCCAAAAGATTGGCAAATAAATGTTACATATTCTAGGTCAGAATAAGCCTTAAAGCGTGTTTCTGTCTTTTTCAATGACTCACCCTATAACTGGCTTTTTATAATAACCAACTTCTAAGGTCAGATATAAGGGCAGGTGCAGCAGGAAGCCAGAGAGAGCAACCAGGGCTCACTTTGTGTTCAGTTCTAACATCTAACTATGCTTGCCACGAGTGTGTTTCTAGAAACTGCATAATAGGGTGCAAATGTATGGTCAGTCAGAAGTGAGTATGTAAATAAATGCAGGGCAAGTGGTGATGCACTGGTAGGATACACAGTACCCCATCGATGTACTTGGGCTTGATGCTGGCAAACCTTCCAGAGTTGAATGCTCTGTCACCACCTGTCCCCTTAGTGTGCGAGAGCAGGGAAAATGCTTGTGTGTGTGTGTTGGCAGTGGCAGTATTATGAGCTGGGGCAAGGGGGAAAAAGGAGGGAGGCCATGTATGTGAGCACAAGTGAGAAATGGAGAGAGAACACATTTGAGCAAGAAAGGCCCGCAAAGCATCACGCGTGGGACAGGAGGGTGATGGCCACCGGGGGAAATTTACACCTGATTCGAATTCCCCAGAAAATCGCCCAGGTCCCTGCTGCTAAATCCTAAACCATGACTTCCCCTCAATAGTCAAGAAGTCTTTCCTTCTCTGAGCATCTGATGTGTGCAGGTGGAGTGAAGAAGGAAAACAAGGTTCTCTCTCTGGAGTCTACAGATGGCCGCAGGTGTGAGAAGGATTTTAGGAGAAGACTGGAGACCCGCCTCACCTCACACCCTTGTTGATGATCAGCTGCAGAAGGCATAGGTGTTACAAAGGCAATCAGGAAGCAGTGCTCCCTTCTTGGGCTAGATGAGACCCCCCCATGACGACTCAAAACTGCTACGTCTCACTAGACCAGGGCTGTCAAATCAGGGACCACAGGCCAAATCTGGTTCACTGGCCCACTTTTTAAAAGATATTTTTATTGATTTTGAGAGAGAAGAGGGAAAAAGAGAGGGATCAATATGTGAGCATCAATCGGCTGCCTCCTGCACACCCCCTACCAGGGACTGAGCCCGCAGCCCAAGCATGTGCCCTCACCGGGAATCAATCTGGCACAGGACGACACCCAACCGACTGAGCCACACCGGCTGGGGCGCACTGGCCCAATTTTTGTAACTAAAGTGTTGTTGCAACACAGCGTGCTTATCTGTTTATCTGCTCCCTATGGAAGCTTTTGTACTACAACAGCAGCGTTGAGTAGCTGTGACAAAAACTTAGCAGCCTGCGATGCATAAAATATTCACTGTCTGCCTCTTCACAAAAAAGGTTTGCTGCCCCTGCTCCACCCTTGTGCGCCCATGAGAGAGGTTGCTCTTGGCTTCTGCTTCCCTGCTGGAAGAGGAGAACCTCATGATCAACCTTCCCCGGGGCCCTTCTGAGACCAGGTGTAGTGTTGCTGCTTCATAGCTGTGTGGGGGATACTAGCGAATCTTTGCAAGCGCCCTTCTACAACAGGTTCTGCGATCCTTCCTCGCTGCCTCCTGTGAGAGCCCATAGCACTGACACCACAGTGGCCCCAAGGCCGCGAGCACACGCATGCACCGTCGCCACGGCTGCAGCCTGGCTGGAGGCACACGCGGCCACTCGGAAGGCGGCACAGAGGAAACTGCTCCGTCGGGCATCATTTTCTTAAAGACCTTGAAGGACCTCATTCCACACTATCCTCAGAGAAGCTTCAGTTTTTACTCTGCATTTAACCAAAGTTCCTGCGAGACTATAGAAATCCATAGCCACTGTGAAAATGAGTTAAAATAATAGTTTCTGCAAAACACTTTAAGTGCGTGGCATTCATCCTTAGAACTGGGTCAGCGAGTGCTGTAATTTGGGCTGTCGGCTCTGATGGGAGCGTGCAGCAGGCCCAGAACAGCGTGTGTCGACTCTCTAAGGTGGGGTGGGGGCATGGCGGGTGATCACAGCCTTAAATAAGACTTCACTTCCATCCTTCTGCAAGAAATTATCCTCGGATTCTGACAAATGGCAGCATCAGAGAGAGCGCAGCAAAACCAGGAAAAGACAGCCCCAAATAAAGGGCACGGGCTCTGCCTCTGATCCTTCCACGTGTGGGCGTGAGGATAAAATGTATTTTGTACTTAAGGAGCTGGTGAGACATTTCCTGTCACCCAGGGATTAGAAGACGGGGCTCCCTGCTGGAACGAGGACTCGGGCCCCATTTCCTAAGTAGCCAACAAACAGGGAGGGCCAGACACCTCCCCAGCAGGGCTTGCCAAGCAGCCGCCACCATCAACGGCCTGCCACTGCCAGAGTTCAGGGGGGCTTGAGGAGGCCCCCCCCCTAAATCCAAGTGACAAGGACACAAGAGAATCATAAAGACGGTCGTGCTCGCGACAAGGAAAACCAGCACCTCATCCCCACGGTCCCGTGCCTGGGCAGGAAAAGTCAAGTGGCAAGGAAGTCACACACCAACCATTGGTGGGGAAGGACCCGTGGGCTTCTTGTCAGCTGAGTGGACCCCACAAGGCACTAGGCTTGAGCCGGGGCCTCACCCCTGGGGACTGGTCACCCGGAGAGGTCAGTCGTCCTAGTCCTCACCTCTGGCCACGAGGGGTATGCACAGGACAGCGCTGACCACCCCAGCCCACCACGGTCAGGCAGCGAAAGCCCAGCCTCAAACCATCTCCACGAGCCTCCCACCCCTTTTGTCAGGAGGAATACAGAGAGCCCCGGCCCCTCCTGCTCCCAAATTCCACCAGCTCAGTGGATCTCGCTGGTCAGTGTCCAGTTTCTAAGCTAATCTAGGAAAACCTGAAGCAGAACTAGAAACAAAAGTCTTCCTTTCCCTCCACCCTAATCCAGTCTGTGAATTTTCTCACTTGACTCCCCTCTGCTCTGAATGCAGGGAGCAGGACCAGGTGACACCATGTGTCCCCAAGTTCTCTCTGCATCGGGTGCCGTGAGCCTCTGCACACTCCCCCAACAACACGTCACCAGGGAACCAGTCACCCCACCATATGACTTATTTCCTTCATTTGTTGCAAGCCCATAAACAGATCTGAAGGTCACATAGAGATCGGGCGGTCACAAATTATCTACAGTTTTAGCAAGTTCCTTTGTCTACATGACACAACATGGGCACTTAATAGCTAGTGAACACATAAATGAACAAATGTGTACCGCCTTTCTAAAGCTGACTGCACAAGCCTGGAGAGATGGGGTGCTGGAGGAGGGAGGGAAGTACAGGCCTGACACCGAGAACACTCCCAAGTCCCAGAGCAGCAAACCCTCCTGGAAGGATGACTGGTGCCACCATGGCCCTCACAGAGCTGAGAGCCATTAGGAGTGAAAGAACTGCCTTGGGAGACAAGAGGCACGTGTGGGGGTGGGTGCTGGAAAACCACAGAGCAGCACATCTGAACCCCCGGGAGGGAAATGCAGAGACACAGTGGGACATGGCCAAGGACTCATTTATAACTGGTGGCTCTGCCAAATGCAGGGAGGAGGGCAGACCTTGGGGTCCAGCTCACTTGCATCAGCACCAGAGCTGGGACCCGCTGCCCTCATGCCCTTCAGGGGTCCTCCCAGGGCACTCTCTCAATGCAAGATGGTGAGGCCGAGATGAGTGAAACGTGACCTCTCCTGGGTGTGCCCTGCACTCAGTCTAGTCCACTGTCCTGAGCTCGGCCGACTGTCAGTGACACAGAGACAAGCTGAGCCTCTTTATTCTGGGCCTAGAACAATGCAAGAAAAAACACTAGCCGCTGAGAGCCCTTTGCAGACTGGCACACTCCTTTCCCCCATTCCCTCTCCATTTCTTTATAAAAATATGGCAATTGATCAGCTTTCTTACACCCCTGTTCGATCAATGCAATTTTCTCTGTCACCAGGATGCTGTGGGTTTCTTAGAGTTTCTCAGGGAACCAACAAGGCGTCCATCTCTGCGATGCCCCTGTGCAATCCCACTGCCACCACCTGGCCAAATCCAGCCCCAGGCCTATCACCTTACATTTCCAGAGACTGCTCCCATCAAGGCCACAGCTCCCGCACTGCGGGGTGTGCTGTATGGTGGGAATAACTAACACCGAGGAAGGGCTTGCAGAATAGAGCACAGTGCCTCGGTAGGAATCCTTCCCAAGCACTATACTGGGAGGTAAACCCCAGGAGAACACCTTGCTGATGGTGATTATAGCTGGGCCTGGGCTGGCAGGGAGAGGGAGAGTAAAGGCTGCCTCCTGGGGGAGGGGTGGGGAGAGGCTCAGCACAGATGGGGGAATGGGCCTGGGAAGAAAGGCAGAGTGAACTTGACCAGCCAGAAGGGCAGAAGTTCCCCGTTTTGTTGTTTTCATTATCGTGCAAGAATGCACTAGCCAACGTGCTGACTCTCCTTCTAGCTTGCCTTTGCTGTGCTTATTATTGCATAGCTCAGTTCAAAAATTAGGTTCATTGCAAATAAAAATGAGAACAATGTTGCTCTGACTTCATTCCAGGAAAACAAAAAGGAATGAGTGTTGATCTAATCTCTGTCCTCAGTTCACTCCATGATTATCTACAGTGGCTGGTAACTTCCCCTCCCCACGCAAAGTCTTGCCTGCCCTTGCGAACTTGAACGAATTCTCCGGTATTTTTTTGTCCGAGGCCCTGAAAGTTCAAATGAACAGCCATTTTGACTCTTGCATGCAACATCCACCATTGCACTGGAAGTGGGTAAAAGAAGTCCTAGCTCATCTTTTATTTAAATCTTTGTTGAAACACTAAAACTTTGTCTGGGTCACTGAGTATAATTCAAATTATTTCATGAACTCTGAGTCTCCCCCGTCACTGTTACCCCACCTCCTTCGGTTGGTTTTTTTCGTCTCCAAATTAACAGACAGTGAAAGCAACAATTCTAAAGCTACTGCAATCGCTCAGCACCTAAGGCAACACCCACTCTGGTTGGTCACATTCAAGGGCGATAGCAAAGGGGGCGAGAGAATCATAGCCGTGCTGAGAAAATGCACTCAAAGGTAGCCAGGTGATGCAAATGAGTAAGAGGATTCTCCTGAACTTGATAAATCAGCGATATTGCAGAGGCTCCTGTGGTGGGGTTTAATGGAATACTGAAGAAGATAAGCAATATAGCCCTGTGTAACAGGGCAATAAATCACAATTATTTTGCATGCGTATTACTGCAGTTTGCATCCTCCACTTGAGCATATCTATTCTAACATTATGAACATTTTCGAACACACAGAAAAGCTAAAAGAATTTTGCAGTGAAGACCCATATAGCCACTGCCTAAATTCCACAATTAAGGTTTTGCCATGAGTGCTTTATCACATAACTAGCCAACCCCTCAAATCACCTACCAACACATCTTTCTTCTAGATACACTCTGTATAATTTATCCCTAAACCCTTAAGCATGCCTGTTTACAGGTTTTTTTTAAGTGAAATTTACACTTTGAGAAATGCATTAACCTTAGGTGTGCTATTTATGAGTTTGACAAATGCATGCCCCCCATCAAGACAGCCTGACCTCTCCTTGAAAGCTCTGCCGGGCCTCTTCCCACCCAGCGCCCACCCCACATTCCCTAGAAGCAACCTCTATTTTTGACTCTTACCACCAAGATTAGTTTTGCCTGTCCAAGAACTTGTATGAATGGACTTATACAGTATTTACTCTTTCACGGAAGGTTTCCTTCACTCAACACGATGCTACATTTCAGTAGTTCATGCCTTTTTCGTGTTTAGTATTCCATTATTTTATGACTATACCAGTTTGTTTATCCATTCTCCTGTTGATGACACCTATATAGTTTCTAGGATTTTTTATATGATGAATAAAGCTGCTGTAATCATTTGTGTATAAATCTTTTTTGTGGGCACGTCTCATTTCTCTCGGGTGAATACCCAGGAATAAAAGTGCTGTGTTACAGGTCTCGTAAAAAGCCACCTGAGGTTTTCCCGAGCCGTTGTGCCACTCGCTGGACAGTCCCACCAACAATGTGTATGAGTCAGCACCCCTTACCCCTGCGTTGTGTCTGTACAGATCCTCCTCCTCACCCGGGAAGTGCCCTCCTTCTTCCTTCCTCGATGTCCTGGGCCTGTGCTCCTGGGGCAGAGCGTGGCCAGCCCTTGCAGGAGGGGAGCAGTTCCATTTCCTCCTGCTCAGAGCCTCTCGGTTGCCCCAGTCCTCACCTGATGTTAAAGTTCTGAATCTCTCTCAAATAGCTGTGGAATCTTTCAGAAACCACCCTGAACTAGCCCTTGCTATTGTCCAGATCCAGGTGTATCTACTTACCCCAAAATGTAAGATGCAAACCACGTTCTTATACAAAATTAGGATTGCAAATACCTGGGGGGAGCTCTCAGTTGGAAGAAATAGTCCCACACCACAAAGTACAAATTTTGTTCTGGGGGTTTTCTTGTACTTTAAAAAGAGACCAGAACTGGGTCCAAGTGGAAGGAATTACAGATCTCAACACCCTTCTCAAAAGAGCCCACTCCCTCCTCCAGGTCCCTCCACACACACTGCCCATGGGAAGCCTACTCACTAGAACACCTCTCTCCCAAACCCCTTCTCCGCCTGGATTTCTCTGCCTTAAAGGGAGGGAGGCAGGACCAGGGCCTTTCCAGGGCTGACACGTGATGATCCTATCATTTCTCTTGATGTGTTCTCATTTTATTGTGTCCTATGTGCATTGCTATTTAAGTTTTCATAAATTTCCTTCATAGCACTTACAGCAATCTGTAACTATTTTGATGATCTCTTTCCCAGTGAAAAATGTCCCTGTGCCTAAGATTTTTTGTTTGCTTGCCACCGTATTACCAACTCCTAGCGCAGTGCCAGGCACAAAGCAGACACCCAGGAACTACTTGCTCAGTGACGACATGTGTGTGTTGTGCACCGCGGCGAGTCTGTACATCTCTGGAAGGAAACCACATCTTCTCTTCTGCACCTGTGCAGGGCTCTGCACACCGACGAGAGAAGCAGGTCAAAAGGAAGCCTCCACTCTAGACTGATGGGCCAGGTAAGCCCTGTAAAAAGGCTCTCCATGGACCCTCCAACGAACAAGGAAGGAGGTCAAGTTCAGAGGGAGAGGTCACCCAACTCAGAAGAGCCGGAAGTTGAGGGCTGGAGCCCAGTCCTCTGTGAAATAATAGCAATGATAATAATGGCCCCCTTGAGCCACCTCCAGCCCGGTGAGGACCCAAGGCAGACAGCACCAGCGAGGGTGACTGGAAAGCAGGCATCCATCTGAGAATGCTGGTTATCATTCCCAGCACTCACAGTCCCAGGCACGTTACCAACGCTTCCCAAGGTTTGCCAAATTAATTAATTCGAGGGAATAACCTGAAACTATCATCTTCACAGAGAAACAAAAGGGGAGAGAATGGGGAATTTTCCATGACTTATTCCAATTCTGAATATGGATTTTTCTGAGGACCAGAGAGATAAGGCTCGAGCAAATGCAACAACTGATTCAACCTCTTTCTACCAAGACTGGGTCCATGAACAGCCCTGTGCAAGGTGCGGGGGCTGTGGGGTTGGAATGAGAGCCACAGGGCAGGTGTCTGTTCTTCTGGGGTGGTTCCTGCATGCCGACTGGACCTGCCCTCATGCTAATACTTCTCAGCACTGTTTCTGCCTGGGAGGAGGTGGGGTTGGTGGTGAGACCGACTTGAACCAACATGAGGCAGCTGATGCTGGTGGGAGCTACCCTGTGGAGACCTACTAGTTCCGACTTGCAAATGGCTACAAATACCCCATCTCACAAACCCTCTGACTGCAGTGTTAACGCCCCTGCACCAGCAATGATGCTAAGGCCCACAGGTGAAGTGACTCACCCAGAGCCGCTCGGCTAGTGATGGGCAGAGCCATAGTTTGAATCCCCATCTGTTCAGCAGCAAAGCCAACATTGGAGCCGCTACAGTGCATGTAGCACCCGAAAGACGGAAGCCCATGACAGACAGATGGAAGTCATGCACTCCGGGTGCTGGAGGGTGTGTCTGGAAGGGGAGGCGACTCCTTATGAAGGAAGACATCTAAGCAGGGATGGGTGGAAGCCCAAAGAGGGGTGGTGTGCACAGGGGAGGGGCAGGGGCAATGCATGGCCGATGTGAAAAGTCAGGGTTTCGGGTGTATCTGGAGAACAGCAAACAGCTGAGGTGGCTGCAGCATGCATTTTGGGCCTGGGGACTGGAAGTGAGAGTTGACATGAGAGGAGGCCAGAGCACCTCCAAGACCTTGAACGCCACGCTCAGAAGTTTGATCCTGTAGCCAAGCAGACTTAGAGCTTCCGACAGCTGAGAGCCAGCACGGCATGATGCCTGTTGTCACAGCTCCGCCTGACTTTGACTAGGCAGTGGCAACAGCAGCAAATCTGGCTGCCAGGGAAGTCCTTCAGCATCAGCACAAATCACGGCTGTCCACAAGCTGAGTGTTCCTGCAATGCCCAGCCGGCCCGGCCATCTGAGGACAGCCACACACACTGCCTGCGCGCTGCCAGCACCTGGCACCCCTGCTGCCAGCCAGCCCCTCGGGCCCGTTCACGCTCTCGCCTCTCCGCCAAGTTCTCCAAAAGCACGACTGAGGCAAGACACATGCTGGTGGCAGACGGCTGCCAGACCGCAGAAGCGAAGCCCACAAGAGCTGTGTCCGCAGAGGCCAGCCGCTCCTGGGCAGGGCGATCCCTGTGACTCGGAAGTCGCAGGAGCCCGTCAGGGTTACCCAGGTGAGCGCACAGCCAGAGCTGCTCAGCACTTCTGGTCATTCTTCTCCAGAGAGGACAGAGCACCTGCTCTGTGCCTGGCTCTGTCCTGGGGCGAAGTGTGAAAATGACGGGCAGGCACTCCTCCTGCTCTATCTCTAGGTCAAGTGCACTCCCCACTATATGCACCTGCCTCCATCCCCCCTCCCAGCACAGTGGGTGCTCACATGCAAATGTCCTTTCTCACAGGCTGCACACCTCACTCGGCACCAGGCCCTATTCCAGCTCAGAGCCGGCGCTGAATAACCCAGTCCTCACTGGCAGCCAGGACTGACCATGCAAGTGGACGTAGTCGCCTCCTCCTCAGGCTTCCTTTCCCCAGCTCTGCAATCATAATAGTAACCCCTGGCGTTTAATGAGCACTGACTCTGCCCCTGCCATTGTGCCAAGTACTTTAGAGGCAGTATATCATTCCACTGTCATAACCTGAAACCCTATGAAACCGGAATATTATCCTCAGTGTTTTATAGATGAGGAAACTGAGGCTAAAAGGGCAGCACAACGTAACCAAGGTCGGTCACACAAGTGGCAACTCTGACACTATAGCTCTTAGCCCACACACAGAGTGAGCTCTCTCGGCCTCCCTCACCACCATGCCCGTGGGTCCGAGGCCTCGGGAGAGGCCGGGCAGATGACAGAGTGCACGTGAGCTCTGCACACGAGGGCCGGCAAGGTGGCTGCTTCTGTGACAATGGTCACCATGTGTGGTTGGTCCTGGCAGCATTGTGAGTGCTAGCCTTGAGGGACAGGCAGGTTTGGAGAGGCAGGAAGGGGGGGGGGCTTCTCGGCAGATGTGCTGGGGGACATAGGCGTCATACGGAAGAGAGGCCCAGAGGCTGGATAAATAGATATTCAAGGCACAGTAAGTCAAATATCCCCAACTGTATTCAGTAACACCACCTCCAAACTCCTCCATGACCCCAAATCCTATCCCCTTTGCCCTAACCAAACAGGCAAAACATAAAATCAGTGGCCAGTGCCTGCCGCCATGGAAACGCACCCAGCACATCCTCCTCCCTTGACCTCCAAACCCAGATCCTAAGCACATTTTTTAAAGGGAAAGGAAGGAAAGGGGAAGCTGGCATGCTTCCTGCCTCGTTTCCTATAGGCTCTGGCACAGCGCTTATTTACATGGCTGATTGGATAGCCAATTATAGAGTGGAGTATTTTTAGGTCTTCATCTCAAAAAAAACAACAACAGGGAGAGCATAGTGTGTTTCCTCCTGGGCCTGCTGTAACTGCCAAGCCAGTGCAGCCCTGGGCCAGGGAGTGGGGAGGAGGAAGACACCAGAATGGCGGTCTCCTCACTCAGTCTGGTTGACTCCAGAGCAGTCTGCCTCTGTTGGAG
The DNA here is from genome assembly GCF_000327345.1 of Myotis davidii. NCBI lineage: Eukaryota > Metazoa > Chordata > Mammalia > Chiroptera > Vespertilionidae > Myotis > Myotis davidii. Next base: position 631,317 of record NW_006284347.1, on the reverse strand, counting down.
AGAGTGTGCTGCTGTGCGTGTGCCTGTGCGTGTGCGTGTGCGTGTGCACCTCTGCCTCTGGACAGGGGTAATGAGGAGAGGGAGGCAGGAAGCTACAGACTGGGAACGTCACACTCCTCCACGTTCCTGCTCGGGCTTCTCCACAACGCCGCCCCTTCCACATCCCCACCAACAGGCTCCGATCCAGGGCACGGAAATGAGCTCTGACCCCAGGAGTCCTGGGGCAGGAACAGGGAAGCAGAGAGAATGGAGTCAAGCCCTGGACACTGGTCATGAGAATGAGAATGCATCCCGCCTCCACCTCCCCGGTGCACAACCCCTCACAACAGCAGTTCACCTTTACCCACACTGTCCCAGCTGACCTCACAACAGCCCCGCGAGGTTGCTGGAGCAAGAACACATAGGAGCAGATTTTCAAAGGATCGAGGCCAAACCTCCCACCCTTCAGGTGCGAGTCAACTATCCAGGGAGGGAAAATGATTTACCTGAGGGGCCCATCAGGTCACGGCAGAAAGCAGATTAGATAAGCAAATGTGAGCAACAACAAGCCGGCTGTGACAGGAATACAGAAACTGCAGGAGCCCTGCTATCAGCACAAGGTCAAGAGCTGCCAGTGCCCTGTCCCTGGCAGGCACCGGCCTACCTGAAAGGTGACATGGCTTCCCCGAGACTCGGTTTGCCCTCACATGGAACAGGGCACCCGAAAGCATGGGGTTCTGCTTCATAGGCGCAGTTGTGCTTTGCCTCAGAAACCAATACATGGTGTGGCCTCTCCCACAGCCAGAATATGTGAATCCAGATTCCAGGGGCGAAGTGAGGTAGGAGCGGCTCTCAGCTAAGACCTAACTCGCAGAATACTGGATTCCCTCTCAACAACTTGGAATGTGCTGGTTTGGAGACCTTCGTCAGTCCCCAAGGAAGGCGTGCTCCCACCAGTGTATACAACCGTGGTTCCACTGAATTTGAACACGAGATTACCATGTGAACATTTCTGTCCCTGATGCCACTGACCCAACAGGCAGGGAGAAAGGGGTTCAACATAACTGGCTGAAGTGACTGATTCTGATCAGCAAGGGAAAGTTGGGGTGCTTCTACACAATGGAGACAAGAAGGCAAAATCTGGAAGCCAGGTGATTCTCTGGGGCACCTGTAGTATTTCCATGCCTTGTAGTCAAGGTTAATAGAAAACTCCAGCAATCCAAGCCAGGCAGGAAACTGAAGACTCAAACTTTCAGGAAGGAAGGTTTGAGTCAACCCACCAGCTGAGGATGTGCCTTGAGAGCGGAGGAAATACAGAATGGGCTGCCGGAAAAGGAAGGCGACGTGGTCATGTGCCCAATTATAGAATTGAGGACATATTTTTAATTTGCCTGTTGTGCGTTTTTATTTGTATATGTTAATCCCTTTAGTCTTCTCTCTCCTTCCCAATTTTATTTATACAAGTTGTTAGAAATTAACTTAGTTAAGTTGTGAAAGCACAGTGTAGTCTTTGCGTAACTGAATAATCAAAGGCACTGTGACTGAATTTGAGAAGCAAATAATAGAAGCCAGAGGGGAACACAATGCTTCCTGGGACTTCGAGTCTCCTCATTTGGGGGAACAGGTGTGCAACAACGTTAGCTGGATCTTGATTGGTAGAAACAGTGGTTGCTCTACAGGAGAAGGCTGCATATGAAAACTGAGTAGCGGAAGGAGAGGACAATGCCTCTCAACTCTAAGTGCAACTCTGTCCTTCAATTGAAGTGTCTGGACCATTTATGTTTTGATTTTAGTTTTGTCTACCATCTTGCTATGTGTTTTCTATTGGTTTATTTATTACTTGTTCCCTTTCCCTCTTTTTTCTACCCTTTTGGTACAACTGAGTATTCTTTAGCATTGCGTTTTACCTCTACTCTTGCCATACTAGCTGTACCGACTTTATGTATCTTTTCTATATAATAGGTCTTTTCTATTTAATCCATATTTACCATTTCCAGGGCCCTTTATTTCTTTCTGTGGATCCAAGTGTCCACTTAATGTCATTTTCCTTTCACATGAAGACTAACATCTTTGCCATGCATTTCTGCTGGCAATGAATCCTCTTGACTGATCATCTCTTTGTTTTACCATAATTTAGAAAGGTGTTTTCATTGGATATAGAATTTTAGGTTGATGGTTTTCTTTACAGCATTTTAAAGATGTTTATGGCTTCCATTGTTTCTGATAGGAACTTTGCTTTGAACCTGTGTATACAATGCCTTTTCTCCATTTTTAAGATGTTCTCTTTATGTAAGTTTTGTATTATTTGATTATAATATGAGGGGGTTTTATTGTTGTTTATTCCTTTTTGGATTTATTGAGCTTCTTAGATATGAGGGTTGTAATTGTCAAACCCGAAGTTTTTAATCATTAATTTTATAAAATATCTTTTTCTGTTCCCACCTCTCCTCCCTACATTGAACTATGGAGTCAATAAAATGCCAATCAAAATCCCAACAAAGCTTTTTTTGTAGAAATTGATGAGCTGATTATCAAATGTATACAAATACAGAGGACCAATATAAAACTGGAGAATTTCTACTATTTGGTTTCCAGACATACTGGCTGTCAGTCGGGGGTCATTTTTGTCTTCTAGAAGCTCTTACAAAGCTTCAGTAATCAGATAGAGGGGTATTTGCATAAAGAGAGATATATATGTCAATGGAAAAGAAAAGAAAGTCCAAAAATAAACCCACATATATATATAGTCATTTGATTTGACAAAGGGGCCAAGGTAATTCAACAGATAAAGAATACTTTTCTCAACAAATGCTGTTGGAAAACTTGGGTATTTATGTAAAAAAAGAAAAAAAGAACTTAAACTCTTATCTCACATACATATATAAAATTACTTAAAAATGGGTAATTGACCTAAATTTACAAGCTAAAACTATAACACTTCTAAAAGAAAAAAAAAAGTGAAAAAACTTTTTAAATCATGGGCAAACAAAACTTTCCTTAGGACTTACAATGAACCATAAAAGAAAAGATTAATTAAAATTGACTTCATCAAAAACTGTTCTTCCAGAAACAACATTAAGGACATGAACAGGTAAGTCATATACTGTGAAAAAATATTCACAATGCATATGTCTTACAAGAACTTGTATTCAAAATATATAAAGAGCTCTTATAGCTCAATAAAATGACAAATAGCCCAATAAAAAATGCACAAAAGATGTGAACAGGCACATCACAACAGAATATCTACAAATGAAATATAAATTGAAGCCATCATGACATACAGCCACACACCCACCAGAAAGGCTCGCATGAAAAAAAGACCGACAGTAAGTGTAGGTGAGAATATGGAGATACCAGAACTCAGATATATTGCTGATGACAACGGAAAACCATACAACTGATTTGGAAAACAGTTGGGCAGTTTCTTACAAAGTTAAATTAACACTTAGCATCTGTACTCATTTTCTATTGCTGCTGTAACAAATTACCATATATTCCGTGGCTTAAAACATCACAAATGTATTATGTCACTTCTGAAATAGGTCGGAAGTCCAATAAGCATGCTGATTTCTCTACCCTGGATCCCATGAGGCCCAAAGCAGGGTGTCAGCCAGCCTGGGCTGACCCACCGGCTCTGGGAGGATATGCTTTAGGTTCATTCAGGTTGTTGGTGGACTTCAACTATAAACGGCTAAAGAACAGAGGTCCCCCTTTCCTCACTGGCTGTCAGTCGGGGGTCATTTTCGTCTTCTAGAAGCTACCTACATTGCCTGGCTCATGGCCTCCTTTTCCATATTCAGAGCCAACAATGGTGGGTCAAGTCCTTCTCTCTCTGAATCTCTCTGATCTCTCCTTCCACCATTCCGTTCTAACTGGCTCTTCTGGCCTCATTTTCTGGGTCCAGCCATGTAACCCAGGATCTGTCCTATCTTAACGTCAGTTAATTAGCAACCTTCATTCAATCTCGAGGTCCCCTTTTTCCATGTTCATAACATATGCAGCTATATGATGGGGGGAGGGGAGTCAAAGAAATCCCACCTACCATACCATATAACTCAGCAATTCTAGTCTTTGCTATTTTTCCAAAGAATAATAAAAATGTATGTCCAGCCCAGGCCTATCTGACTCAGTGGTGGGAGCGATGCTCCTACCCCCACACCAAAGGGTCTCGGGTTTGATTCCAAGTCAAGGGGACATACCTAGGTTGCAGGTTCAAGCTCCAGCCACAGTCAGGGCACATATAAGAGGCAACTAATTGATGTGTCTCTCCCACATCAGTATTTCTCTCCCCCTCTCTCTCCTCTTCTCTCCCCTCCCACCCTCCCTCTGTCTTTCTCCTCATCCCTTCCTCCCTTCCATTCTAAGAACCAATGGAAAAAATATCCTCTGGTGAGGATTAACAAAACAAAACCAAAAAAAAAAAAAAAAGTATGTCCACACACAGACTTGTATAAAAATACTCACAGCAGCTTTGTTTGTAATGGCCAAAACCCAAAGCAATGTTTCCAACATTTGGACCCAAACTTCCAGTAGCAGGTAAGTGGGTAAACAATGGGCTACCATGACAAACCTCTGAAACACACACAACAGTATGCTCTGAATTGTTTCATTTCTATGAAACTCTAGGAAAGTCGAATCTAATCTATAATAGTAAAAAGCAGATCATTCTGCATTGGGTCAAGAATTGGGGGTGGGACTGACTGGATAGGTCACAAGGGAACTTAATGAAGTGATGGGAATGCTCTATCTTCACTGGCAGGGGCGGGAGCGGGTGAGGGGGAAGGTTACAGAAGTGAATACATTTATCAAAACTTGTAGGTCTGTACACTTTAAGATGAACGTGTTATCATGTGTAAATTCTACCTCACTAACTGTTCCTTCCTCAAGCACTATGGGAATCAGACCCCAAACAATATACTATCTCTGGTGACAGTACAGAAAGTCCACCATCCCTGGCAGGTGCTGTGCCCCACACCCAGATCTTAGGCGTCTGTCATTTCCAAGTCTGCCCTCTGGTCTTTTTCATCCAGGGTCAAGGATATCAAAGCAGCCAGCTCCCACCAAGGTGTGCGGGCAATAATGAATGCAGGTGAAGACAGTTCACTGTAAGCGAAGGGAATTCGAACTGTCACATTTGCTGTAACCAGAGGTCTCAGAAGCCAGGGAGGCTGCTCACATTCATTGTAACTGACACCTCCTGCCCCCACTTTGGGTAAACCCAACCCTGGCGCAGGGGTTTCTTCACTTCGGGTTCAAGTAACCCCAACTGTATCTCTCAACCTCTCTCTCTTTTTACTTTTCCTTTCCATGAAAAATGACTAAGATGATTAAGAGATAAAAAGGAAGAGACCGTTGGGAAAACTCAAGTCAGCCAATTAGATATTATAACAAAGCTGATTTCAGCACTTGGGGCCTATTATTAGGTCCAAAAGGACCTGGAGACTGACAGGGTTGATGGCTCTCTCCGACTCCTGGGCAGGGTTGCTGGTGTCTCCCCGCCTTTTCCTCTTGGGTCCATTTAAGAAACTGGGTAAGAGTAGAAACAAACAGGCTGGGCCGTGGTCCCAGAGCTGTGCTCAGAGAAAGACGGAGGCAGCTCTGGGGAGGGAGCGGACACGCTAGGAGAGCACAAGACCTCTTCCCACAGGGCTCAGTCCCGAGGGCCTGGCCTCCAGGGAGTTCTCGGGCAGAACTCTGGAAATCGGCACTGCGGGCTCCAGGCCACACAGAGGCTGCCTCTGCCTCTGACTGTATTTGATGTTTTCTTATCTTTGGAAGAGAACAGCCCTGCCTCATCAGGGTGCTGTGGACATTAAATGGGATCCTTGAAAACGTTCTTTGACAATCAGCAGTAGTGTGTTATGCTTCTGTTTTAAAGTTTCGGTTGCCGTGTTTTAAGGTGCCACAATCCCCGCCACCCTAACTGCTTCCCCAGTGTCTGTTACCTGTCCGGCTCCCGTAGGCATCAGAGTTCATGATCCCTGTAGAAAATCTAATGTGTCAAATGCACTGCTTAGTGTCATTACTCTGATTCATTATCAACAGCCAGCCAGCTACCTCCCCTGCAGCGTGCTGGCCAATTAGACCACTTCGTTCTCCGAGCAGCTCCTACAGAACAAAGGCTGGTAGCTCCTGATGTCTGGAAGGACCTCCCTACTGGATTCGTGGTTCTTACCTTGACAACTGCTAGGTAGAACGTTATATGTCATTTATTTCTAACAGTACAGTGTCAAAAACTGAATTACCTGTTGTTCGGGGGGGTTTATCAGTTGGGTGGAATTGGGGTTACCTCTAATGATGTCATTCTTGCTGACGTGAGTCATAGTGAAGAATAGAAAGGAATGGAGCCACAGCAGAGCTCTGGGTGTGACCAGAGGTCTGACTGCAGCAGTCACAGCGGGCCTGCCATTACAGCTGCCACCACTGGAGTGGGCACAGGGCCACCTGTGAGGGACTTAGGAAGGCCCACACTCCCACACCTCAGGCCATGAAATGAAGGTGATAGGAAATGTTGCTAGATCTTTAGATCCGGTGCTCTAACCCAGCAGCAAGTGCCCCCACCTCCATCCAGGGCACAGCCTGCTCTCTGCTTCCAGTACACGGGCAGGCTCCACCCACATCACAGGCAATGCTTCCAGGTCTGTGAGTGGCTCTTCACAGCGAAGCCACAAGTCACATCCACCATTTCAGCCAACTCTGCGCAGCTTTATAAAGTAAGGACACTCACCCAATTCATAGCCAGGACCACAAACCAGCCAGCCGCCAGGCACTGACCCATGGGTATCGCTGACCCACCCTAGCATCTCACTTAGCTTATACGGTTTCTTCATTAAGAGGCTTTTAAGGACATTTTAGCTACAGGAGAGTAGCAGGGTGAGGAAGTGCACAGTGACCCTTCGAAAAGCCTTCCATTGTAACCCTCCCCCTCCCCCAGGATATGCCCAACCCCTCTCCTGATTTAGCCCATGGCCCCCGATGGTCCAGACTAAGGAAGGACTCTACACTAGTTCTGTCCCCCTCGTCAAGTCAGTCTGCCAGCCAGTCATCCCAGTGTCTGCTCCCTGATTCCCCGCACTGTTCCCTCCACCTGGAGCTCCCACCTCTGCAAAATCCTAACCACAGAGCCATTTCATCTCACACAGAAATATGAGAATCCAGTGTGCCGCCTACAAACCAGCATCCCCAAACTGCCTAGTGCCAGATCCCTTTTCATTACACTCATTGCCCGCTCCTCGCCCGTAACAGTCTCCATGAACACCTTCCCCCACAGTGAGGGAACCAGTCAGCCAGGAAAAACTGACCTCGGCGAGAAATCCAGCCAGGCTCTCAGCCCCGGGTTTCAGGTGTCCTTAGATGTGTCTACAATTTCTTTCAGACAGTCCTGCTGTGTGGCCTCGCCCACGTTATCTAATGAAAATGAGTATATATATGTAGATACCTGCTGTCAGAGTCTCTACTAACCCGCTTGCACCCGATTAAATATAAACAACGAATTCTGCTAGGCCATGAAAGTCAGAGCTTCCCAAACAGACCAACTGCAACGATGACAAGAACTTCCTGGGTCCGCTTCCTCCCTGCCCTGCAAAATTCCAAATCCACTCGCTTGGAAAGGAACCAGGGCTACGTGTTTTCGAAGTCTCCCAGGGATTTTAATACACAGCTAAGTTAGGGTACCACCACTCCAAAGAGCTCTGCCATGTCCACGGGCTCTCCATCATCTCCTACTGGCCAATCTTATTGTTGCGGCATAGATTGGGATTAGCAGCTATGATTTAGGCTAGAACATTCCATTTCTTCACCTTTGGTCACTGAGAGTATTTGAATGGTATTTTGCAATTTACAGAGCATTCCCATTGGATTTAGCAAATCAAATGATAGAGCAATGTGCTGCTATGTCTCAGAAACCATTCTGATGCTGAAAGTAGAAAGTCACTGAATCCTCACAACAGCCCCAGGGGGCAGGTTTATTATTCTCTCTGGTTTTACAGCCAAGGAATCTGAGGCACAGGGAGCTTGAGGAACCCACTCAAGGTCTTACAGTAATATCAGAGCTGGGACTCAAACCCCAGCAATCTTCTACTTTCAAGTCTTGGATGCCCATACTTTCAACTACTCTGCTCTACTGCCTTTCAGAGCAAGCATGAGCAGCACTTCCACCTTACGAGTTTAGAGAACTGGTTCAAGTTCATCTCACATAGATGTCTCTCTCTCTCTCTCTCTCTCTCTCTCTCTCTCTCTCTCTCTCTCTCTCTCTCTCTCTCTCTCTCTCTCTCTCTCTCTCTCTCTCTCTCTCTCTCTCTTTCCCCCCCTGCTCCCCTCCTCCCTCCCTCCCACTCTCTCTAAAAATCAATGGAAAAATATACTTGAGTGAGGATTAAAAAAACAAAAAAGAACACATTCCACCTAAGTCCATGCCTCCCGCCAGCCCTCCCAGCCTCTAGGCGCCCCCTGTGCCACGTGCACAGCATGTGACACACACACTGCACCTCACTGCCCAAAGGGACAACCTAGTCACCTGTGAGAAAGAGCTTGTCAAACCTGCGCCCGCTACATCATCAGGTGAGAGTTCTACAGATGGAAGTAGACACAGAAAATAGGCTCTCTGCACACCCGCTCTGTTCCACTGGCAGAGAATTCGAGGCTAAGGGGGGAAAGGAAAGAAAGGAGGGAAGGAAGAGGAAAGGGAAGGGAAGCATGATCTAGTGATAGATGGAAAGGGAGCTTCCCAAAGTCACAAAAACACTGCATGGCAAGTTAAGACCAGACTCAGGCTTGGCTCCTGCCCCAGGGTCCAGGCATCCTCCTCCTAAGCATGAACTCTAGGCTGGTATTAACTTCTAGCATCTGCTGCTACCAAGATAAAAGCCATCAGTTCTGACAACTAGACAGCGCACCACCTGGTGAAAGAGACTCCACGTATTCACTTCCACCAGCCCTGATTCCAGAAAGGGTTTGTGACAGCGAAAACCACAGGGCACAGTTCAGGTGAGTGAGAGCTTTGTGACCCAGGAGTGGTGGGGGATGGCAGCATGTGTGAATTTAGACCAGGGGTGGGCAAACTTTTTGACTCGAGGGCCACAATGGGTTCTTAAACTGGACCAGAGGGGCGGAACAAAAGCATGGATGGAGTGTTTGTGTGAACTAATGTAAATTCAAAGTAAACATCATTACATAAAAGGGTACGGTCTTTTTTTTTTTTTAGTTTTATTCATTTCAAACGGTCCGGATCCGGCCCGTGGGCCATAGTTTGCCCCCC
>NW_006284347.1:621364-622051 GCF_000327345.1 Myotis davidii | reverse complement strand
TGGGGTGGGCTGCTTTAGACAGATGCTGTGAAAGCCACAGCAGAGCATCCTGTTTAGAAGTACAAGCCTTTGGTCTCAGGTAGCACAGGTCGAACCCCAGCATCTCCACTACCTAGTTGTGGGACACTGGGAAAGCTTACCGCCATGTGCCAGGCCCCTCATATCTAAATGAGGGTGAAATCGACATAACAGGGGGGCGCAGTCAGGATTAAATGAGTATGACAAGTGCCTCCCACAATGCTCAGCACGTAGGAAGTGGTAGTTACTGCCATTATCATCATCGTCGTCTTTACCAACATCACGTGTTCACTATGGAGTCAGGAAAATCAGTGACTGAGACACAAGGGCTACAAGGCTTTCCTCGGGGAAGACTGAGTTTTGCAGGGCTCTTTTCCCCAACTCAAAACCGTCCCGGCTATTTTCAGATCCCTGGGGTTTGTTTTCATCCGTCTCCTGCCTTCTCCCCCGCTACTAGACCAGTGGTTCTTAACCAGGGGCATATCCCAGAGAGAGACGTGCCTTGGTAGAGTGGATAGGGTCACAGCAGTGGGTATAGATGAAAGGAATATATTTAATATTCGAATGTAATTTCATATTTTAACATTTAAAACCTTAATACACGTGGCAGGAAGCCAAGTTTGGTTAAACCTTAGCTGATGAGATGTACAGAGGAAAAATCATTCCCCT
>NW_006284347.1:606203-620610 GCF_000327345.1 Myotis davidii | reverse complement strand
CGGGCAAACTTTTTGACTCGAGGGCCACAATGGGTTCTTAAACTGTACCAGAGGGGCGGAACAAAAGCATGGATGGAGTGTTTGTGTGAACTAATGTAAATTCAAAGTAAACATCATTACATAAAAAGGTACGGTCTTTTTTTTCAATAGTTTTATTCATTTCAAACGGGCCGTAGTTTGCCCATGGCTGCTTTAGACAGATGCTGTGAAAGCCACAGCAGAGCATCCTGGTTAGAAGTACAAGCCTTTGGTCTCAGGTAGCACAGGTCGAACCCCAGCATCTCCACTACCTAGTTGTGGGACACTGGGAAAGCTTACCGCCATGTGCCAGGCCCCTCATATCTAAATGAGGGTGAAATCGACATAACAGGGGGGCGCAGTCAGGATTAAATGAGTATGACAAGTGCCTCCCACAATGCTCAGCACGTAGGAAGTGGTAGTTACTGCCATTATCATCATCGTCGTCTTTACCAACATCACGTGTTCTCTATGGAGTCAGGAAAGTCAGTGACTGAGACACAAGGGCTACAAGGCTTTCCTCGGGGAAGACTGAGTTTTGCAGGGCTCTTTTCCCCAACTCAAAACCGTCCCGGCTATTTTCAGATCCCTGGGGTTTGTTTTCATCCGTCTCCTGCCTTCTCCCCCGCTACTAGACCAGTGGTTCTTAACCAGGGGCATATCCCAGAGAGAGACGTGCCTTGGTAGAGTGGATAGGGTCACAGCAGTGGGTATAGATGAAAGGAATATATTTAATATTCGAATGTAATTTCATATTTTAACATTTAAAACCTTAATACACGTGGCAGGAAGCCAAGTTTGGTTAAACCTTAGCTGATGAGATGTACAGAGGAAAAATCCATCACCCTCTTTGCACACTAAAGATCCCCCGGAGGGTGGGGGAGGGGCAGTGGGCATGAACGCCACCCTGGAAAGCCATGTCAGCATCTTTGAAGCGTGGGCAGTTTTTATATTCATGACAAGAGCGCATGACCTTAAGAAGGGGGGCAGGAAATCACTATGCAGTGTGTGCCCAAGATGGTTTCTCTCCCACCACAAACTTAGTGTGCTGTGGAGTTACAGGACAGGTACCCACGTTGGGACTGGGAACAAAGGAAAGAATCAACACGTGTGCTAAGGGAGAGCAGGGGTGGCAGTGGGCACAGAGGATGTATGTGTGTGGTATAGGGTCATCTATTCTGAGCATTCAGAACAAAATTCCCCAGAGATTTGGGGGTTCAGAGCTATATAGCAAACAGGTGAGATATTTTCATATAATAATATAGTTATTTTGCTGTTTCTACTGTTATTACTACATAAAAATCCTTAAGAGCAAGGTACCTATTGGTCTTTGCATACTCCCATGCAACGATTGTGTCACTAGAGAATGGATGCTAAATCCCATGGTGTAGACTGGCACCAAAGACATTCTGATACACAGACGCTTGCCGAAAGGTGACGACCGTGTAGTGGTTAAAAGCACCAGCAAAGGAAGCAGACCACATCCCAGCTGCACGTCTTTGGCCACATTATTCTTTGGCACCTCGGTGTCCCTGTCTGTTCTCGTCTCGTGGGTTGTAAAGTTGGATAAAGGAGGTGTCTCTCACTCTGGAATCTGGAGACTCAAAACTCAGCTCAAGCCCAGCTGGCATAGCTCAGTGGTCGAGCATTGACCTATGAACCAGGAGGGCAGGGTTCAATTCCGGTCAAGGGCACATGCCCAGGTTGTGGGCTCGATCCGCAGTGTGGGGCGAGCAGGAGGCAGCCGATCGGTGATTCCCTCTCATCACTGACGTTTCCATCTCTCTCTCCCTCTTCCTTCCTCTCTGAAATCAATAAAAAATATAAAATTAAATTAAATTTTAGAAAAACCTCAGCTCATGTCCTCCTGCCCCACGGCACTGGTGCAGTCCAAATTTGGATTGGTGGGGTTTTAACAGAAAGCAACTCTTTAAGGACCTCTGGGACTCTCATTAAGGAAAAACAGAAACCGAGTCAGCAAATGTCTGATCTCTATGAACCAATGAGGAAAATGCTAGGACAAGGAAACCAAAGCTCCGCCTTCCCCGTGAGGAGCTCAGAGCCCTTCCCTGGGAAGGAGACAGGGAAGACCTCTAGGACGCGAGCCAGGGACACAGAAGCTGAGGCTGATGTGTGTCCCAGGCGGGATCTGCAGTTTTGCCAAGGAGAGGGGTTCTGACCAAGAGCCCCCCTGCTTTCTGACTTCACCCAGGGGGTGCCTGTCAGCACCTCAGTACCTGCAGAATTTCTCAAGACTGAGAAACCAGTGTCTTCCACGCCTGGGTAATTCCAAAAGAACCAAAGAGATGGCTTCATCTGGCTGCAAATAAGCATGAGAAATTGCAGCCTGATTAGTCTGTCAGAACGTATAAATGTCTGAAGGCAGGCTCTCTGAATTAGGATGGACGTCTCAACCCTGGTCGCAGCGCACCGATATGGCGGTGGCTGTCCTTGTCTCCGGTGACTCCAGGGAAACCTGGGTGGAACGGAGAGGAGATAGGCTACGGTCCATGCTCTCCAGGTGCAAAAGGAGAGATGTGGGGAGAAATTAATAACTTCTGTACAGAGAATAGTCTGCAACTCACGTCAAAACCCATAAAGTTCTGTATACTCTACTTCAGCAATTTCGTGTCTAAAAACTGATTCTAGGGAAATAATCATGGACCTGTATAGCGATTTTGCCATCAAGATATTCAATGCACCATGGGCTGTAGTGGTGAGAACAGGGTAATAATCGAAATGTCCAACAGCAGAGCATGGGTGAGTGGAACAACCAGGCCAAGGAAACGCGATGCAGTCGGCAGGGACAGAAGACCACGTGACGTGCCCAAGGACACTCACAACACGTGTTTGGTTTCAAAAGCGTACGCTTTAAATGATGCCCTTTTTAAAAAGGATATTTTATTGTTTCTCTGTGTTTCCTATCTGTCCTGAAATAAATATATTTTACACTAAACTTTGTAAGCTAGTGTGGGGAAAAAAGAATGCAGGCAGAGTTGCCCCTTCAAGAGAGCCTAATGCATAAAAAAAAAAAGTCAAAAATTCCTTCCATTGGAAAACTACTTAAAATTCCAATTACATACGGCTTTTTACCAGGAACATACCTGTGGTCTTAAGAAAGTAAAAAATGCACACTGATAACATCTCCAAATTTGGCCACCGAACGCTTCTTTACTTTCAGGATTGGCTAACTGGCTAGCGCTCTCGAGAGCATTTTCAAATGGCGTCAAGTTTCTCAGCTGTCCCGGGGCCCAGAAAGGTCCCCCAAGATGGCACAGATGCCAGCTGCAGTGATGCCAACACCCAGCTCTCGATGCCCAGGCCTGGCCCATCCCTCTGCACCAGGTAAGCCCCAGCCTTCGACCAGTAAGTTTGCTTCCTGCAATTATTCCTGTAATTTTTCTGAAGTAAGCCAGCTTTTCTTTTCGCTGCCATGGAAGTAGCAGGAAGAAATAAGAGAGAAAGGAAGCCAAAACCGGTTTGGCTCAGTGGATAGAGCGTCGGCCTGCGGACTAAAAGGTTCCGGGTTCAATTCCAGTCAAGGGCATGTACCTGGCTTGCGGGCACATCCCCAGTAGGAGATGTGCAGGAGGCAGCTGATGGATGTTTCTCTCTCATCGATGTTTCCAACTCTCTATCTCTCTCCCTTCCTCTCTGTAAAAAATCAATAAAATATATTTTAAAAAAAAAAAGAGAGAGAGAAAGGAAGCCTCAAACTGAGAACAAAAAGACCTAATAGGCGTTCGTTCCCTCGGCACTTCAAAAACAATCTCTAAAATCTACTGTTTCCGCCTGTGAAAACTTACTAACTCCTATTAATGGCGACTAGTTCGTGTGTAATGCCAAAACACTTCACTTCTACGCATCTTCCTGCCAGGCACCTTTTATTTTCACATCAGAATCGGGTTGAGAAGTGAAGCTCACGGAGAGAGGAGCTCTGAGGGACAATTTTAGAGCTTCCCACTAAAGACGCAACAGCTCCCTAGAAAAACATATTCCAAAATGTCACAAAATGATAAATATCAAACAGCCAGGAAAAGGCCATACGAAAGAAATACGATCATAACTGTCATTTAGTGAAGTCCCCCTTCCCCCCCAGCTGTTTATTGAACATCTTCCCGAGTTACAGCCTTGCTCCTGACCTCACTGAGACGAGACGCCTCAGAGGGAGCAGAAACAGTGGCTCCCTGCAGCCCCTGGCTCCTCACCAGCCTGGGAACTGGCCTTAGTTTTCTGGCATTTCTTATTGACAAGACCGGAAGGAGTTAAAAATACCCCAAATGACAGCCTGACAGCCACTTCTTTTTAGCAACAGCTGGCGGGGGGCGGGGGGGGGGCGCTCCCTTCCTTCAGACAAGTGAGGGAATTCGAATTAGTGAAGTGGATCAGGGCCTTCTCTGGCCTGAGAGGAGGATGAGGATCGCATCAGGCCTGGGATCCCAGCAGATCCAGGTGGACCCCAGCTCTACCCCTCCCGGAGCTGCACTCTCCAGCAATGCCCAGCCCTCTGAGCTTCCATTCATTCTCTCATCCCTAACACAGTAATGGCCGACCCTCGACCTGCTCTGTTTCATTCCCATCCCAACATCATTTACCATCCTCTTAGCTATTATGTTTAAAGCTTATTGTCTGCCTCCCTAAAGAGTATAACCTTTGAGAGGCAAGATTTTTGTCCGGCTTGTTCACTGCTGCATCCCCGGCACAGCACCTGGCACATAGTAGGCACTCCAATACTTATTGAAAGAATAAAAGAATGTGAGAACCCTGTAATGTTTCTCAGATGGCTGTAAGAATTAAATGATATAACCACGGACAACACCTGACACCGTAGATACTCAATAATAGTTCACTTCTGCCCTCTCCTTTTGAACTTTGCAATGCTCTTTTAGGATCACTTTCTCATTTTGTCAATCTTAGAACTGGAAGGAATTTCGGGTCCAATTCTCAGCTTTCAGACAGATCACATTTTTGGGTCCCATTTTAGAAATGAGGCACCTAACATCTAGATGGGTGACATTAGTTTCCTACTGCTGCTATAATAAACTATCAGAAATGTAGTGACTTAAAAAAACACAAATGTGCCCTGGCTGGTTTGGCTCAGTGGATAGAGCATCAGCCTGCGGACTGAAGGGTCCCAGGTTCGATTCCAGTCAAGGGCACATGCCTGGGTTGTGGGCTTGATCCCCAGTAGGGGGCGTGCAGGAGGCAACCAAGCAATGATTCTCTCTCATCATTGATGTTTCTATCTCTCTCTCTCTCCCTCTCCCTTCCTCTCTGAAATCAATAAAAAAAATTTTTTAAAAAAACAAACAAATGTAACCTATGGCTCTGGAGGTTGGATGTCAGCATAGGTCTCGTGGGATAAAACTAAGGTGTGTGTGTTCCTTTCAGAGGTGTGCGCTCGCGCTCTCTCTCTCTCATACACACACACACACA
The DNA here is from genome assembly GCF_000327345.1 of Myotis davidii. Classification (NCBI taxonomy): domain Eukaryota; kingdom Metazoa; phylum Chordata; class Mammalia; order Chiroptera; family Vespertilionidae; genus Myotis; species Myotis davidii. The sequence continues at coordinate 615,156 of NW_006284347.1, read as the reverse complement.
CACACACACACACACACACACACACACACAAACACACACTCTGTCCGTCACACACTCCTGAGTCAGATTTTGCCAGACTTGGTGGGCTCCTTTGCTGAAGACATTTTCTGTTCTTCCTTCTTCTAAGATTCCACCTTACTCACGTCTTTCTTTTTTTACACCTTCTAAGAAAAGCAGCAGCTCCCTGCAGAACGGAGTCTAACATCATCATTTCTGACTGAGGTTCTTGCAAAGCTGGCTGGGACTGCAGCCATCTCTGCTGGTGACTCAGGTGCGCAGCAGGGCGCGTGGCACTCCTGGGGCTGGGGGCAGGCAGGGCGCCGCCTTGGTCCACCTGCTGGTTAGCGGGGGTGGGGAGGAGATCAGGCTCAGAAGGAAACGTTTCCAGCTGCCTGGGTGGCCTGGGAGCACCACTGTCCCAGCCTGTAACCGTGCTTTCCGTTTCCCCTAAGTGCTTTCTTCATACTTCAAAGCTGAAGAACAGCCGACCGCCTTTTCCTCCCTCTCCCCTCACTTGCTCTTCATTCCAACACTGACAGGGTGTTCCTGAAGCTTTTACAATTCTCAGAGAGAGGGGGATGCACCCTCACGCACAGAACTACAGTCAGCATTCTCATCCCCACCAGCACAGTGTCTCCCTGGGCTCGGGCCTAGTTCCCCCGAACTGTTGACGGTTTACATCTGCGTGAGAGAAACAGCAGGATCTGGAGTCACCTCGTTCCACTTGCGCTACATTCCTTTTGCTTACGGACCGTCCCCATAAAATAAGCAGGGGAACCTCTGTTACAGCACAAGTCACTTCCCTCCTCCTACGACTGAATTTGTTAGTTCATCTCCTCAAGTTCATGAGAGAGCTGAGGTGGCATTACCTAAGTTAAGTTGCATCCCTCTGCTCCTCAAAATCCTCAGATGGCTTCCCACCAAGTTCAGAATAAAACCCAAGGCCTTTGGTGGGGCTGAGAAGGCCCTATACCAGTAATGGTGAACCTTTTGAGCTCGGCGTGTCAGCATTTTGAAAAACCCTAACTTAACTCTGGTGCCGTGTCACATATAGAAATGTTTTGATATTTGCAACCATAGTAAAACAAAGATTTCTATTTTTGATATTTATTTTATATATTTAAATGCCATTTAACAAAAAAAAAAAATCAACCAGAAAAATGAGTTCATGTGTCACCTCTGACACGTGTGTCATAGGTTCGCCATCACTGCCCTATACAAACTAGTCTCCCGTGATTCTCTGTCCAGCCCTTCCACTCTCCCACCTCCATTCCTGTCAAACGCACCTCCTCACTTTCTTCCCAAGACCACACACACCCCATATCCTTGGGGCCTTGGCGCCTGCGGCCCCTTCTGCCTCGCATATTCATCCCATGGCTACATGTAAGGCTTGCTCCCCCTCTTCCTCAGGGCCCTGCTCATGTATTACCCCATCAAGGAAGCCTTTCCTGGCCACCCAAGATATACCACAGCATCACCCTTTCCCCCTTCTCCTTCCCTCAGTGTCTCCTCCGCCACTCTAAGCCCCACCTATGTGGTGTGCGTGTCTACTGTCTGTCTCTTCCCACCAGAGCACAGCTCCAGGAGGACAGAAACCCTGCCTACTTGCTTCGCTGCTGCCCCTCAGTGCCTCAGCTAGGATGGGAGTGACCTTGACCCTGACTTGGCCCTTCTGCACCCACAGCCTTGCTCTGTCTGTGCTGTGTCCTACCCATAATGCTGTGGGAAAGGTCACACATTTAGGGCGATTTCATTCTCACAGGATGCACACCCTCAATTTGTCACCCAGGTGAAACGCACACTTCAGCAGCCCGGTTTCTGCTGCAGCGTCTGGAACGCCCGTGTCGGCACCCTCAGACGTTCTCTCCCCGGCTCCCAAGCATTGTCTCTGAAATATCATCCCTCCTCGGCAATCTCTTCGTTTATCAATTAGGCTAACGAGGAAGGGCCTCACAAACAACATCAATAATGAAATACAAGATATGGAGTTCATTTGATAAAATATTCATTAAAGGTTTAATTAAGTTGAAAAAAAAGACACTGATTTCTGCATTAGGGAAAGCCCTACAGATCTGAAGATGAGAGAATCACACATCTGTCACCATTCGGAAGCGGCAGGCGTTCTAGCAGTGGCACCGCACGACCTGGAGCAGTGACAGGTGCTCTCCCGCAAATGTGAGAGTGACAGTGCTCATCAACACCTTCCTCTCGTGTCCCACTGGGAGACATCTTTATTTTTTTCCACAAAAGAGCTCAGAATCTGTTTCAGTTTGATATATATTCTACATATTATATACATCTAATTATAGAGAGATGAGTCAACTCAGTCATAAATAAGTTAAAATTTCCAACTTTTAAAATGATTTCTCAGGAGTATTAAACAACATGAAGGTTGGAAAATACCTGGTTAAAGATTCACACCTCAGAAACTAAAAGGTAAGAAAGAGCTGGCTGGGCGCGGCGCTGGTGCTCAAACAGACCTCCGCCGGCTGACCTGCGCCCCGGCTAGAGCTCTCTGCCTGCCAGAGACCACGGGCCGCTGAATGAGGCGTACCGAGCCATTAGTCATCTCCATTAATTCAATTATCGTCATAACCTCTGCGAAGCCCTTCTCCACCCCCAGGCAGGAGCTTCTCCCGTCTCCACGTCTCCCGCCTCACACAGAACTCATGGAGCAGAGCTCCTCCTTGGCTGTAATTACCTGGGTAACAGCCACGGCCCCGAGGCCACCAGTGCAGGCCAGCAGCAGGGCTGGTCTGAGTCACGTGTGTGCCCGTGGCGAGCAAGGAGGAGGGTGCTCACTGGCACTGCGAGTGGGCTGGTGAGCGAGAGCTTCTCCCAGGCCTTCACGGTGCCCAGAGAGGGGACCCTGCAAACCCAGGGAGGGGCCACCCTTCAGGTGAGAGAGACCCCGAAGCTCTTGCCCCAGCAAGTCCAGAGTTCTCGCTGGCAGGAATGATCGGTTGCCTTGGTAACAATAAAGAGTCATAAAAATGTGTGTCCTCTATAAGCAAAGAAGCCAACCTTTGGATATTCATCTAAAAATTAATCCAAAATCTGCAAATACTATGAATGTACTTCAGAGTCACTTCTAACTGTGCAGTATACCACAAGAATCTAGGTAAGTCAACTTAAGTAGAACTTGGTCACATACACAGCCATACAAGGTGTCACCACAGCGACTGTGTACCAGCATGCCTTCTGCCAACCATTAGTTATTCAATTAGCAACACTCCCATCACAGACTAAATTCATCTGTTGGTTGCACTCACCTACTGAATGTTCCTTTTGCATTACAAGGTCTTTCCTGGGGCCTGAGGAATAGCCTTTATTAAACAGCCTTCATTAACTATTTAAATATTAAATAATTTAATAGCCTTTATTAAACTCCAAACATGGTAATGGCTCCCTCAAAGCTCTGGCTCCCAATCCAGGCCTTGCATTGAACATCCTCTGGAGAAGTGTATTAAGGTGGAGGAACACAGACGCACGTCCCTGCTTCAATGGCGCGAGTTGTGTCGATGGGTCTGAAATCCACACCACCAGCCTAGTTCTTCTCCGGAACTCCAGCCCATCTGTCAGAGTTCCTATCAATGTCTCCACTTGGACATTTCACAGCAAGCATGTCAAACTCGCGGCCGGCCATGAGTTTGATGTGCTTGTACAGGCATCTCTCACTACACATAGCCCAGGAGTCCACAAACCTGCCCTCCTTCCTGAAACTTGTACTTTCCCCAGAGTTCCCCAACTCAGAATTCTTTCTAATTTTTGAAGCTCTCTACAAAAATGTAAAGGACTATTATTACGGTTGTTTTTCGTGATGCTAACAGTCTCCGGTCCTTATAAATATTTTTTGTGGGCTACAATGACTTAAAAAAAACTGAAGTGGTCCTGGCTGGTGTGGCTTAATTGATCGGGTTTTGTCCCATGTACCAAGAGGTCACAGGTTGGATTCCTGGTTGGGCATGTGTCCAGGTTGTGGCTCAATCCCCAGTAGAGGGTGTGCAGGAGGCAGCCAATATCTCTTGCTTTGATGTGTCTCTCTCTCTCTCTCTCTCTCTCTCTCTCTCTCTCTCTCGCCCCCTTCCCTTCCTCTCTTACTAAAATCAATAAAAACATTTTTTTTAAAACTGTAGTGAATTAATTGATTTGGTGTTTTTTGTTTGTTTTGGGGTTTTGTTTTTTTAAATATATATATATCTTTATTGATTTCAAAGAGGAAGAGGGCAAGAGAGAGAAACATCAACATCTGTCCCGAGAACTCCAAAGAGGCTTGAGTACCTCTCTACCTTGGAGTTTGTCTATTTCTCTCTTTTTAAAAAAAAATATATATTTTATTGATTTTTTTACAGAGAGGAAGAGAAAGGGATAGAGAGTTAGAAACATCGATGAGAGAGAAACATCGATCAGCTGCCTACTGGGAAAGTCCCCACAACCTAGGCATGCGCCCTTGACCAGAATCGAACCTGGGACCCTTCAGTCTGCAGGCCGACACTCTATCCCCTGAGCCAAACCAGCCAGGGCAGGGTTTTTTTTTTATTAACCATTCTTATAACTGGAGACACTGTAAAAATCTGGGTGAAGACTGTTGCCTCTGAGAGAATCCAGAAAACCAAAGTAGCGGGAGAGGAGGAGCAGTCTTACCTCCCAAAGGGGAAAACCCAGAATGCAGGCAAGGAAAAGTCAGAGGGAAAATCCTCCCCTCCCTTTCCTCAGCATGCTTCCTCTGGAGAGCACACTTGCCATAGGGTTTCCCCAGGCTCCCGGAAACTGAGCCCTTGCTACGTGAGGAGGACACTCTGTAGAGTTCGCTCTCCAAGGTTTTCCAGAGGAGTGAGCTTGCTGGCCTAGGACACAAGATCCAACACACACTTGGGGTTAGTTCCTGGACCATAGCTGGAACCCCTTAACCAAGTGAGGAAGAGGACAAAGAGACGTGGAAGCTCCCAGAGACAGCGCCCCGTGCTGAGCCAGTGTCCAGTGTTTTTCACCACCTGCCTCTGTGAGCTCTGTGAGCGTCAGTGTCCTCTTCTGTGGAGAAGGCAAGTGCCCCCTGCCAGGCCTCCCCCCCGGGCAGTTAGCTGTCAAGGTCAAATAGGAGGATGTAAAACACTGTATAAGCGGTAAAGCCCTGCGTGCTGGCTCTAGGTAGCTGCTGCCCTGTCCAGAAGGCCCTCGCCGAGCAGGGAGCAAGCATCCGCAGGCTGGCTGAGGAGGCCTCACGAAGACTCAGCCCCAGGCCCTGTGGAAACCGAGCTCCCCAGACAAGGTCTTCACTCTCTCTCCCACTCGAATCAGGTGTTCAATTCATGTGACACCAATACAAGCATGTTGGGGAGGTAGAATCACACAGCAGGCTTTGATAAGGTTGGGATGAAAATAGGTCAACTTGCTTTAAGATCAAACCTGGCCCCATCCCAGAGCCTGACTTTTTTTTAAGTCAATATTTGTTGTGTGTGTTTTTTTTAAGACAATGACAATCCTTCTGGCATCATGACGAAGTGGGCCAGCTGCGTCTGCTAAGAAGCACATCTGTGATCCACTGTGGACGAATGACCTGCTCAAATCCCAGCAGCCCGGCTCCCCAAGCAAGATGCCCCCTCCCACAACGGGCAAGGGAGGAATGCTGCCCCCGAGGCCACGCTGGGCAGGCAGGCAGCATGCTCATTATTTCTACTCATTAAACTTAATTTATGAAGCAAGCAATTCAGAAGTCTGAAATGTGATTAGACAAAGGTGTGTGACAATGGCAGCTCTGACCCACATGAAAAATGTATTAAGTGGCTTAAATTGACACGTCTCTTTCTTTAAAAAAAAATAAAAAAAGAAGTGGAAGCATAAAGAAAAGGCATGAATTAGGCTTTTCACTCTTCAGGAAAGCCTCAAGCACAGACATACGTTGGGGATCTCTGCCTATTTAGACATTTTTCCCAAGTCCTGCCATTCTGGATTTCCAAACCAGGACTAAGAGCCTCGCATACAGATGTCTAGCAAGGTGGCAGTGCCCAGGGTGCTCACCGCCCTGACAGGCAGGCTCACTCTGCAGACACCCGTCCTTATAAGCCCTTCGTTTACCAGATGCACCAGGACTACAGCCCCAGCAATCCACCGACGAACACACCTTTCGGTCTTCCAGAAAGATCTAAGACGAGAGCTTAGAATTAATGCTGGGGAACAAAACCCCCAGTGCAATTTAAACAATGAGAAAGCAATGAAAGGTGAGCTCCCTGGAGCTGGGGCTGAGTCGTCTTTCTCTCTGCAGTCCTGCCTTCAGCCTGTCTGTGTGGATGGACAAGCGAAGGGGCTATGAATGCATTCAGATGTTTAAGATGGAAACAAGCGGTAAGGATTCTGCAGGTTCGGGATAAGAGAAAGTAAACAGGCCATCTCTGAAGAAGCAAGAGCAGCGATCAACCACCTCCCCAGCCCCCATCATCATACATCGCAAAATTTCTTAGGCCACTTGGGAGCTGCCTTGTAATACAGAAAACTCTGAAGATAGGATGTGTGTGTCTGTTTACTGTCTCCCTCTCGGCGCATCAACCAGTGAGCTGCTGAATGAATGAGAGTGAGATAGAGGAGAGGGGGCATGGAGTGATAGAAGGCAAGCTTCCTGAAGGAGATGGGGCTGAGCTGGGGCTGGAGGGCTCAGGCCCCACCCGGGTTAGAACTTGCCTGACTTGGCTTGTCCCCCTAAAATGCTACGTGCCACAGTTGCTTTCTTTCCAAGGGAGACCAAAGCCCTTAACAGTGGAAACCAAATGCTCACCTGGTGCTTTTCTAAAAAGGGAAAAACGACTTTGAAATCCTCTGAAGGGCCCACTCTCCCCCCTGACCTCACCCACCGTGCTCTACAGCACTCAAGGTCTAAGTCAAAAGGGAAACAAATGCCCCGCCCATCGTGCTCCTTGCAGCTCTAGACAGGCCATAACTCACATGCACACCCACGTCACAGAATGCCAAGGCTGCTGCCCGAGGCCCGCCCTCTGCTGGGCACCTCACGTCCACCTGGCAGAGCTCCTGATTGGAAACGGTGCGGAGTCACCAGAAGCCCTACAGCTACAAGTAGTCCTGGCTTAGACTAAGACGAGCATGGGGTGCTGCTGGCACAAGCCGTTCTCAGGTCAGGATTGGTGCGATGAGGTTCCCAAGCACCCCCAGCACACAGCAACAGGCAGAGAGGAACATTCGGGTCCAGCTTTACACCTGGGGATCATGGGGCATAAGAGCCCTTTAGAGAGAAGACGGCTCAGACTGCATTTGGCCGGTGCTGGGCAGACAGCCCCAGCCCTCAGCTTGCTGGCAGGATGTGCCACGGCCTGTCCCTGGGCTGAATCAGGAGGGTCCAGGCAGGGAGACCAGTCTGGAAAGGTCTGCTCCCCATAGGGCGAGCATCAGGATCCTAGAGGAGGCCCATTGGTCTAAAACGTCCATTTTGTCACAGGTCAGCGTACATGTGGACTGATATCCACACCAATGTGATGGTATCTGGAGGCGGGACCTTTGGGAGGTCAGGAGGGTGGAGCCCTCATGAAGGGGATTAGTGCTCCCATAAGAATAGACAGGCGATCCCTCCTGTCCATGTGAGAATACAGCAAGGCGTCCACCTACAAACCAGAAAGTGGGCTCCCACCAGACACCACGGCTGGCACCTTGATCTTGGACTTCCCAGACTCTAGATCTCTGAGAACAAATGTCGTGTTGGCCACCCTGGCTATGGTGTTTGTCAGTCCATGCTGACTAACACAGCCACATACTTTAGAAAAGGATACAAAAATAACTGTTAGATGACTAACACCACATCGGGTGTGCCTGTGTGCGCACCTGCCTAGGAAAACGCGCTAAAAATATTCCACAAGGTTCATAGTGTTTCTCTCTCGGCTCCCTCTTATGGGTAATTATTGTTTTCAAATTTACACTTTACTGTGACTTCCAAATTTTCTCACTGACAGTGTATCTGATTTATTTCTCCACTTATTTAGATAAAATAAAGCCACCGGTTCTCAGGGTGGATGGGAAAGAGGTGCGCACACATTAGCTGCACACCCTGTAAGTGGGATTCCAACATGTTTCGGTAACAAGAACAAGTGCTGCCATGGTACGAGACATAACTTTCCCAGCATTTCACATCCCTCCTTTCTTCCGAGCTGCATACGCAGAGCAGCAACGGGCAGCCCCATTTTACAAAGCAGGATTCTGCCGGCCCAGACAGATGCCCGGCCTCCTTAACCAAGGTCTCGAGACTAGTGGGCAAGCCTGGACTGGAATCCAGACCTTCTAATCCTCGTCAGTGTACCTACCGCCACGTACTGAATACCAAATGACTGCTGTGTGTCAATCACTGTGTTGAGAATTGGAGGGGAGGGGGAGCAGGAGGTGAAAGAGAAAGCCAAGATCTTTAGAAATGAACTTGGACAATAATGTAAGAAAGACAGGTGTATCCTATTCATTCTTCACTCACTCGAATATTTATTAAGTACTTGCTTTGAGCCAAGCCCTGCCCTAGGCACTGGGGAATAGCTGGCAGTGGTCTGCCTTCACAGCTCTAGGTGCCAAAAGAGGCCAAGGGAGATGATGGGGACGTTATAGCACAATGCTGCCCCAGTGCCTGGAAGCCTCCATTCACACTCTACAGATGGCGAGCATCTTTCTCCAGACAAGTACAACAGGGTTCATTCAACTGCAAGTGCCTTCTGTGCGCAGAGCAAGATACTCTGTGCCGTGGGAGACAACAAGGAACTGGCCAAGTGTCTACGTGTACCTCCGCCTGAGCGGCGCTCACCATCCGGGCCCCCGAGCCTGTACTCTGTCAGCGCAGCTGTGCAGGAGCAGGCGGTGAAATCAAGTACATCGTAACGGTTGAGAGCAAACGACCAAAACAAGGGCAGCTTCATTTTTCACCTCACCAACTGCACGGGCTCCGTTTATGACACCAGGTATTCCTCCACAACCC
>NW_006284347.1:573747-606156 GCF_000327345.1 Myotis davidii | reverse complement strand
CAGGAATAATCTCCATGTTCAGCGTATGGCACACCTGGATGGCACCCAATAGAAAAGGTGCACGAGTTAGTGAAGGCCATTTTGGATGACCAGGGGGCAGGGGACACCACCAGGACAGGAAGAGCTGCAGTGGCCTTTGTACCCACCTGGGGCCCAGACTTTGATCAACATGTGAAAAGGACACCCATCTGTCCACAAGGCTGGAGTGGAGCCCTTGAATCTTCCCATGAGCCTCACCCTGGTGCCTTCTAGCCCTGAGCTGCTCCCTCGATTTCAAGATGCCCCGGCACAGCATCTGGGGCTGACCTCTGTCCTTGCATCAGAAGTGCTTTGTCTATGTCTGCGCCAGACAGGAAACCAAGCGCCGTATTAAAGCAGCAAGCCCTTCCTCCCCACTGCCCAGCGCCTGCTTCCGGGGATGCAGCCTGTCCGCTTCTGGGCGGGACCCTAAGCAAAGCTCAGCACCACCTTTATTTTCATGAAGAGTGTTTTCGAAAACCAGAGGGTAAATACACAGTTGTGTTCATTTCTATGTTAACTGCACAAGGGGAAGTAAATTCACTCATGCATCATCCTTGTAAGAGACGAATCACCACTTCCGACCCTCAGAGAGAAGGCCGTTTCCTAAATGCTCAGGATTGTTGGCTCACAGGCCATGTGCCGGGCACCTCTAAGCAGAGCGCTTTATAATAACAAGGTCTTTTAAGTAATAGAAACCAAAATAGCAAACTACTTAGGGAGATGTCTCAAAATTAAATAAGAAGAGAGAAATATGATTATGATTAACTGAAGTTCGAGCTGTGACTTACTGTTTTTAACAGGATTGCTTGGTCCATCTGTTGGATTCCAGAATGCCTCCGAATGTCTTTTCTGGTTATTTTGCATTCCCTGAATGAGCCTGCCAATGTCAGCTTTCGCTTACTGTTGCGAGTGGAAATATTAAGACAGTCTTCTAGTCTCAGTTTGGAAAACCAGCCTGATCCACTGGAAGTCAGTCCCTGCCTCAGGGGACAGCGCTGAGCAGAAGTCCCTGTGCCCAACTCTGCTCCTCTCACCCCTACCCTTCCCATCCAGTCTGTAGCCCTGGCAACCACAGGTGGCATCCCCTCTCTATCCTCAGTATACATCCTCGTGGAGCCCTTCATCTCTCATCCTCAAAACTCTGCAACAGTTTTTCAACCCGCCCCGCCTCTGCCCCTGCTCTCTCCCCTCACTGCAGCGGGACACAACCTAAAGCACAGTTTAGACCAGTGAAGGCGAACCTTTTGAACTCGGCGTGTCAGCATTTTGAAAAACCCTAACTTAACTCTGGTGCCATGTCACATATAGAAATTTTTTGATATTTGCAACCAAATATTTATATTTTTGATATTTACTTTATATATTTAAATGCCATTTAACAATGAAAAATCAACCAAAAAAAATGAGTTCACATGTCAGAGGAACCTATTTAATAATAGGTTCGCCATCACTGGTTTAGACATACCATGTCACCACCCCCCAGGCTATGTAACTTGGGGGGGATGCGGGGGGTGGGGAGGGGAAGGTAATAGCGCAAAATGGAAATGCGGGGCCCTGACTTAAAGAGCACTGAGAATTTCAACAAGATAATTGCAGAGCATTAAGCCAAGTGGGGGGGCGGGGGGGGGGAATCGCGGGGCCCAAGCAGCTGCAGAGGTCACTCCCCACAACGCCTGTCTGGGAGAACAGTGCCTAAAGCAGAGGTGGGGAACTCCGTGGGTCCTATAAGGCCCAAAAAATCATTTGGTCTGGCCCTGCCAAAGCATTATATGTTTGACCAAATATAGCAGGCTAATTTTTTCCCCACCTCCGAGACTGAATTGTATTTATTTATTTTTTTAATAATTCTTTATTATTTAAGGTATTACATATGCCCCCCCTCTTTCTCCCATTGACCCTCCTCCAGCCTGCCCCGGCCCCCGCCCCCGCCCCCAGGCCTTCAGCACCCTATTGTCTGTGTCCATGGGTTATAGCAGGCTACTTTTTAAGTTGATCATTCTGTATGGCCCTCGAATGATGTTATAAATATCCAAATGGCTCTTGGCAGAAAGAAAGGTTCCCCACCCCTGGCCTAAAAATCCCAGCCAAACCTCTGAACGGGCATTCAAGGCCCTCTACTGCCTGCTCCACCTCCGCTCCTTCTGGTGAACCTCCTGCCCCAGAAATGCAAACCTGCTCATCATTTCACACTCATCTTTCACCATCCATCCCATCTCCAGGCCTTGGTTCACACCCTGCACCATCAGGAAGGAGTCAGTGGTGCCCTCCACCATGCCCTAGCCAGGCCCTATGCAGACATCTGTCTGGGCACCTGCAACTCTTTGCGATGTTCTTCCCCTTCTAGAGCGTGGAACTGCTATTTGACTTTGACTGCCCAGTGCCACACAGAGCCTCGAACAAAGTGAACCCAAGAATGAATGAACCAGCTCCCTATCCCTCGCCGCTCCTTCCTGCCACCCCATCTTGCCCACTACATCCCACGCCTATAATCCACCTCCCGCCTTCAAGGCTCAGCTCCGATGCCACCTCCCCACCGGGCCCTCCCGCATTCTCCCAGCTGGAGGGGCTCCTGCCCTACTCTGTGCTCCCTATCGCTTCCACTCCCCTGACAGCACTCTCCCATAGTCTACCTTAGAGCACAGTGACTACACACATGACCTACACCAGTTAGACACCCTGGAAAGGGGCTTTTCCTTGTTCCTTTCCATCCTCCCAGAACACCAGAGTATCTTGTATATGGTAGATTCTACATGAGTAATTTTTGACTGAATAACAAAAGAAGATTAATTGAAACTTCCCTCTGCCCTGCCTCCCTTAAAATAGATCTTATCAAAACATTTCAAGGTTAAGGGTAAGTCAAATTAAAAGTTGATAGAGGTATTAAAGGTGGAATCACCTTCAAAGATTAAAGTGGCTTTAGAGCCAATATAAAGAAGTTGCATTCCCTGAGTAGTAAAATAAGAGGGAGTGGATTCCATCCACAGGGAATTCTGTTTGCATGAGGCTCTCTGCCCACATCACCTCAGTCCTCCCACCACCGGGGGAGCCACTCGTTACCTCACACTGTTGCGGAGGCCCTGCCACTCTCCTGGAAGGACCCTCTTCTCTATGGGAAACCCTTTCCTCTGGCCACTGCAGGGCCAGAAAACTCTGTTCCCTGGCCATGGTGAAAAGGACAAGAACAACCCGGCTGGTGTGGCTCAGTGGTTGAGCACAGACCCATGAGCCAGAAGGTCAGGGTTCAATTCCCAGCCAGAACACATGCTCGGGTTGCAGGCTCAATCCCCAGTGGGGGGCGTGCAGGAGGCAGCTGATTAGTGATTCTCTCTCATTGATGTTTCTATCTCTCTTTCTCCTTCTCCCTTCCTCTCTCTGAAATCAATAAAAAACATATCTTTAAAAAAAAGGGGGGGGGGAGACAAGAACTGACTATGCTCTAAGTCAAGTACTCAGAGACCACAATGGGACTTTTCTGATTTTTGTATTGGAAAAGGCTCTTTTGGCTGGATGACTGAGTTGGTAAGATAAGAATTTGGGGCTGCCAGTGGCCCCTTGGCACCACGTTCTAAGGAGAAGTCAAACAATGACAGGCATTGTTGAGAGAGAAGGAAAGGGTCAGTCCTGCTCCGGCCGTTGGTTCAGTTGGTTGGAGCATCGTCTCATACACCGAAAGGTTGTGGGCTTGATGCCCGATCAGGGCACATACCTAGGTTTCAGATTCAATCCCCAATCAGGGCACATATGGGAGGCAACGGGTTGATATCCTCCCTCCCCCTCTTCTCTCTAAACATATCCTTGGGTGAGAATTTAAAAGAAGAAGAAGAAAGAGTCAGCTTCTCATGGGCACTGTTAGAGCTGAATCTAGTGACACCAAAGTTAGCTGCCCCCCCCTCCCCCCCACCCGGCTTCCCAGCCGCAGGAGCTGTCACGCCCCCATTCTGCATAAGATGAACTGGGCTTCTATCACTCGCTACTAAGAGTCTGAATGAGTACAATTCTATGAGACGGTACATGTCACCCACACCTCACAGATGAGGCGGCTGGACCTCAGGGAGATTTGGTGAAGCACCCAGACCACAGAGCCAGGGAACAGCGCTAGGGGCTTGTGGGGGGGCGGGGGGCGCAGGCAGACACTAAGCCCAGGACTCTGGTGCACTTCTCATTACTCTCAGACAGGAGCTACCCAGCAGAGGGTCTCAGCTCGCAGAGCCCCTGCAGCAAATGAAGGGAAGAAAACATCATTGTGAACTAGACTGGTGACAAGGTTTAGAGGGACACGGTCTAAAATAAAGACACGCGTCAACAATGTAACATTTATCAATTCTGAGCAAATCCAATGAATATGTGTGGAAACCGCGGGTGACACGGGCAAATCCTGACTCGCTGCGCTCACACTAGCTGCCACGTCCCGCCAGATGGTAAAGGCCAAAAATAAAAACTGCTGCAAAAGCAATTTAGGCAAACTCAAGAATCATATGAATAATGGCTCCATAAGAGCTGATTAAGGGAAGTTGTCCGTATTTGAACCACACCCCTAAGGTGATGGCAAAAGGGTCACCAGGCCCTCCCACGGTGACGCCCTGAAGTCCACCATCAGCGTCAGCATGCCGGACTGGAAAAACAATTAGCCTGACGGAGGGCAGGGAGTCTTAGGTTCTTACAGGAAATCGTTAGAGAGAGAATGATTCTCTGAACACGACAGCTTTCAGTAATTCTGCACACGGAAGACTTCACTGAGAGTCATCACATCCAGAGACCACATTGCATTCGAATCCATTGAAAATTTAATAGGATACACTCACCAGAAGAAAACTGGCCTACAAGTGAAACCCTCTGGTGTATGGGACGACGCTCCAACCAACTGAACCAACTGGCATCGTACTATTTTGGTCATCTAACCAATGTCAGTGGCATCTTCCAACTTCTTCAGGGGCCACTGTGGTGGAACAAACAGCAACATTTCCCAACTGAAAGACAGCAGTCTGTCCCTCCACGGGCCTGCATCTGGCTGAAACCAAATCATCCAGGAGAACAAAGAGAGCCAAGATGGGACAAGGCCCGTCAGCGTTGTCAAGTTTCCGTGGTTGAGAGGGAAGCTGCCCCGAGTCAAAAATTTCCTCCCAGTGAAAACGGAATAGGATAGATCATTTCAGCAAAATAATATTTTTTTCATCTGTTTAGTAGCTGTGAGCTTAATTTTAAGAACAGAAAAGTCTTTGCCAGTTAAGGGATAGCGTCCCCCCTTTCAGTAAGGCATTCAAAGGTTTCCTTAATGACTTCTGCTGATCAGGAGGTAATGAATGGCGCGCACACTGCTGGAGGTACAAGTATTGTCAATACTGCAAGTAACAATCCAACACCAAGTCTTATCACATGAGCGACTACCAGGGTTAGCACCCTTTAAGATAAAGAGAACAGACTAGTGATTTTTCAAGTGGATGTAACTAGTAAAAATAAAATCTATCAAAATAGATTAAACCAACTGGTGTGTGTGTGTGTGTGTGTGTCTGGACTCTCATAAAGTACCATTTAATGACCTACCAGGACACTGTTATATTTCTACCCTGAGTAACCCTACTAGTTTAGGTAACACTGAATACTGTCTCTACCAGCAACATGACAACTGACCCTGGACCCTGCAAGGCTGGGCACAAACCACATCTGTGCAGGAATTTCCTGACAGGTCCTAATGTCCCCAGTGAAGCAGGAAGCAAGCCAAACAACCAATGATTACAGCTGACAACAGAGATGCACATACTCCCAATTAAATCCAGTTCCTGCCTATCACTGACAAGAACCAGATGGGAAGCTGACTCAACCACAACCCCGCCCTGCACCCTGACTTCTCTGCCTCACTGCTCCCCCTCTGCCACACCACCAAACCTCTAGCCTTGACAGATGCCTTTGTGAAGTCTCCCCTGGCCTTTACCTGCACCCCCACGCCACACACACACACACACACACACACACACACACACACAGAGAGCTTTTTGTGTACAGACCAGTTGTCCCTCATGGCAGCGTGAGGTAGCAGGTAGGGCAGCTCTACCTGTACTGAGCTCCTCTGGGGTCGAGCCTGCACTCTAATCCTCTCCCTGCATCCCAGACAATCACAGCTTCGGGAACATCGAGGGAGCACACACAAGGGAGTACACACAATGCTAGGGAGTCAGCAGAGAAGATCCCAAACACTGAGCTGTGCCTGCCCTATCCTTCTGTCTCAAGACTTCAATGGGGTCATGGAGGGAAACACCACGGCAAGGTCACTGAGGGATCCAGGGCAGGGCATGTGATGGAGAACAGTGGGACCTGCCTTGTGGGTTTCAGCAGGGAAGGGCCTGAAATGGTGAAGTGCATGGAAATGCAGGTTTCTACAGAATTCAACAAGCCCGTGAGAAGAAACTATTCCTGGCCGGAAACAACCCTCTCTCCCATCCGTCTGGGAGAATTCCATAGCCAATGATTTTGACCTGCACTTAACATTTTGTGTTTATTTTAGAATCAAAAATCAGCAGTGCCCTGCCATCAGTGGCACAGTCTCTTAGGGGCACGAAGGGAGGCAGCCGGGGTCCTCTCCTGATGTGGGTCCCGAAAGAAAGGTTTGAAGGAGAGGCACCTCCCTTTCACATCGTCCCACGGTGGGAAGGGAATCACATCCTCAGGTCAGGAAGAAGGGACATAGGTGTGCGTGGCGGGGGGAAGGGAGCACGGCGTAGGGTCCTCACCACTTACAAGAGGAGCCACACAGAACATGTGCCACATTTCTGGGCGTCTCCGCTGCAGCCACCAGGCCTCCTGAGATGGTACTCAGACTCATCTCACCCTCCCTCCTCCTTAGCACAATGCAGTGCAGAGAACACTGGGCCCCAAGTCAAGAGACCGACATTGTAAACCTGCTTTACATTCATTCAGTTACTCACTTACTCTTGGATGCTTTCATTTCAGAAAAGCGTACAGAGCAGATGGTGGTGAGGGTTGCACAATGATGTCAGCGTATCTATGCCCCTGAACTGCACATTTAAAAATGGTTAACATGGTACATTTTATGTATACCTCACTACAACAGAGGTGTACTGTGCCGGCTATGTACCATTCACTGAGCATACATTATTTATGCAACTATTCATACATTCAGCAAAAATTTTTAGAGTACCAAGTGCCCAAAACTATTTAAGATACTGGGCATACAGTAGTAAAAAAAATTAAAAAAAAAAACAGAACAGAAGAACAGAAACTCATGGAGTTTTCATTCTAGTGGGGGAGACAGACAATAAATAAGATAAATAAGCAAAATGTGCCATGTAATTGACAGTGGCAATTCTGAGGGAGAGAAATAAAGCACCGGAGGACAGTGAAGTGTCAGGGTGGGTACAGTTTTAGACACAGGGACCAGAGAAGTCTTCACTAAAAAGACAACTTTTCAGTAAAGAAAATGAGAATCAGCCATGCAGATATCTGGGTTAAAATACCTTCTGGACAAATGGCCCAGCAAGTGCAAAGGCCCTGGGGCAGTAGCAAGCCCAGCATGTTTGAGGAACAGCAAGGAGACCAGTGTTGCTGGAGTGGAATGAAGGGAAGGGCAGAGTAATAGGAGCTGAGTTGGAGACAAAAGGAGGGGATTCACATGGGTGAGCAAAACAAACATAGGCCCTTCCCTGACAGCAACCAGTATAGGAAATAACCAAATTAACCAATAAACAGTTGTAGATAATGCCAGGTATCGTGATAGAGACAAATAAAGGATAACTTGTTAGGTAGAGGAATTAAATAAGGCCTAAAGCAGTGGTTCTCAACCTTCTGGCGCTTTAAATACAGTTCCTTAAGTTGTAACCCAAATATAAAATTATTTTCGTTGCTACTTCATAACTGTAATGTTGCTACTGTTATGAATTGTAATGTAAATATCTGATATGCAGGATGGTCTTAAGCGACCCCTGTGAAAGGGTCGTTCGACCGCCAAAGGGGTCGCGACCCACAGGTTGAGAACCGCTGGCCTAAAGGCAGTGACATTTAAGTGAGGAACTAATGGATAAAAATGAGTTTCTGGGTGGAAAGAATACATTTAAAAGCTCTGTGGCAATCAGAGCTTTTTAGAAATATTTTGACTATCTTCTAATTTATACTGATACAAAACATACAGCTAGAAATAAAGGAGAATGTTTGTTAGGTAGCCATAGAGACAAGGATATTTTACTTACAAATCTCCCCCCAACCCAACCATATCACTGATGAGTAATCAGGCCCTTGCTGGGGTTCTGAGTGGAATATTGTGGCAGGAGCCTCCCTGGTGACGGAACAGTCCCTGTGCAGATGGTCTGGAAGGGGCTGTGGTCCTCGGTGGAGCTGGGCAAGGTGGCGGTGGAGCTGCCCCATGGTCTGCGTCCACACCTCATGCCCACGTCTTCCAGTGGTAGACACTGGTGTGTCCACCTGTCATCGGCTTCTTGGTGGGTCTCGTATTTATAGTCAGACTCACAAAGCACTGGCCTTACAGAATGAGGAGAAATGCCAACTCACTGAGGTGCTGAGCGCGGCGAAAGAGGAGCGTGTGAGGATCGGGTCATCTTTGGACGATGCCAGGTGCAAGGGGTCATTAAGTACACCCGCCTTATGAACGCTTACAGAAAGTGGGCCAGGACCTACTGGATGCTG
The DNA here is from genome assembly GCF_000327345.1 of Myotis davidii. NCBI lineage: Eukaryota > Metazoa > Chordata > Mammalia > Chiroptera > Vespertilionidae > Myotis > Myotis davidii. The sequence continues at coordinate 597,483 of NW_006284347.1, read as the reverse complement.
AGGCAGGAAATGACTTCCCTGGTCTGAGAAGTGAAGGAAGAGAGATCCAAACGCTCAGGCAAGAGGAGGAGATGGCAGAGATGCTAAAAACACTCAAGTCCCTAGAAGAGGAGATGAAATCACTCACAAGGAGCTTTTCTAAGCTTGCCAGGAGGCCAAGAGCCAAGCCCTGGTGGTCCCCTCCCTGGAGTGGGCCTGGGTCTTAAAGCAGCACTGTTCCCTCCTCTCCCCAGCTGCCACTGTGCTACCCACCTCCACCTCCACCTCCACCTCCGCGGACCATCCCTGAGCCCAGTGGATGCAGGGGAGTCCCCTCCCTGGGCTGGGGTTCCTCCTCCTCCACACACTGCACACAGCTGTCAGCTCCTGCCCAGGCAATCCCCCCAAATGTAAGGAATAGAATTCCCTGAACACACCAACAAATGGGGGACCTCTGGATAGTCACAGAATGTTTAGATTCTCGCTCCGTGGCAATGAAAGAAATGCTGTGCTTATGAGATGCATATTTTGCTCAAATCGAGTCTTTATTAAACTACATTTCTCAATATTTTGCATTATTTATATACTAATCTAAGTGAACATTTATATTTTGTTCTCTCCTTCAATATTGTATTTTAATTTGAAAATATATGTAGCTTTGCAATAGACTTAATAGTAAAAAATATATGCACAATGTTCATTTAATTTTAGAGCTTATTATTTTAAAGAATCTAAGATAATGTTGATGAGGCTGAAGCATCACAGGCAAAGAAAATAGAAGTCAGGGTGTGGGAGGGAGGCAGGGGTCACACGGAGCCTCACAGACCACAACAGAAAGCCCATTGGATTCACATAAGACTGACCTAGAGAAGGGAGTAACATGCCCAGATCTGTTTCTACAAGACCATCTAGCCACTGAGCAGAGAAGAGACTGAAGGTGTAAGAGGTGGTGGTGGTTCAGATTAGGGAGGTGGTCATAGAGATGAAGACATGTAGAGAGTTTCCAGATAAACGCAGAGGCAGAGAGATCAGGACTGGCTGATGATTCTGAGGGTAGGATCAGGAATAAGGAAGAATCCAAGAAATTCCCAGACTTGAGGTGTCAGCACTGAGGTGGATGAAATGCCAGCTGCTCGGACAGGGAAGGCTGGCGTGGCCAGGCCTAGAGCGGGAGCTGGGTTCCATTTGGGGAAATGTCAAGTTTGAGCCTTGGAAACATACAAGTCAAGATGACCAAGCGGGCAGGGTAGATATATAAATTTAGTCAACAGCAAATAGAACTTGTTGACCTCAAACAAATCCATCCACAGGCTGTGAGGTAGTTTTCTCATTTGCAACAAGAGGATGATGTCTAAGGCACTTCCAGGAAATTTTATGAGAAACAACTGCTCAGAGCCAGCAGTTCCCCCCACCACCTGTTATTTAGAGAGCAATGAACACGCAGGCCAGGGACCGGCGATGGTCTGGGTGTTTACCAAAGCACAACATCTAGGATTCAAGATCACTGTCACATGGGTTATACTTTTGCATGAGTGAGCCTTTGCATTGCTCACTGTCTTATACAGAGAGGCACTGAAATTGGGGAGATTCTAAAAAGACAAGGTTATTTTACACTTCCACACTGTTGTGGGAGTGAAAATTGGTGCAGCCACTATGGAAAACAGTATGGAGGTTCCTCAAAAACTTAAAAATACAACTGTCATATGATCCAGCAATTCCACTTCTGGATATTTATCCAAAAAAAATTCAAAAAGATATGCACCCCTATATTCACTGCAGCATTATTTACAATAGCCAAGATATGGAGAAAACCTAGGTGTCCACTGATAGATGAATGGACAAAGAACATGTTACATACACACACCCTAGCCATAAAAAAGAATGAAACCTTGCCATTTGCAACAATAGGATTAGACCTTGAGGGTATTACGCTAAGTGAAATAAGTCAGACTGTATGATTTCACTTAAATGTCAAGTAAAAAAAACAAACAAAATAGAAACAGACTCATAGATAGAACAAACTGGTGGTTTACCAGAGGAATGGTGGGGGTGGAAGGGCTGAGTGAAATGGGTGATGGGAATTAAAGGGTATAAACCTCCAGTTATAAAATAAATAAATCCTAGGGATATAATGAATAGCATAGAGAACATAGTAATGCCGTGCTAACTTTTTATGGTGACAGGACTTATGGTGATCACTTCTTAATGTATATAAATATGGAATCACTGTCATATACCTGAAACTAACATAATATTGTAAGTCAATTTTGCTTCAATAAAAAAGACAAGGTTATTTTCCTGTTTAGGGTCGTGTGTAACCTAAGCACACATCGCAGCTGCCATGGAGAAGTGTGCCTGTTACCCTGTGACAATAATGGTCCTTCCTTTCCCATCTCAGCCTCTACCAACAGAGAGCCCCTCCTGACTCACATGAAGCCAGAACAAGACTGTGGGCTCTTGGACAGACACCCCCAGCTAGTACAACCAACTACGACAGCTACTGTCTCCCAATCAACAATCCTGAGTTGAGAAAGTACACCAATATACAGAGTGGGACAAAGTAGGTTTTCAGTTGTTTGTATGGGAAAAATACAATAACTAATAAATAATAATACAAGAATACACTCTGTGTTTCAAGTGCTCACAACTGTAAGCCTACTTCTGCGCCATCCTGTGCAACAGCTCTCTCCTGCCACCCCACTGCTCCCGTCCCTGCCACGTGGCATAATCTCTGTGCTTGGTTTTCAGTGGGTGGGGGATTTATGAATGGTGCCATGTTTCTTTACGTCTGAAGCTTGACTCTCCTTCTCCTTCTCCCACAGAATCATCCATCACATCACCCAAGGGAAAACCACAGCCAGCGGCTGCCCTCATGAACCCACCTCCGAAGAGTCAGACACACACAGGAAACGAATGGTTCAAACACTTCCTCACAACAGACTTAGTCCGAAACTCCCTCTCCTGCCCTTCCAACTTAAGAACCACCCTCAGTCTTGACCCAAAGTCCACAAAACACTAAATCACAGTGACAAATCGGATATGACTTAGGGATAATGAGCTGTTTCCCCAGGGAAACTGTAAAGCAATCACCAGACTTGCCCAGTCCTCCCAGAGGTGGGTATGGACTGGCCTGAGAACCATCCCCTTGTCTCTGGCTGGACAACCTCAGAAGCTGTATCACAAAGCACAATCCGACTCATCTTCTAGTGCCAGCTCCAATCTCACTTTTCCCAGGAAGCTTCTCTGACCATCGTTAGCCTTTGCTAATCATTCCTTCTTTGAAATCACAGAGCTTACATGCATCCTGTTAATTTGGCACTTGCCACATATTGCCCAGTGATCTATGATCTATATTGGACTGTATACTGAATTCAACAGTTTGCTCTTAATCATGTAACTGTGTGTGTGTGTGTGTGTGTGTGTGTGTGTGTGAGAGAGAGAGAGAGAGAGAGAGAGAGAGAGAGAGAGAGAGAGAGAGAGAGAGAGAGAGAGAGAGAGAGAGAGAGAGAGAGAGAGAGAGAGAGAGAGAGAGAGAGAAAGAAAAGGAGAGAGAGGGAGGGAGAGAGAGAGAGAGAGAGAGAGAGAGAGAGACCCTGCGTGCACAAGAACACGGGCAGGTGCATTTGCATGCATTGTCTAGACTTCTTAGTTTAGCTTCCTTTGAACTAGGGCCATCTACAATCCTTCCTCTAAGTAGGTACAAGCAATAAGTAATTATCAGGAATGTGGCTACTATTGACATTTAGAATTCAGAGCCGAAAGGCTCTTTTAAGATATTGGTAGGCCTATGTTGAGTTTGTATTCAGTCAGCAGCATCACCTACACTTTCTATATCTCAGGGCAATTCAGTATAGAAGAGATCAGGTGAGTGTCTCTAGGTCAAAGACAAGTAACCAAGTATTTACTGTGCACTCACTGTACACTTGGGAGTTATGCTTAGTGTACAAATAAGGCATTTTAGAAAGAGCCTCCCCCATGAAATGAGTTCCTTTCTCATTAATTGGGAGATTCAGTTCCTCCAGAACATTCCATTCCTAAGCATTCTAGTTAAGTAAAATTTACTGAAAGGCAGTCCTTGAACTCTGTAGCAGAGTAAATTCCTGAAAAAGACTCTGTATGTTGAATAACATAAGTCAAATCTAATTTTTACCACAGAAACAATGTTATATTAGACAATTATGTTTTCAACCCAAAGACCAATTGCCAACATTTAAAAGGAGAAAATGGCAAAATTTTAATTTCAAGATTATTAGAATTGCAAGCAATTATAAAGCTCATCTGTACAGCTAAGGACAGTAACCTAATAGTTATTACTGAATACCTATTATGTGCCAAGAATTATGTCAGATGCGCTTCATATATTCTACTTTTAATTTATCCTACCAGCCCTAATCTAGAAATGTCATTTCACATCATAAATGAGACAACGAAGGCCTAGGGTTGCTATGTTTTGACTAAGGTTCTGTGACTATTTAGTGGAAGAGCAAGAATTTAAGCTCAGAAGTGCTTGGCTTTAAAGTCAAACATCTTTCTACTTCTCCAATGGCCTCCCCTAAATCAATCATGAAAATATACTTAATACTGCATACTAAAACATCTGAGATCAATTAAACAGGGTTGTCCAGAAACAATGATATCATTTTGCCAAATGGATTAGGACATTTTAGAACCCCCTGGCAATGGGCAAGGAGACACCTGATTGGTGATGTTGTTCTTATATCAATCAGGGGCAAAGCAGATGTACAGTCCTTAGTTCATCCTAGCTTGATGCCTGTGTCGGTGGCCAGAGCTGTTTCATGCCTGAGGCACATAAAATGGTAACTGCTAGGAATTGGAGGGGAAAAGATCAGAAACACTGGTCTCTTAGTAAGTGGATTATTAATATGAACAGGCTTAGCAGGGGTGTAGTTTTAAAGTTTGTGGAGATGTGAGTACTGTAGTAGTAAGTAGGTAGTTCTAGCACAACTCCATTAAGAGTGAACATGTCACCCCTAACAGTTTTTGTGGCAAGGATATATGTTATTCTGCACATAAAACTGGGTGCTATGAGAATAATAAGTGGGTCACTATTGGCTTTCAGAAAATTGGATGGGGGTCTAGTATGGTAATACTGGAATTATTTCAGAGGGCAGTTACTGTGAATCATGTATTCTGAGGAGCCAGAATGTGTTCAAACCCTGAGTCCCTGGCATTTAACTGTCAGTGTGATCTTAGATGCATTTAACTTACCTGTTTCTCGCCTGAAAAGTGAATTTTAATGATAGTGCATATAAGTTGTTGGAAAAAAATAAAACATGAGAAGCACTTAAAATTGGGGCCTGGCACAGTTGTAGCTAATAACATATATGAACATCTATCTTTTTCTGGGTTCAGAGAATAAAAAGATTTTAGAGACAAGAACCATCAATGAAGGGTTAAAGTACCATTGGACATAGGGAGAGCTGAAACAGGGCATAACAGTCAATTATTAGTCTTCACTGAATATTGCAACCTAACACATTTTCTAGGTGGTACGGCTACAATAGTAAAGCAAAAGACCTCCTTTGTGGAGCTTCCATTCCAGTGGAAGGCACAGAGATGACAACCACCAACCAGCGAATACAGCGACAACTCGTCGGTGGTGGAAGACACACAGGGCGAACGGGACAGGGCTTGCCTCTCCGAGGGCAGATGGATACACAAGCCTGGAGTGCAAAAGTGAAGGCTGAGCTGGAGCACGTAGCATATCAGCTTCTGGATACATTTAAAATCAGAGATGGGTAAGATCACTGAGGGAGGGAGTGCTGATGAAAACAAGAGGAGGGCCCTCTGGCTGCGTCCCAGAGCATGTCAACATGAAGAGATTGAGGCGGAATCAGTAAAGGAGGCTGAGAGGGAGTCCCAGGTGAAGCAGGGAGAAACCAAAGAACATGGCATCCTGGGAGCCATGAGAAGACAGTGCATCAAGGAGAAAGAGTGCTGCATGTGGCAAATACTTTAGCTGAATCAAGTACAAAGCCAGCTAAAAACTGACCACTGAATTAAGCGACAGGAAGATCAGTAGGAATCTTGGTGAGAGCAGTTTGGGTGGAATGGTGGTAGCAAAATCCTGATTAGATGAGTTCAAAGGGGAATGTGAAAAGAAAAATATGCAACAAGGCATATAGAAAATAAGTTGCAAATTTCAGCCATAGAAGAAAAAAGGAAATGGGGTAGTAGCTGAAAAGGGATCAAGCGAGGGTTGGAGTCCCAATGGGAGAAATAATAACCTCATGTTTATGTACTGATGGGAAACAACCAGGATAGCCGAATAAATCGATAAAGCAGAGCGAGCAGGAGAACTTGAACAGGCAAGGCTGGGTGCAAGGTGGAGTGCGAGTGAGCGGCTGCCTTTGGGAGGGGCAGTGGCGCCTGTGCACAGAAATATAGGCAGGTGGGTGGAAGTGGCAGTGGGAGCTTGTAGACATTCTCTTCTGGTGGCTTCACCTTTTTAAAGGAAATGAGAAGGCCATGAGCAGAGAGTGAAGATGGAAAGGAAGTATAAGGATAGAGGATAATATATGAAATTGGTGTCAAAAAATGAGAGACAATGGACTTGATTAAAGACAGTATCAATGCCGGTAGCATTAAGTTGTCACTTGAAGTTAGTGACCATTTTAATTATCACCAATCATCTTAGCTAAATGACATTTTCAGCCATGCTTGGCTGCATGGGTGCAGGTTCTTAAGAAGATAATTGCAGTTATTCAAGTTTGGGGTCTTGACAAGCAAGTAAGCAATACCACCATATCGTGTTATTTCCATAAAACTTCGTCATCCACAAAGGATCACATTCCCTCACTTAATCCAAACATCACCTCGTGATGCTTTGCCTGTGTGAAGGGAGCACAATGAGGCTCAGTTAGGTTTACTGACTGGCTCAGGACACATGGCTAGGTCTCACTTCAGTACTCTGCCCAGGCCACACTCTTCCCAACCAGAAAGAAACCCATAAACCAGAACTCCTCCCTCTCTAAGGATTTCTGATACAATCCTGGTCAGCAAAATCGGCAAAAGCTCTGGCCCTTGTTTCTGCCTAAGCAACCCAGGCGATATATACAAGACATGGCTGTAACTATGCAGAGCCTAGTCCACTGCCTGCTCTTCATCGCAATCAACTATTTGTTAGTGAGGATGTTCTGCACTGTAGACATTTGGCTTTACCTTTTTTTTTTTTAACTAAGGCAGCGTTTTCTATCAGTGGCTGTGTTACCTACCCTTCATCTTGTAAAGGGTGTCCCAAAATTCACGCAAGAAGTAATTTTGACAGAAAACACAGGTTTATCATTAAAAATTGTAAATTTTTTTATTGATTCATAAAGAATACAGTATAGGGTTATGTACGGAATAGCATATCGGGTAAATGGCCTCCACGGCTTTGCTGGCACATACGCACTCTTTTGTTGAAATTTTCCATGACTGTTTTTGCATAAAATGTGGCTGAATTTTGATGAGGCTCATTTTCATCTTGATGGCTTGGTTAATCGCCAAAATTGTCGCATTTGGGGTCCATTGTTATTGCCTGAGCAGCCGCATTTTTGAAGAAGAATGGTCCGATGATGCCTCCAGCCCAAAATCCGCACCAAACAGTGACACGTCGTGGATGCATTTGTTTCTCAACAATTAGTTGTGGATTTTCTGAACCCCATATGCGACAATTTTGTCGATTAACCAAGCCATCAAGATGAAAATGAGCCTCATCGAAATTCAGCCACATTTATGCAAAACCGTCATGGAAAATTTCAACAAAAGAGTGCGTATGTGCCAGCAAAGCCGTGGAGGGCATTTACCCAATATGCTATTCCGTACATAACCCTATACTGTATACTTTATGAATCAATAAAAAATTTACAATTTTTAATGATAAACCTGTGTTTTCTATCAAAATTACTTCTTGCGTGAATTTTGGGACACTCTTTACATTAATCCTAGACTATAGGGTCTCCTTCCTCAGTAATCAAACACTTGAGGCACCAACTCTCTGGTGAGGAGGAAGCAGGCTCACAGCTCTCTTTTGGAAGGTACGTGAATTGTTGGTATCATTCAATGAAGTAAAAGCAATAAATTACTTAAGGGAGACTTCAATGTCTGAACATTGGTAAATTTTCTGACTACAGAAGGGGTTGCACATCTCTCTAGATCAGTGGTTCTCAACCTTCCTAATGCCGCGACCCTTTAATACAGTTCCTCATGTTGTGGTGACCCCCTATTTCATGGTTACAAATTGAACATAATTAAAGCATCGTGATTAATCACAAAAACAATATGTAATTATATATGTGTTTTCCAATGGTCTTAGGCGACCCCTGTGAAATGGTCGTTCGACCCCCAACAGGGTCGCGACCTACAGGTTGAGAACCGCTGCTCTAGATCCTTTGTCCAACATGATGTGAGATCAGGTGAGCAACAAAGGAGTTCCAGAATGAGAAACTGTTATTCCCTACAGATCCTGTATAGATGGTGTAATCTTTTAAAGTGTAATTTTTGACATCAACAATAATACAAGTCAGGTAAAGTTAACTTCAGCACTGTGTTATTAGTAAACATTTACCATGTATGGGTGTCATGCATCAGGCACAAAACTGTAGCAAACAAGACAGGCTGGCCTTGTTTACTACTATCATCAAGATTAGAGTCAATGGCGTTTTCTTACATGAGACTCAAGAAAAGTACATACAAGAATTCAGAATGAAAATGCTCCTTCAGCCAGAAGTTTGCATAAGAAATCAGGGTGTTGCCTACTTTACTGGTCTCCTCCTTGGGGAAGACAATGGTTACCTGCGTCCTGTTAACAGCCAAAAGAGCCTCCCATGAGAGCAAAGAGAGACAGCGGGAATGACAGAAGGAAAAATGTAAGACAGACCCTTGCCTCAAGGAGGTCAGCATGGAAAGAAAGAGCTACCTAAAGGGCGCACGGTTCTAACAGAGAGGCCAGCAGGATGCTGCGGGAGCCTCAGGAAGGGGCCAGCCGGCTGGTGGTGGGGATAAGCCTGTTCCCGGTCCCTCTCTCTGGCCTTCTCCACTTGGCAAGCAGCCTCATTCACTCAGCAAGGAGCAATCAAGTGGCCTCACGTGGCAGTCACTGTGCTCGGCACTGACAATACAGCGTGAAAAAGACCAAGTCCCTGTCCTCTAGGAGATGACATGGGGGTGGGGGGACGACAGACAATACAATGTGTCAGGTGCCATGTAGAAAATCGGGCAGGAAGAGAAGCAAGGAGTGGGACAGGGTGAAACTTATTCTTTTAGAGGTTGGTCAGGGAAGACCTCTCTGAGAAGGTGACATATGAGTAGATACGCAGGTGATTAGGTGTGAACCAAACATATATCTGGGGAATCACATTCCGGACAGAAGGAAAAGAAGGATCCAAGTCTGAGATGCGAGTGTGCTTGGCATTTTGAAGAACAGCAAAGAGCCCATCGTGGCTAAAACAGAGTGAGAAGGGGACGTTAGCAAGAGATGAAGGGGGCACACTGGCAGATGACGTATTTCTTTGGTCCATGGTAAGACCTGGCTGCCGTCTGCAGCTACAGAGACTTGTGGCTGGCAGGCTTTACTTAGGGAAATGCTCCCCGCGGCCCAGGAATTCACAGCCATCCATCAAAAAGCAACCGCAGCTGTAATTTTCACAAAGCCGAATCATGCTACACTTCGGCCAACTAGGTTGAGAAAGGCTATGACTTAGCACACTGGTGTTATTTGCAAGTTGACTGCTTTTTGCAGCAAAAATAATACTTTCTACAGAAGAGGGTGACAGGAAAGGGAAGTTTGTGCCAAACAGGTATATGCACATTCTATTTGATATTACTCTGATGTAATATTTGGGGGCAGAAATATTCCCAATGAAGACTCTAAGCATTCTACTTTAATTCCTTCAATAGAGTCAAGGCAAGATTAAGTACCAAACTGTACATCGGTCATTTAAGTCCAGCTGGGTGCCACTATCTCTTCTTCCTTGTCGAATAAGGCAACTTAATCATAAGATTAAACATCTTGTTCTCCAACGCAGGAGGCATACTACATATACCTTTTGAAGTTCCTTGGCACGTGTTCTAAAACTACCAATGTAACTGAGCTTATAAACAAGGGAATATTAACCAATCAAATAGCTTTCCTTTCCCCTTCCCCTCCTTTACCCAGATTCAGAGTCTTCTCTAGGCCACTATATGGGATGCATTTGAAGACATTTTTGCCATGAGGATAGATCAAGCTTGAGCCACTTAACTTCTAGCAAACAAGCAAACGCAGTAGCAGTGACAAACCATTTTCCAAAGCCCTATATGTAAAGAGCTTCTCCTACCATTTTGCTTTCAAGAAATTCTCCTACCATTTTGCTTTCCAAGACACCCTCAACGAAGTAGAACAAAGTGGAAGGACATGACTTACCAGACAACAAGATTTATTATAACGTCATAGAAATTAACACAGTGTGGTGCTGACGCACAGACAGACAAATTCACCACTGAAAAGAGAAGCCAGGAATGTTATCTGGGCTTACCAGGAAATTTGATTTGTCATACAGCTTGTGTTGCAGAGAAGTGGGGAAATAATTTTTTAGACTTTTAAGTAGTCTGTGCTGGAATGACTGATTACCCACATAGAAAAAAAGAAAACAACCCCCACCTCACACCATACACAAAAGTCTAGTACAGAGCAATTAAAAACCTAAATGTTAAAAAAAGTTTTAGGGGATGATATAAGAAAATCATCTGCATAGTGTCGTGGTAGGAAATGATTTCTTAAACAAGTTTCTTAAACTGCCGAGGTTCAAGTCCTGGTTCTACAACTTACTAGTTGGGTGACCTTGGCAAGTCACGTAACCATCTGTCCCTTGGTTTCCTCACCTATAAAACAGTATTCATCTCTAATGTTGTTATGAGGATTAAATTAGTAAATATTTATAAAGTGGCCCTAGCTGGTTTGGCTCAATGGATAGAGTGTCGGTCTGCGGACTGAAGGGCCCCAGGTTCGATTCCGGCCAAGGGCACATGCTGGGTTGCGGGCTCAATACCCAGTAGGGGGCGTGCAGGAGGCAGCCGGTCAATGATTCTTTCTCATCATTGATATTTCTAACTCTCTCTCCCTCTCCCTTCCTCTCTAAAATCAATAAAATATATTTTAAAAAAAATATTTATAAAGTGCTTAGAGAAGTGTCTAGCACATAGAAAGTACTCCACAAGCACTTATTAAAAAAAACAAAATTCATAATAGATAAATAAATTAGCTACATTAAAATTAAGAACTCTATTCATCAAAAGATACCACAAAGAGACCAAAAGAACAAACCACAAACCAGGAAAAATATTTGTATAACATGTAGTCTACAAAGAAGTAGGGTCCAGAACATATAAAGAACTTCAGTAAATAATAATAAAAAGACAATTCAATAGAAAAATGGGCATACGACTAGACAGACACTTCACAAAAGAGGAAAACTAAATGGCTATGTAAAAAGATGCTCAATCTCATTAGTCATCAGGGAAATACATATTAAAACCACAATGATACACCATTTGATTGGAGAAATTAAAAGGCATGACATCAAATATTAGCAAGGATAGGAAAGCAAACAACACTGTACATGATTGGAGGGGAGTTGAAATGCATATAACCCTTTGAAAAACAACTGGGCCTTGTCCGGTGAAGTTGAAGATACACACTGACTGCAACTCCACTACTCGGAAATCCCCTGCACACGTGCACTGAGAAACTCAGCACCATTTGAAATAGAAGAATGGAAACATCCCCAACGTCCAACAGCAAATGTATAAACAGATGGTGGTATGTTCTAATACACAGCAATGAACAAATTACAGATAAATTCCAGAAATATAATTGGGAGAAAACTGCAAGTTACAGAAGAATCTATACCAGTGATGGCGTACCTTTTGAGCTTGGCGTGTCAGCATTTTGAAAAACCCTAACTTAACTCTGGTGCTGTGTCACATGTAGAAATTTTTTGATATTTGCAACCATAGTAAAACAAACACTTATATTTTTGATATTTATTTTATATATTTAAATGCCATTTAACAAAGAAAAATCAACCAAAAAAATGAGTTCGCGTGTCACCTCTGACACGCATGTCATAGGTTTGCCATCACTGATCTATACTAATAAAAGTGTAATGTGCTAGTTAGACCAGTCAGCCGAATGACCTTCCGACAGCCTTCCAGATGTCCTCCTGGACAACCTTCCAGATGAAGCTGGGGCAGCAAGGGCCGAGGCAAGCCACTGAAGCTGTGAGGACTCAGCCCTTTGCACGAATTTTGTGCATCGGGCCTCCAGTATATTCCATATAATTCCACTTATATAAACTTCAAAATGGTACAAAACTAAAGATAGGCAGTGAGGAATTAAAGCATACATGGGTAAAACCATAAAGTAAAGAAAGCTAAGCATGAAAATCTACTTATAATGGTCTCCTCTTTGTTGGAGGAGAGAGGGAGGAGGAGGGGCGCATAGAGGCATGAACGGTAATGATGTACTTATGGGGAGTGTAGGTCCACTGGCTCTCGTGGTATCTTGAGTTGAACTTCAAAGTATTTTATAAGTACTCTTTAGTATCGACTCAAACAAAAATAAAATAACATGATTTCCTCCATCTCTAAACACAGGCAAATTCTATTACAGACCCAGCTGTCGTGCCATTTTGGGGGTTTCTCTCTTCTGTACTCCCACCAGACGTCCTCGTGGCATTCCATTCAGCCACAGACAGAAAGAGCAGTGGTAAGAGCCAAGTGGCTAAGATCATATCTAAGTACTAACTATGGCTTCACCACTCACACACTGCATAGCTTAGGCAGACTGCTTAGCCTCACCGTGCCTCAGTTTCTACAACTATAAAATGAGGAACAATAATGGCGTCTTCTCCACAGGTTCTTGTAGGGACTGAATGTGTTCATTCAGTCCACAATCCCTTACCAGAAGCATCTGGGTCCAGGTGTGTCTTAGAATTCACATTTTCCAGATTTCAGAAAAGTAACACCCAACATCCCAACAGGATCTGGAGCAGCACCCTATTAACAAACACTTCTCTTATTCCTTCAGTGGAGCATCTGAAAATTGACACTAAAAGGGCAAAACCCATAAAAAGACAGGCAGGCTCAAGAGAATTTAGGGGATAAACAAAATGTTATAAAACTAGATGATGGTAGTAGTTATAAACTTAAGAAGTTTACTAAAAATTATTAAATTATACACTTGATACACGTGAATGTTATGGTATGTAAACTATACCTCAATAAAACTGTTAAAAATAGTTTTCAACTTTAAAAAGTCTCACATCCATTCACATCCTGTTTTACCACCAAATGGGTTTATTTAAAAAAAAAAAAATCCAACTCAGATTTAGAGATTTTAAATTTAGAGCTGCCAATCAGAGACTATGGGCCTGTATTTGCAGAGCTCACAGAACACAGAGGCAGTGCTCAACATGCAAGCTGATCAGTATCATTCCTATTATTTACCAGCCCAGTGTTTCTCAACAGGGCCTCTATGAGAATCTGGGTGGGACAATCCTCCAATGTCATTTAATCCCACACACAAAATTCTAACGGCACCTCTAAGTATTTGTGACAATTACAACTGCCCTACACATTTCTAAATAGTGAGGGAGGACAATACTAGTTGTGAACCATTAAGCCTATTAGACTCTAAATTCCTTATAGGTAGGAACCAAGTCTTCCTCACTGTGGTAAAATAAGACTACTTTGTACAAGAATATGCAAAAATCTCCAGCACGCAGCTGCACTCGAACTGTGACGTCATTTCTCCTCTTTTTATTTTTTTCAGTGTTGGGTATGAAGTCTTTCAGTGACCCCTACAGTTATCGACAGGCCTTTCTGTACAGACGCAGGCCCACACGGGAAGGAGAGCAGCACTGGCCTGGCGTGTGAGGCACAGCAGCTCTGGGACCAGCCTGGACTCAGCTCCCAGTCCACTCGTGATTTGGGACATACGAGCTGTCCTCTCCACCTCAGATTCTCCACCCATAAGAGGACTGAAGCATTTACCTTACAGAGTCATATTCATATGGGCATAAACTAAGATAAAAGATGTAAAAGGCCCTCTTCTCCATGCAAACTCAGAAATATAAAAGAAGACTGAGAAGCTACTTTGGTTTACAGGGTTCAGCTGCAAACACTCTGTAAGATTTCTGGAACGCTTGCTTTCCTACCTACATTTCTCCGTAACAAGTAGAAAATAATCCTTATCAAAAAGGGTTGTTGATTAGGGCCACACAACCACCCATGACAAACACAAGTTGCCAAACTCTGGCCCACGAGCTGAATCTGGCCCACTACCGACAAAATGATAGTAAATAATAAAGAAAAATAACATCCCATGACACATAAAGAGTATAGAGAAATCAAATTTGTGTCAATAACGTTTTATTGGAACACCGCCATCCTCCTTGGTTTCTGTATTGTTTATGACTGCTGTTACATGACAACAGCAGAGTTAACAAGTGGTAATACAGGTTGTATGACCACAAGACTTAAATTTACTACTTAACCCTTTACATAAATAGTATGCCAAACCACACATGCCCCTTTAAATTTTTTTTTAAAGGTAAGCTATTTAATCACTAGAGGCCCACTGCATGGATTCATTCACTGGTGGGGTCCCTCAGCCTGGCCTGTGGGAATCTGGCCAAAATCCACTCTCTGACATCTCCCTAGGGGTCTGTGATTGTGAGAGGGCAGTTCTCCGGTGACGCAACCTGGAATTGGGCTCTCTCCTTTCTGGTTCTGGGTGCATCACCTGAGAACCGCAGCTGCCAAGTCACCACAACTTGGCAGCTCCTGCATTGAGCGTCTGCCCCCTGGTGGTCATTGCGTGTCATAGCTACCGGTCAGAAGGTCGGATGGTTGCCTAGGCTTTATGTGTGTGTGTTTGTGTGTGTGTGAGAGAGTGAGAGAGAGAGAGAGAGACAGAGAGAGACAGAGAGAGAGAGAGAATTTCATGATACATGTTATGAACACATCCTAGGGACTCAGAAAAACAGGCTTGGGAAATCCCACCCTATGTAGGGTTTGGTTTATAAACAATGATAGTTTTTATGTTAGCATAAATAACATATTTTTATAAAAAATAACTATATTTTCCAATACAAAATAAAAAAGTAATGATTGGCACTATTTTACATTTCTGCAAATCACTTGCCTTAACAGGAGACAACTGGATGCATTCAATTTGTTGCAATGGGTAGGTTTTGTTGAAGAACAAAGACTATCTGGCCTCACGCAGATACACAGTTGGGAAATGAGGAGTATTTTAATGGCCTTTTCAGGTCATTATAACTACTCTTCTTTGATACTCCATTAAAACTCTGAGATAGTCCCTGAAAGGTTAGTTACAACATGAACACTGAAACCATAACAATTAACTTTTCATACTCTGTTACATTAAAATTCACTGGTCTATTGTGCACTTTCAATGGATCTATTAGCCATACATGATTCTATAAAATCATGAATCGATAACTTGAAAATAATGGTTCATTGCAGATGCTCCAAATGTTGACACATTGCATTATACAATTTCAAAAAATTATATTTGTTAATATCACCATTGATCATACCAGTCAGCTCACCATAAAGTTTTTAAATACTGGAAAGTTTTTGTTCTGGCATGCTAAGTGGTTAGAACACCAGCCCATACACCAAAGGGTCAAGGGTTTGATTCCCAGTCAAGGGCACATACCTGGGTTTCAGGTCAATCCCCGGCCCCGGTTGGGGCCTGTGTGTATCTCTCTCACATCAGTGTGTGTGTGTGTGTGTGTGTGTGTGTGTGTGTCTCCCTCCATCATTCCCTCCCTCCCTCCCCTCCACCTGTCTAAAAATCAATGAAAAAAATATCCTCAAGTGAGGATTCACAAAAAATAATAAATACTAGGAAGCTTTCACACTCACAATGATGGATACAAATTTTTCAAAATTTTAATTTTATTTGAAAGCTCTAATGTTATCATTTGATAACACTTGCTGTTAGCTGTTTCCCTTAAAGTGGAAGGCTTACTTCCATAATTTGCAAGAAAAAAGCTGTCAAATACAGTGCCCAGTCTAAATACCCACAGTTTGTCAGATATCCTTTCAAATGATGTCCCATGAAAATAAGTGGCTAGTTCATCTAGCAACTCAATCATGCACATAATTTTTCTTGAGACAACCATCATACTACAGTATGCAGAAGTGCTTTATGCGTACGTCCCACTTGTCACAGAATATTAACAAGGCCTGTATTCAAAGGTCAAGATTTAACACAATTGGTCATTTTTACTGCTTTATCGAGGACATTCTTAATTGAAATTGGATTCTGCTTTGTTTTGTTTTGTTTTGTTACCAAGAGTGACAGCAAGGACGAATACCATGACGACTAGTACAGTTTGGGGCCATCGCTTTGATTTGTGCTAAGGCACAGGCATATAAACAGTGACAGTAACACTAATATGGAGGCTCCAGTTCCTGGCAAGACAGATTAAGAATACCCACCTTCTCTCTCTCACTAGATGTAAATGTAAAAGCTGCGCAGAGAACATGGAGCATCTGAGGATGCTGAAAAGGAAGCGGTAGCAGGTAGACAGGGGAGGAAGCTAGAACTCAGAGCACCACCAAACCAGGGGTGACTTTTCTGTTGCTGTTTATTCCCTCTGCTATGACCCAGCCTGGATGCAAAGACAGCCCAGAACCCGCAGGTGCTCACTAGGAATGGACAGAATGAACTTGAAGAGAAAGTTCAAGTTCACTTCTTTCTAGCCTAAAAATCAAAAAATGGAACTAATGTTCTGAGAAAGCCCCTGTATTTGATTGCTTTTTTCTGATCTCTCCCACCTCGGCCACAGGCAATCCCACAGGGCCACAGAACAGCAGCCGGGGTGAGCAGGCGCCTACCACTCTAAAAGGAATAATTCCCTCTCAGGAGTGTAGATCCAAGAACAAGGGGGTGACTCCCTATTGCTTCTTTTCCTCTCTCGATTTCCACTGCTTGGCTCTGGACAGCCACAGAGAGAATGCAGTGGAGGAAGGGGACAAAGTCCTGGATTTCCGGCTGGGGACAGTAAAAGGGAGCCTCAGGGTATCAGAACTTGTCAGAGATATTACAGAGCGAAGGGAGGTGTACCCAAAAGTGGCATGTTAACATTTGGGCTCCCTTCCCAGCTGTTCGTCGTGGATCTGATCCTAACCAGCAAGCTAACAGCTTTGAGATTTGCACTTTCAAATAGATCGCTGCCCAGATCCCAGGCTGGACAGTGGGTTACACAGTCACGGGACAGATCCAAATGACACTGCAAAGGCTCTGAAAACTGAGCTGATGCTGGAAATACAGCCTTCAGAAACGAGGCATAACTTGTAACCAGGTCAATCATCTGCTTAAAAAAGAATAAAATAAAATAAACAGTCCCCACAAGATATAAACAGGACCCAGATAATCATAATATCTGAAATGTCCAGAATACAATCCAAAATTACTCAGCATATGAAAACCAGAACACTCTCCAACTTGCAAGGGAAAAGACAATCAATAGATTCCAGCCTTAAGATAACATGGGTATTGGAATTATCATACAAATGATATAAAGGGTTATTATAACCATGCTCCAAGAAGTGAGGCAGGACACTGTTGAAACTAATAAAATGATAACAACCTCAGAAAGACAAAAATAACCAAATGGAAATTTTAGAACAAAATTTTTAAATATCATTTAAATGTCACTGGGTGAATTCAAGAACAAAATGAAAGTGATAGAGGAAATAGTGAACTTAAAGATAGATGAATAAAGTCTATCCTCTATAAAACAAAAAAGAGAAAAAGAAGTTCAAAGGTAAACGGAGCTTCAGAGGCCTGTAGAAAAACAACAGAAAGTCTAGCGTGCATGTCATCAGAGTCCCAGAAGAAGAGAAGGGTGTTATGCATGAAAAATATATGAAAAAAAATGCTGGCTGAAAATTTCCTATATTTGGCAAGAGACCTAAACTGACAGTTTTAAGAAACTCAGCAAAGCCCAAATCGGATAATTTCAAAGGAACCCATCATAATCAAATTGCTAAAAGCTAAAGACAGAAAAACATCATGAAGACAGCTAGAAGGAAACACATAACATACAGGGAGCAATGATTTGAATGACTATGGATTTCTCAGAAGAAACCATGGAGGTCAGAGAGAAATGCAACAACATTTATAAAGTGCTGAAAAAAAAAAAGAACTATATCCAGCAATAAACACCCTTTGAATACAACGCAATTCTGTACTCTATATCCAGTAATAAACATCCTTTGGATATGAAGGTGAATAACATTCTCAGAAGAATAAAAACTAAAAATTCATTTCCAAGAGACCTACTATAAAAGAAATGCTGCCAACAAACTAGATAACCTAGATGAAATGGACAAGTTATTGGAAGGAAACGAACTACTGAAACTGATTCAAGAAGAAACAGAAAATCTGAAAAAGATTGAATTAGTAATCAAAAACTTCCCTCAAAGAAAAGCCCAGGCCCATATGACTTATCCCAAGAATGTAAGGTGGGTTTAATATACGAAAACCAGTGTGATATATCATATTAACAGAATAAAGAATAAAAACCACATGAGCATCTCAATAAGAGCAGAAAATCATTTGAAAAAAAAACCAATAATCTCTTGTGATAAAAACACTCAACAAACTAGGAATACAAGGAAACTTCCTTTCCATTATGAAAAATGCATAGCTAACATCATACTTAATAGTAAAAGACTGAGTGTTTTCCACCTAAGATCAGGAGTAAAAGATACATTTAAATGAAAGGGCAAAATATATTCTAATAATCAAAAAAAAAGGCAGGAGAGGAAAACAGAAGAGTGAAAGAGATCAAACAGACTATACGTAATAAAATGGTAGACTTGAATCTAAACATATCGAAATTAATATTGAATATAAATTATCTAAACATACTAATAAAAAGACAGAGATCATCTTTGATAAAACAAATCTGAAAAGACCTAAATAAATGGAGAAATATATCATGTTAATAAATGGAAAAATTCAAGAGGGTTGCAAAGTCAGTTCTCCATAAATTGATCTATAGAGTCAATACAGTCAAAGTCAACATCACAGCCATTTTTTTGTAGAAATCCGTAAGTTGGGTTTAAAATTTATGTGGGAAGGTGAGGGAAAGACAATAGGCACAACAGTTCTGAAGAGTAAAGCTGGAGAGCTGAAACCATCCAATTTTAAAACGTACAGAAAGGCTACAGTAATCAAAACACTGTGGTACTGATGAAGGGAGAGACACACAGACCGAAGACGACGAGTCTAGAAATGGGGTCCAGGATGGCCAGTTGATGTTTGACAAATGTACAGAGACAACTCAACGGAGAAAGATATGCATTTCAACAAATGGTGTTGGAACCACTGAACATTATATGTAAAAAAAAAGTAACTGCAACCTAAACTTCATACTTTATATGAAAATTAATTCAAACGGGATCACAGACTTCAATGTAAAACTATGAAACAGTTGAAATGTTTATTGCACGTTAATTTCTAAAAAAAAAATAAAAGAATCATCTTGGCAGGGACTCTCCAGAGAAGGCAGAATACCTAAGGGCAGAGAACGGAGCCCTTGGGGAGGGGCAGGCAGGCAGTCTGTCTGCTGAGAGGCAAACTCGGCCTAAAGATTCTTGCTCCCAATAGATCATCTGCAGCTGATAAGAGAGAGAGAGAGAGAGAGGAAGTGAGGAATAGGCCAACATTGAGACTGATTTAAAGAGGAAAAGAAGGGCTGAGTCAATATGGCATTAAATGAAAGGGCTGTCTGTGAGGTTTGGGTACAGAAAGTCATAAATCCCTCTTTTATACTTGCCTTCGTCCACCTATTTCTCTATATCCAGGAAAGTATCTCATTGGAAAAATAGAAGAAGAAAAAAAAAACAGCCAGAAACAAACAGGGGAAAGGGCAGGAGGTCTACTTTGCAGCTGAACTCCATTAGCAAAGCCCTGTTGCACACCGTGTTCTATCACTGTGACTGGGAGCCTCATTCAATGTCCAATACTTCCCACAGTTTTGTAAAACAGGACGCCACAAAAATGCAGCTGGAAACTCTGCTCTTCTGATTCATCTCACAAGTCTGTGACACTAAATGTTTGATAAGCCTTTTTCCATTTCTAATTCAATCATTTGGGTAGAGCATCCTCATGGGACACTGTTAGATACACTATCCAGAAGCAGTGGGATATGGACTACAAAAACATGATTTTACTCCAGTCCCCATAATTTCCCACCTTGATTATGCTTCAGTATACGATCTTTAAAATTTCGTACACGCCCACAATACTTGCCAATAATTATTCATATTTGGAATGCAAATTTTAAAGGAGGGATTATGTGTGAGTAAATCAATGTGTGAGAGACAAGGGGAGTTTACTATCTCCCCACCCCCAACAGAACCCTTTCCCAGAATGCAGGATCCTAGAACCTTCATCAGCTTTATGTAATCAACAAAAGATTTACTCACTGCTTACTGAGTGTAAGACCACGTGCTGTTGCCAAGTGGTGACAAAGGTATGACCTGTGAGCCACCGAGGTATTTTAACCTCATGCAGTGAAAGCCACGTGGAGTAGACTGTGCTGTGAGACAAGGACCCAGGAACCAGCCAAGCCCCACCCGCGAGGAGACTACAATGTCACTGAAGAGGGGTGATGAATGCATTTGAAAAAGACCTAGGAAATGGTAAGGAACTCCTAGTGCACCTTCAACCCAATGACCGTTCTGCAGTGAGCTGCAGAGGGCGCCACCGGGAAAGGGCTCTCTCGGACTCAGGGGGGCAAGTTCACAGGGAAGTGAAGTTCGGTGGGAAAGCCTACACAGGACACGGTGCCCGGTGAGTAGGAAAAATTCCCCGTCTATGAGGGTGAGGTGAGGCTGGACACGGCAGGATTGAGAAGAGCCACCTGTGACTGTTCACAGCAAAAAGTCTACTGCAAAAGTGGTTTACTAGCTCACAATTTCTGTCCATTCTTGTAAGTAGTTTTTTTATTATTTAGCGTACATATCTTTTTTTCTGTGATGTGATACTTCAAATTCCAGTTTTAAAACACACATGCATACACACAACTTAAAACACTTTTCAAAAGTACTTAAACAATTGAGTTTTGCACCATAATTTTCTACTTTAACACAAGTTTATAGGTAACAAAAACTTATGTGGCGTATGGAGAGCTTATCCGAGTCCTCAGAAGAACCTTTGAACTTCATCTTAACGGTGCTAATTTTTACCTGTCTTCTAGAGCAGCAGTCGCCAACCGGTGGTCTGCGGATCACTGGTGGTCCGTGAGGTCCGAAAGGCTGGTGACCACTGTTCTACAGCAGAGGCTGACTGCCAGGGGATCAAATATTTGACCTGAGGGTTCACTACTACAGAACCTGGGAGCCCAGGTGTACCCGTGACTTGTCACAGAGCTGGGAAAAGACCCTGTTTACTGTGACACTGTTCCAACTGCCTTGAGAAGAAAATGGCTCTCGTTACAAATTTTTAATGTAATGACTATTCGTTTTCCTAATCATAAAGTATTCCTTGTAGCAATTTTGGAGATCACCCACACATATACATCTTACATCTTATTATGTTTTAAAGAGCTACATGGGCAAGTCCTTGGGAGAGATGCCCACATACGCATGACACAAGCCGTGTCCACCTAGGAGAGCTTTAAACGCTACAATATTGCCTCCTCTCTGGTCTGTATCTGTGCTTTGTCATTCCTGTGTGGCTAACAATATAAAGTGGAACTTGTTGGCCAGAATGTTGGCACCTGCACCACAGGTGACTCTCGGCTGATGGTCCTCCCTGACCCCCACTGCCCCCACGCCGCCCCCAGTCCTCTGGATCTTATTCACAAACAAGATGTAATGTTTAGTAGATGTCCCCATCCTGGGGGAATGTCTCTCTTATCAGTAAGCTCTGAGTACTTTTCAGTTCACTGAGGTGGCCTTAAGGGGGAAACGTCCAATTCTCCTCTCCCCTGCCCCCCAACCCCACTCTTTCAAGCTGAGTGATCTCTGCAATTCACTTAACCTGCTAAACCAGCGGTTCTCAACCTGTGGGTCGCAACCCCTTTGGAGGTCGAACGACCCTTTCACAGGGGTCGCCTAAGACCATCGGAAAACACATATATCATTACATATTGTCTTTGTGATGAATCACTATGCTTTAATTATGTTCAATTTGTAACGATGAAATTGGGGGCCACCACAACATGAGGAACTGTATGAAAGGGTCGCGGCGTTAGGAAGGTTGAGAACCACTGTGCTAAACTAAGGGTGATAATGGCTCCTGCCTCACCGGGTTCTTAGGAGGTTTCAATAGGACAATACACACCAGTGCTGAGGACAGGGCTCAGCATAAGAGTGCTTGTCCAACGCTGGCTCCCATTAGCAACAGGAGTGGGGTGGGAGGGAGGGTTGCCCCCCTGAAGTGCTGTCGGTTTCCACCAGCACCACGAGTGCCCACCCTTGATGAATGGCAGGGGCTTGTTCTTTTTTTTTTAATATGATTTTTTACAGAGAGGAAGGGAGAGAGAGAGTTAGAAACATTGATGAGAGAGAAACATCGATCAGCTGCCTCCTGCACATCTCCTACTGGGGATGTGCCTGCAACCCAGGTACATGCCCTTGACCGGAATCAAACCTGAGACCTTTCAGTCTGCAGGCCGACGCTCTATCCACTGAGCCAAACCGGTTTTGGCGACAGGGGCTTGTTCTTAAAATGCAGGAGGACCAGGAGGAGAGCAGAGATGCCCTGGACTCTGGACCCGGGAGGGGAAGCAGACAGACAAGCGGCCGCACAACAGTGTCCACACATTTTTTTGTAGAACCTGCTAACTGACAAACAGGGATTGTGTTGAACACACGCCTAGCCTTAGTCAAGTCACAGGAATTGGGAATTGATTAAAAACTTCACTGAAATGCTCCACTGACTGGTAGCAAGGCCATTCTGAACCGCGTGTCAACTAGAATCTGTTGACATAAGTGAACTCTGTTTCCTAAGCCAAGATCTCTGCCTCATAGCAGCGCTCAGTATCCCTGCTGTCATGTGTGCGGGCAGCTTGATGTGTGTCTGCAGCTAACTGTCTAGTGTGCCTGGGTGTCTTTCACACATGGAAGTAACTGCGCTTGTGCAGGGCCGGCATTGCGTCATTCTGGCTTGTGTTCATTAAGCACTCAGCAGGTAGAGGACGTGCAGGAGAGTAAAACGCAGCTCCTGACCTGACTGAAGAAGCTATGGCTTAGGAAGGAAGCACATTCCCAGGAATCGTAAATGCTTTGAAAGTGTATCACAGCCGTTCCAAGTTCAGAAGAGGGTCAGTGCTAACATGCTATCTTTGCACTACAAAGTCAAGCAAACGCATATTAAGGTAGTTTAGTAAAAGGTCAAAAAATGTCACACCCGCAGCAATCAAACAAGAAAAGGGAACTGACCTTACACTGCATGTGTCAAGAACAGAAACGTACGAATCTGGTGCAAGTTTCTGAGGCCTTCTCAGCAAAGGGGACTCAACCAAATCCTGAGTGTTCTCACTTAGCGGCTGCAGGCTGGAGTGGAACAGGCCACAGGGGGAAGCCTAGGGTCTTCAAAAAGTGAAATAAAGTCCCCGGGAGTGAAACCCCACACACCACACTGAGGGGCATGGGCAGAGACAGGAAGTGCGGGTCTGCCATCTTCCAGAGCACCGTGCTAAGCTGCCCCGTAGGTGGGTA
>NW_006284347.1:567353-573679 GCF_000327345.1 Myotis davidii | reverse complement strand
GCCAGGCAAGACCCCACACCCCTCCTCTGCTCCCTCGGGGGCAGAAAAGATGACTGACAATAATCCCAGCACTCCGCCTGCAGCCCAGGAGGAGACAAACTGTTCCAGATACGACAGGCAGGGCGTCTGGGAAAATGCACCCAGCCACCATCGAAGCCACGGGCAAGGCCGCCTGCCAGCCACTGCACCCTGAAGGGAAACAGCCCAGCAAACATGTTGAGGCGGGTCGAGGGCAGGAGGCAGGACCGGCTTGTTGGAAGTGGACCAAGTGTTGGCTAGGAGTCCGGCCTTCGTGTCCTGGGTAAAATGAGAACCAGGGAGGCTGCCTGACCGGGGGGCTGGACATGTATACATAAAAAAATAAATGTATTTTTCATCATCATATACTGTGTTTTTGTCGCTCGAATTAATTTTATTATTTCTTCAAGGTTCTTCACATACGCACACCTTAAGAGATATCAAGGAGGCCTAACATGTTCTCAAAAAATTAGGGTTGGCACCCAGAAGAATTTTGAGTCAGAGATTTTTCTGGTTTCTGGCACGCACTCACAAAAAGGTTGCCCACCCCTGCCTTAGAGTGTGGTGTTAGGGAAATGATGGATCATCCTTCCCAGCACCCATCACAGTCGGTGGCAAATAGTAAATCTCATTACAAGCACTTCATACGAGCAAGCTCATCAACGTGGGAGCTGGTGATGTGCGTGGCAGTGGCGTGACGGAGGGGACACAGCAAGGTCGATGGTCCTGGGCAGGAACGCGAGCTTCTGTGCCCACGCCCACGCCCACGCTGCTCTCAGGGTGACAGAGGCTGGGGAACCTGGACAACTTCCTCTCGAGGCCGCACTTACAGGAGCTGGAGAGAAGCACAGGGCTCCTCCAGATGAAGGGCAAGGGGGTACTCAACACCAAACGCCCCCCCCCAAACTCTGAGATAATCACCCCCTTGGAAAATCACCATGTGACCGTGGCCAAGGAAGCCCACTCGCTCGGTGCTATTTAAGTGTCCATCAGCACCAAACCGAGGGGAAACATTCTTCCTGGGATTGAAATCTGGCACCCGGGGGCTTAGCCCCAATGAAAATGTATTTCCTCAACTAAGAAAACAGTCGGCTAATTAAAAACCAGCCAAAATAAGTGAGGAGGACTGTATGTTCATCAGTTTAAGATGTTTTTTGGCACAAAAATACCCCCAAAAATGTAGCTTTAAAGAAAATTTGGCAAACAGTTATGCCCTAATCACTTTGCCTTGATACCTGTTCAAAAATTTTAAACGGAATGATATCATCGCTGTAATTTATTTATTTCGGAGGGAGCTGACAAAACAAATTTTAGAATGTATTTCCATCCCCAAATTAAGGATATAATTACTCTTGTGGGTAGAAAACACTGTCTCTTCCCCCTTATTAAAATATGAATAACTCAAAAATCCATCTTTTCCCCCCAACGTTCTCCCTCACTACTTCTCAAGCAAGTTAGGGTCCTGGGGTCAGACAAGCAGCAATAAAGTGAAGACATGAAGAGACTCCTAAACGTCTATAGCGACTGACGGCAAAGACGATGACAAAACAACCCACCTCAGAGAACAAGTGAAAAATTACCCAGCCTTCTAAAGCCGTGCTGCATGTCCACGGAGAACCTTCAAAATGATCCTTGAAATAAATAAACATCTTTTCAAACCAGAAATTGGCAGTGAGCAGGTCACATGGTTGCCTGACCCAGTTATGGGAGAAAGCCTGGGAGTTCATTAAGAGCAAGGAAAGCAGAGTGGGAGAGTCCCTCGTCCCCGGGTGCCACGTCGAGGGGAGAGCTCGGGGCCTGGGTGAAGGGAGCACCTATGCTCCAGCCCCACGCCATTGCTCCCGGGTAACGGCACCACCACCAGTGCCCTCGCGCATCGTGGCGGTCGGGGAATGTTAAAAACACAGAGGAGAACTTGACCGCTTCCTTGCGTGCTGTACCTCACCAGTTCAGGACGAGAGCCCCCGTGTGCAGCAGGGAATCGAAGGCCAGCCCACCCCACTGCTCCCTCCGCCCTTGCCAGCACCCCTAGAAGGCCATTCCTGGCTCTCCTCTCCTCCCGCTGGCCCTCCAATCAGCCAGGGAGAACACTCTTTTTTATGGGGGGCCATCCGGAACAGGTCAGCACACACACCGCCCCTCTTCCTACGCCCCTGCAGAGGTCTGAGCACAGACCAGGGGGCTGTCAGCCTTCCTGTAACCAGCAGAAACCTCCTTCCACGTCCATCCCATTTCGATAAGCAGAACAGCTCAGGAGGAAAAATAAGCCTTTGAGTATTTGAAGGGAAGAAGACTTCCCCCATGCTCCCTAACTTACTCTAAGTTAAAGGGCCAGGGCGGACAGAGTACAGAACATCATTGATACAAAATACAGGGGTTGGCAAAAGTAGTCTTACAGTGGCTCACATGGAAAAAGACATGCAGGTTATGATTATCACATGAGGATAAACTGTTTCACATACTCACAACTGTAAACTATTTCTGCCAATCTAGAATCGATCTATACATATAAAAGGCTAATATGCAAAGTGTCCCTTTGGGAGTTCGACCAGGAGACCGGGAGTTCGATCGTTCACTATGACGTGTGCTGACCACCAGGGGGCAGTGCGGAATGAAGAAAAGCCCAGGCCAGCAGCCAGCAGCAGAGGAAGGAAGGCCCTGGCCAACGGCCTCAGGATCCTACCAGTGCATGAATTTCATGCACCGGGCCTCTAGTTTGTGATAAATTGATCTGAAACAGGTCTGAAAAACAATTCTGTGCTCTTTATCTACAAAGAAAATGCCTGACAAGCCAGTGAAGAACATGAAGTGAAAAAAAATAATTTTTTTAAATAAGCAAGACTCCAAGGACAAGTATAATATCCTTAAAAGAATCACCTTTTAAAGAATTTGATGTTACATTTCAACACCGCTGTTTATCACAGCCCTCTTAGAACAAGTACCTATTAACAAGTATAGACTGTAACATTCTGTTTTCTTTTTTGTTAACATATTTTTAGTGATTTGAGAGAGGTAGGGGGAAAGAAAGAAAAGAAAAGAAAGAAAAGAAAAGAAAAGAAAAGAAAAGAAAAGAAAAGAAAAGAAAAGAAAAGAAAGAAAGAGGAAGGAAGGAAGGAAGGAGAGGACAGGGAGGGGAAGGAGAAGGGAATAGAGAAAGGAAAGGGAGGAGGAAGGGAGGGAGAGAGGGAGGGAATCATTGATCAGCTGCCTCCTGCACGCCTCCTACTTGGGATTGAGCCCACAACCAGGGCTTGTGCCCTGACCAGGAAATGAACCATGACCTCCTGATTCCTAGGTCAGTACTCAACTACTGAGCCACACCAGTGGGCTGTTGGTAACATTCTTAAAGTCCTATAAGTGTTCTAAAACAGTGCAGAAATGTATGAAGCCCTGTAAATAACAGAACTATTGCACAATATTCTACTATTCAAACTCTCTCGCGGTTACGGCTCGAGACCCCCCTCACCACCCATTATTTTTAATTGATGATGCTTAACCAGCACAGTAAGAGCCCCCCATGAATGCCCACTGAATTAATTTCCTGTATTTCAGGAAAGAAGGCTCTGTGGTCATCCCCCTGCTGCCCAGTTCCCTCCTCTATAGAATAAGGAGAAAGCATTATATCTTGGAGCTGTGAGGGCATCGAAGGGGCATGCGTGTAGAGCACCTCTCAGGGCCTACAATAAGCACCCACTATAAGAGACATTGCTCCTGAACACCCAAATTAGAAGGGAAGAGGAACTGCAAACAAAAGCAATACCTAACAGAGGGGGCGGTGGGAGTAGGGGGATCAGATAAGGGAGTTGGAAAGTGTGAGGTACTATAGGTGCAAACCCAGGGGCACCCCTTCTCTAGTGCAGCATAACCTTCACTGCTCCCAACAGCCACCCCACGTGATGGAGAAAACGTCTGGGTAGTTCCAAGCACCTGCTTAAGCAGGCAGCGTATGTGGACTACATTTCGAGAAATTTCCTTCCAAAATGCGGTTTGCAAAATAAAGAAAAGCTTTGTTGCTTACAACAGAGATTGAAATCCAGCATCAGCCCTCTGGAGAGCTCGGCTCTCTGCAGGGCTTGGGTCTGGTCTGCGGAGGAACACGGCCAAGGTGTGTGTCCTTCTCCAATTACTTCGTGCACCGTTGCCTGAGCCACAGAGCTAGTGTATTTAATGTGATTATTCCTAACCATCTGCCAAATCACCTTTCAGGAGAGAAAGGTACAAAGAGGAAGATCAAAGGCAAGACACAGGCAGAATGAATCAGGACCAAGAGAGGAAGTGGAAAGCCAAGCCACGGAGAAATTTGCACATCGCCTCTGTTCTGTGATGGGAAGGGAGAAAACTTTCACAATTTAATGAGCCCAGGCCTGCCTCCCTCCCATCCCCACCCCGCACTGTGGAATGTGGACTAATCCTCCTCAGCCGGGTGCACCTCTTTTCTGCACCAGCCCGTGCTCATGCGGGACGGGCTGCCCAGCCGTGCCAAGAAGAGGCCGCGTTTCACGGCACCTGGGGAAAGCTGTGGTAGGGAGAGGACCTCAGAAGGACCAAGGGAGAACTTTATTGCCTTGCTATTTCCAGCTCTACTCAGAGCCAATACACCACTAAATGTTCTCGAGTAGGATGAGAGGTCTCCGTGAAAGCTGCTAACATCCCACCCTGGCTCATGACCGCCAGCAGGAGAGGCACTACCCAGGGGCCACTGTCATCGCCTTTAAGAGCTGGTTCAAATTGTGCCGTTTTTCTCCTTGGACAAACCACCCTGTCTCTTCTCCAGCCCACACTAGGCAGCCGCCAGGGTCTCCAGCTGCTGAGCACACAAAGCCCCAAGTGGAGGCAGGAGGAACCCTAAGCGAGGCACCCATCTGAGGAGCCAGCTCAGGGCTTCCCGAGAAGGACACAGCTCTAGCTGAGGGAACTGAGCCTGTCTCTCTCCACTCCAACCCTTGCATGTCCACAGGACACAGAAGAGAAAGAAGACCAACCGACACTGTAAATCAGGAAAGTCTGCCTCCCCTACAAGAGTCACGTTTCCCTTGTTAATGACGTTTCCAAGCCAAGCGCAAGGCCTGGCCGCCAGCTGCCCTCTGTCAGCAGCTACCAGGCAAATGAACGGGGCGGGCAGACTGGCGGAGCTCCATGACCATCGAGCCTTCACACTCTGCACTCAGCGCAGTGCCGACAAGGGCACTGGGCTCAGACTCAGGACACCTACCGATTTTGTAAGTAACCCTGGACAAGTCACTCAACCGCTGGAGCCTCAGTGCCCTCATTTGTGACACGGTGTGGAGAGTAACAATCCCTGTCCCTTCCTGGCACAGGATCGGTGATGGCATCAAATTGTACACCTGAAACCTATATAATTTTGTTAACCAATGTCACTCCAATAAATTCCATTTTTTTAAATTTAATTTTTGAAAAAAAGAGAATGCCATCTTGTATTTATAAACGTTTCATCATTTGAATAACTTTCACATGTGGTTCCTCATAACCACATTGTAGACTGGCATTATTATCCCACCGTGAAAATAAATTTTTACAAAGTCAGAATCATTAAGCCACAACCTGCCCGCTGTTGGGAAGCAAGACTACTTTCTATCCATTTCCGGTAAGTCCTCACTTAACATCGTCAATAGGTTCTGTGACTTTAAGTGAAATGATGTGTAATGAAACCAAATTTACCGTAGGCTGATTGAAACAAACAGGAGTTAACTTCCTACAGCATCTCATCAGCATCATAACAAAACAACATGGACTGAAACCATGACACTATTCGAGGGCCTGCTGTACTTACCTGTGTCTTTGTAGGATACAACGTACTTAGTGCTACCATGCTGATGGGGCCAAGCTGGTGAGCTGAGGGTCGGGCTGGTGAGGTGAGCCCCATATTCCACATTCAAAGACATGGGGGGTGGCTGGGAGTAGGAGACCAGGGCAAAAACAAATGCAGAAGACACGCCCAATCATAAAGGAAGAGAGGTGTGTTTGGAGTTGGCTTCTCACCCCTGCTAGCCAAATCCTGGCTCTCATGGACTTGCCAGGACTAAAATTATGGTCTGAGCAGTCAGTCACCCAAAGCCTAAACCAAAAAGCCACTCAAAAATAACCAAACCAAGGACAGGGATCCTCTGAACCCTGACCACTAAGTAGCTATATACTTGGTGCCTATACATAAAGGTAGTTTGGTGTGGGGAATCCCCGGCCCAAACTCTAACCCACTGAGGTGAGGGCCCACGCACTACTCTGTGGGTTCCTGGAATCGATCAGACTCCAAGTGCAGCAGTTTTTCGTCTCTACCCCCTTCACCCCCC
>NW_006284347.1:536850-567331 GCF_000327345.1 Myotis davidii | reverse complement strand
CCCCGCCCAACCCCTCCAGGGCCCGCATCTCCCTCCCAGAACCACAGAGCGGCCTGGTGCTGACCTTTCACGGTTGAGCAGCGGTAACATCTAAATTACAAGCTCGGCCGCTGCCACCGCAGCCACGGTCCTCATGCAGCCAGTAAGCAGCGTAGAAGGAACGCAGGTGCTGAGGGCCTGGCCGGAGAGGCCCGCTGTGCAGTATTTGTGACCCCTTGCGAGCACCGTCACGCCTCTGAGAAAGCAGCTCCCTCCTCCCCATCCTCCCACACTCCTCACCTGCGCCCGGCGGAAGCCCAGTGGGCATCAGTTATCCATTCTAAAAGGCACCGGTTCACACTGCTCCTGCCTATGTTTTCCTGCTTCTGTGGTTGCTTTACCAGAAGGGTGCGTGAAGTGTAAAGTGATAAACCGCAGGGGCACGCAGAAAAAGAATTACATCGGGACACACGATAGAAACAACCGCCTTCCCCCTGTGCCCCAGGGCCTCCTCCCCACCCCTGCCCAGCGCTGCTTCATCCTGGACCTTGAATCCCAACTGCTTTTAGAATCAGAAACTGTCCAGATTCAGCTGATTGCATCAAACAAGTTTGGTTTTTTTACATGATAACAACCAGGGATTTTGAGGTCATTCTTTATAAGCCCTAAGGTTTTTCCCTGAACCCCAAGTTTGCATTTAGAAATGAAGAACACCATGACCTTTCCCAGCTGTCAGAAGCCCTGGGATCACTGCTCCACTAGGACAGCCCCAGCCTGAAGCTCCCCTGGGAACCAGCTCTCCTGAAATCCTCACCCAGCCCCCTCTCCCCCGGAACCCCTTTCGGACTCAGTTTCAAGTCAAGGGCAAAACATACACCCAACAGAAGTGCATCTCCATTTCACACGTTCAGTTTAAAGGGCACTTAGCCTTGGTTCTCTGGAATATGCTCCTACAAGCTCTGACGCCTTGGGAGGGCAAGTCACTCCACATCTGTAAGCCTGCTTCCTCAGCTGGGAAGGTGGCAGGAGTACCCATTGCCCCGCCAATGCTGTGGGGAGAATCAAATCACCCAATATTCCAAGAAGAGCTTTGTATTCAATAAGACACTCGTTAAAACTACAGAATCCTCTGTGGGGTGGCTGACGGGGGTCAAAAGGTACAAATTTCCAGCTGTAACATTAGTCATGGAGATATAATTTATAGCAGGGTGACTAATTAATAAAACTATAATTCATATTTGAAAGTTGCTAAGAGAGTAGATCTAAAAAGGTATCACAAGAAAAAAATTGTGTCACTATGTATAGGTTAAAAAAAAAACACTTGCAGAATCAAAATTACAATCATGGGTAGAATCTAAGAGATCATTTAGAACCATCTGTCATCTCCCTATGGAGGAAACGGAGGCCCAAAACATTAACGTGACTTGCCTAAGGTCCCATAAGCCTGGTGTTCTTTGTGGACACAGAGAGAAGAATCCAGAGTTATCCAGCCTTAACATCCCTCTCTCCCCTTCTCTGGAATTACAGAACATCAGCCCATCTTTATTGAGCACTTACTCTGGGCATGGGACTGTGCTAAGTGCTTTTTGTGCCTTGTCTCCTTTAATTCTCCCAACAACCTGGGAGCCTACGAGGCAGGTGCTGTGGGTGGCCCCACACTCAGGATGTTTCATGGGCTAGGCAATCTGCCGGGTCACATGGCTAGGAAGTGCTCAGTGGAGCACCAGGGCCCGAGCCATTCACCAGCACAGCTCACTGCCCACAGACCACTCCACCCACCACTCCGACCTCTGCTCCGGGGTACACCATGCGCCTGTGAGCTGCAGCCGGGTCATAAGTACAGCCCTTCTTCTGACATCCTTCAGGGAGGAAATGCTAACACCCCTTCACCCACTAGAAACGGGCACAACTGCAGGAGACCCCACCAATCACCAGGCAAATAGCTGATGACTCACCGGGTGAAGTCCCATCGGACTTTCCCTCGCCTCCATCCTCCCGGCACTGGAAGTTCTCACGACCTTTCCATCATCCATGGAACTTTCCTGCTCAGATCTGCAGGTTTCCACCTGGCGGGGAGCCAGCTCCAGCGCCGCTATCTCAGGACGCCTCCAGCCAGGCCCTGCCCCCACCACCCACCTCACTCATGTATGAAACCCCAAAGCAGTTATCAGCCCTGCGCTTTTCCACACCGTGCCACATACTTGCTATGATCGCACATGTCGCAGAACGTGCCCCTTTATATTTTTCTTCAAATGTTTCACAAGACAGAGTCATTACCGTTGGCAAAGTAGAGAGACATTGAGGGGACGCTCTGGGACCAGTAAGGCCTCCCCCTGAGCTGGACTGTGGTCAGAATTGTCAGAGCTGTGCTCTCCCCCTGCCCTCAGCCCATGAAACATCCTGATTTATGACTTGTACGTCCTCCGTCCCAAGGTCCTTTAATGAATGAGCAACGGCCTTCACCGATGATGGGCTGACAAGAGGTTGGGTGGATATAAAAATAAATCGGAAAGCATAAAAAGACTAGAACAAAATAAAGGAAACATGAAAGACAGGTGTGCCTACGTGGTCGAGTTAGGGGTGACTTAGTTTCTTCTTGGTGCTTTTTCTCGTCTTTTCATTTGTATAATAAAAATGTTAACTCCATGACCCCTTTCGCAACAGAAAAAAGCTCAGACTCTGGTGCAGGACAGATCTGGGTGTGAATCTACCACTTACTGTCCATGTGGCAATGGGCAGGACGCCTAACCTCTTAATCTCAGTCCCCTCACCTGTAAAATGGTACTAGGTGTCTCCACCACTACGGTGATGAGATCTGAACAAGATAATGACACCTCTAACTGTCAGAGTTCTTTTCTGCTTTTATTTTAATTATTTCGATGAATATTTGTTTGATGGACTACTACAGATGTCCCCCATTTTCCCCTATTTACCCACCTCCACTCAGCCCCCACTCCCCCTCCCTCTGGCCACACCACACTGTTGCCTGTGTCTATAAGGTTATGCATGTATGTTCTTTAGCTCATCCCTGCACCTTCTTTCATCCAGTCCCCACCCTCCCCCATCTCCGACAGCTGTCAATCTGTTCCATGCATCCATGCCTCTATTTCTATTTTGTTCATCAGTTTATTTTGTTCATTAGATTCCACATGTAAGTGAGATCATATGGTATCTGTCTCTCTCTGACTGGCTTATTTCACTTAGCGTAAGGATCTCCAGGTCCATCCTTGCTGTCATCTTTCATCCAGTCCCCACCCTCCCCCATCTCCGACAGCTGTCAATCTGTTCCATGCATCCATGCCTCTATTTCTATTTTGTTCATCAGTTTATTTTGTTCATTAGATTCCACATGTAAGTGAGATCATATGGTATCTGTCTCTCTCTGACTGGCTTATTTCACTTAGCATAAGGATCTCCAGGTCCATCGTTGCTGTCGCAAAGGGGTAAAATTACCTTCTTTTTTATGGCCACGTAGTATTCTTTTGTGTAAATGTATCATCGCTTTTTATCCACTCATCTACCGATGGGCTTTTATAACAACTTAAATCTGTTTAGGCCTAGCACGTGGCAAACAATCAACACGTGTTATTTATTGTTAGAATAATATTACTATTCACACATTTGCCCCAATCGGGTGCTATATTCCTGGGTAATGCCAGAGTGTCTTACACAGGACAGGCAGGCATTAAGAACTCAATAAATACAAATTGATTCCTGAGTGTATACCATACACCCACCCTAGAGAGAGCCCTGAACCCTGCACATTTGAGGAATAGCACATACTAATCAACTGTATGCACTGACGTTCTGTACTGCCCTCCTCACCCCGGCATCAGAAAAAGTTTACTCAGAAATGGGGGTGGTGAGGGAAAGTACCATTTACAATCCATATTAACTATAAGTTCAGAGACATTACACAGCTTTGAGTTATATTGGGGTGGGGGTGGGAAGAGTTGATTTGTGGGTCTGTTTTGGTTTGGGGGGTTTTGCCCTGAAACGAGAATAGCGTTGACCCTTTCTCTGAAGAACCTCTGAACAGCACTGACGCGTATGCAGTGAAGGACATCACTGCCCCAGGAAGTGCCTTTCCTCTGCTGGTCAGTAAACTGGCTACGGCACGCCCCTCAAGCTGGCATCTGTTTTAGGGCCCTTCTCCAGACCTGGGGATTCTGTACTATCCCGTCTTTAAAGCAAACCAATGCACTTAGCCAAGTGAGGAGAAATAACTGCATTGATTCCCCCACCCCCACCCCTACAATTTTAACAGCATCATTGAGATGTAATCAGATACCATACCATTCACGCATTTGGAGCACACAACTCCACGGTTTTTAGCATATTCACAGAAATGTGCAACCATCACCAGTCCACTTTAGAACACTGTCATCACCTCAGAAAGAAACCCTGTCCCCTTTAGCTATCACCGCCCTATGTCCCCAGCTGCCCGCCTCCAGCCCTAATCTACTTTCATTGCACTTCCTTATTCTGGGCCTCACCATTCGCGGAATCATACAGTATGTATGCGTTTGCAACTGGCCCACCTCCTTCGATTTAAATGATGCCCTGAAACGAGTAATACCCAATTAATGGTCAGAGTCCATTATACAAATAAGATGCCAGCGGCACTCCACAATGCACTGAGGACAAACAGTACATCTCAGCAGCAACTCCCGGCCTTCCCCACAGCATCTACTACTCCCCAGGACACACGCAGGTGCTCAGGACACGCTGGAGAAAACAACAGTTACGATCGGAGAATTACTGAAACAGACAGAGGGAAAGCATATCAATTTGAAGAAAATCCAACATCCAAAAGGCTGGTGAGAGAGAGCCCCTGCCTGGGGAGGATGACGACGCAGGATCCAAGAACCCTCCAGTCAGTTGTCACAGTGAGCATCACAGCCATTAGCAGAGGCTTCTCCGTGCCGAGTGCAGAGCACAGTTAATGAGCATCTGCCTGCTTCCCTGTTCTCCACGATACACACTCCACACAAGCGTAGACCCTCCCATGAAACTGCTCTGCACTATAATAATGGCTAACGTAGCAAGTTCTTCCTTTGAAACATGGAGGATGGTAGGTGTCGCTCTTTTTTAAAATAACTATATTGCAATTAATACGGATTAGGTCTAAAAAGCACTTTTGCACCCAGATAATTTCTCTGGATGTGGCCAGCAGGACCTTCTAATTTAGACTGCAGGAACTGCTGACTATTTTACATGTATTCACTGAGAGCAAATCATAATGTCTATTACTATTTAAAGTAACCAAATTGTTAGACCCCAGAATTCCGCTGTGCAGAATTTGCTTTACAGATATACTCACAAAATTATGCCAATTTCAAGCACAAGGTTTTTTTGCAGCACCATTTTAATAGGAAAAAAAGAACCTGGAAATAAAAGTTTTTTAGCATATGAATGACGTGAAAATATCTCCAAAATAAAATATGCGAAAAGGTAAGGTACAGAACAATGTGACAGTATTATTCCTTGTGTGTAGATTTTTTTTTTAAGGGAATGTGCATAGAGAGAAGAAAAGCTATAAAAATCAGCTCTTGCTATGTAATTTTACTTTATACTAGAAATATTTTATATCTTTATTACATCCTTGCCTCTCTCAGAGTTGAGGGAACATTTCCTAAAACAAGATATAAAAAGCCCAAGAACTCGGGGTAATGAAAAGGCACTATAAAGCAAGTGAAAAGATGAGCCACGGAATGGGAGATGGTATTCACCACACACACAACCAAGGAGAACCTGTCTCCAATACATATAAAAACGCCTACACATCAGTTAAAGACAATTCAATGAAAAAATGAACCAATGATTTGGACAGAAACTTCACAAACGAAGAAATCCAAATAGTCCATTAAGCATACTGACAGATGTCTAACCTCACTGGTCATCGGGAAACGCCAAACTAAAATCTCAATGAATCTTCTAATCCATAAAGTGGCAAAAATGTTAAGTCTGACAATTCCAGGTGTGAGGGAGGCTGTGAGGCAACAGGACACCTGGAACACTCACATGCTGTTCGTGAGCATATTAACAGGTACAACTGTTTGGAAAGAAGAGACATATGCCCTTCGACTCCGCAGTTCTAGTCCTACGCACACACCCTTCAGAAATGCGCGCACATCTATCTGCACCAGGAGACAGGCACAAGGACCGTCTCCCCATTTTTAAGAGCTCAAAACCAGAAACAACTCAAATGTACATCAGCAGTAAGATGGGTCAGTTGTGGTCTATTCAGCCAGTGGAATATCGTATTACAAAGAAAAAGGTAACATAAATGAGTCTCACAATGTTGAATGAAAGGAGAAGATACACAAGAAGAATCCACGCAGCACGATCCATTTGTATAAAATGCTAAAAGAGAGGAAACCAAGCTATATTTTTTAAGGATGTGTATATAAATGATATCCATAAATGATCAACCAAAAAGGAAAGACGTGATTACCAGAAAAGTCGAGGGAGTGGTTACTCTGAGGGGAAGAAGGAGAGGGTTGTGGTCAGAAAGGGACCTACGAGAGTCGTCCTGAGCTTCTGCAACACGTGTTCTCTTTCTCGACCTAGAAGGTGATCACATAAGAGCTGTGCTTTATGCATTTTCTATATGTCTGGGGTTTTTTTTACTATAAAAGATGTTTGTTTGTGGATATGTACCTCTGGGTCCAGACTGGCCTCTTGAAACACTATTTCCCACTAAAAAGAAACAGGGGTGGAGGAGGAAGAGGGCATAGATGGGATAAATGGCGATGGAAAAAAATCATAAAATAAAAATAATAAAACAGGACCAACTCCTTGGAGAAATGTCCGATTCCAGATCTGGGGCGATAAATATCATCTTGAACATCTTGTCATACCAGATAGAAAGACAGAGTCCAAAGACTACGAGGCTCATATCCAAAGGGCTCAGGGAGCCCTGGTAGGTGGCTCAGTTGGTTGGGCATCATCTCATGCACCGAAAGGTTGCTGGTTCAATTCCCGGTCAGGGCACGTGCAGGAGGCAGCATATCGATGTTAGCTCTCACTCACATCAATGTTTCTCTCGTCTCCCTTTTTCTTTCTCTAAAAATCAATAAACTTTTCTTAATGAAAGGGAGGGCAGCTCAAGAACCAACGTGGCTCACACTCACCAAAGGGAACAAGTTGAGCATCAATTACTTCAATAAAACAGTCAATATTTTTAAATTCATCATTTTTTAAATTACAAAAACAAATATCCAAGCCAGTCACTGTTAAAGAAAGCTAATAAGTCAACTCAATACTTTCAAAACTGGCAAATATGGGGGGGGGTGAATATTTCAGCTGATAAATGACAAAGGAATGACAGAATGAGAGTATCAACATTTTACAACCCATAATAAATGACTGTATGTATACATCAAACACTAAGAACTAGCATCCCAAAAAGAGACAACCAGATTGTAAGTGCCTCCTTTTGGATGAACCCAACAACATCACCTATGAAGCAGCCTAGTTAAATATAATAATAAATAATAATAATATTAATAATAATACATTTCAATATGCTCGAGCCTTCTAGATCCAACTAGCAAACCAGAGGATAGAGGAAGGATCAAGCAATGCCACAGGGATGTCACATCTACAAGAGAAACAGCCCTAACTGGTTTGGCTCAGTGGATAGAGCGTCAGCCTGCAGACTCAAGGGTCTCAGGTTCGATTCCCGTCAAGGGCATGTACCTTGGTTGCGGGCACATCCCCAGTAGGGGGTGCGCAGGAGGCAGATGATCGATGTTTCTGTCTCATCGATGTTTTTAACTCTCTATCCCTTTCCCTTCCTCTCTGTAAAAAATCAATAAATTTTTTTTAAAAAAGAGAGAAACAGCCTCCTTTCCTTGAAAAATAAGTGACCAGGACAAAATAAAAGGGACAGCGGTAAGTTATAGATTAAAACTGACTTAAAGGGCAACAACCAATCCCACTGGGTAAGCCGTGTTCAGATCTGATTCAAACAAAGAGTAAAAGAACCTATGACATTTAAAAGACAACTGTGAGAAGAAGAAAAAGGATAGCTTTAAGTAGTACCCAGTACCCAAATTTACATTAAGGAATTGCTGTTATTTTTTTTTATGTGTTAATGGTTTGTGATTGTTTTTAAAAGAGTCATTCTTTTAAAGTATGTACAGAAATATTTACAGATGAGAAGGTGTACCTGGGATTTGTTCAAAGTAATATGGGAACTGGATTCCACAGAGGAAACAAGATTTGGCCATGAGTTGAAAAGTTTTTAAGCTGAATGATGGGTTCATGGGGTTGGTTATGGTTCTTCTGTCTCATGCTGTACACATTAGAAATTTTTCATAATAAAAGTTAAATCATTAACTAAGTAGTATTTTACTAGCAAATTAGGCCTGCTATGAAAAACTTTTTTAAAAGGATATACATATGTATTTTGGTATAACCACAAAAAATATTTGCCACGTTAAATATTAAATTATTAACAGTATTACCTTTTGAGTAGAGGAACTGGGATAGGAGAAAATGTAGGGGTACGTTTTTACTTTATTTTAGACCTTTCTTAAACTTTAAAAAAAATGTTACCATGAGCACTTTTATTCCCCAAAAATGTTTTTAAAAAGGGTGGTCTCTGCCCTGCCTGGGTGGCTCAGTTGGTTGGAGTGTCATCCCCGTACACCAAAAGGTCATGGGTTTGCTTCCCCATTAAGGCACATACCTAGATTTCTAGTTCAATCCCGTCAGTGTGCATACGGGAAGCGAGCTATTTCTCTCTCTCTCTCTCTCTCTCTCTCTCTCTCCCTCTCCCTCTCCCTCTCCCTCTCTTCCTCCTAAAATCAATAAAAATATATCCTTGGGTAAAGATTAGGGAAAAGAAAAAGGACATGTTTGTTCTTTATACGTTTTTAAACAAAATAAAAAAATAGAAGTTAAACTAAAATTAAAAGCTGACCTTGAAAAAAGAAGCCATGAACCAATTAATACATAATTGGACTGAAATTCCTCACCATCTAGACTTGGGCGTGGCCATCTTTTTCTGTAAAATGGCAGCCAGTACATATTTCAGACAACTACTGGATTTTGCCACTGTTGTACAAGAACAGCCGCAGACAACATGGGAACAAGTGGGAGTCTGTGTTCCAATACGCCTTACTTGTGGACACTGAAATGTGAATTTTATATGATTTTTACACCTCATGAAACAGTATTAGTTTCCATATTTTCTGTTAACTATTTTAAAATGTATCACGGCATCCTTAGTTCACAGGCCATGCACAGACAGTGGGCTGGTTGGCTGAGCCCAGCTCTAGATGTTTCTCATGCCACTTGGACCCCTTGGTCTGGAGATACCACCGGACTGTATGGAGTTTCGGCTATTTTTACATCTTTTAACCTGCTAGTTCCCATGCATTTCAACAATGCTTCTGTGAAAAATAAGCACCATATGGCAACAGGACTGTTTGTAATTATTTCATTAGAGATAGAATCTATTTTCTCAGTTTAAAAAAAAAGTGAATGGTCAAAAAGACATGAATTTGCTTCAACCCATGCCAAATTCGGCTTGAAAAATGACCAGAGTAAGAGAAAAGGCTCTGACTCTTAACCTCCCCTGTTATTAATTACATGACTTCAGCTTCAAAATCTTTTGCAGAGAGGGAAAAAAGAAAATTCCAAACTTTTCAGCCTTTTTTGGAGCCATGCTTTCAAAATTTCCATGAAACAATATAGCTAAGACCCTAAAAGCGCCAGTGTCCACAGAAGCACAAGCAACATGTGTTATTTTAGGTCCAGCAACACATGATAGCAAACAAAATAAGCCCAGCAAACAACAACCAAAGACCCCCAGGCTCTCACTAGACTTACCAAAGGGCTTAGCAGTGACTAATATCTATTGAACACATATCATGTGCTTGACACACTTTCGCATTTGCCTGTCACTATCGCCCATGAGGCAGGGGTTTTTCTTCCCCTTAAAGAGCCAAGGGAGCCAGAGTCTGGAGGTGAAGTGACTTGCCTATCTTTACACTAAAACTTGAGATTCTAGAAACTTAATCCAATGTCCTTTGTATTGGATAGCCTACGAAACTTAACCAAATTATCCTAGATAATAAAAGCCTAATATGCAAATTGACCAAACAGAACGACAGGTGGAACAACCGGTCGCTATGACATGCAGTGACCACCAGGGGGCAGACACTCAACGCAAGAGCTGCCCCCCGCCCACAGGCCCCAGGCCAGCCAAGGCAGGTGATAGTGGGGCACCCCCCTGATCCCACCAGTCACCCCACAGAGGGAGGCAACCGGCGGCAGCAGCGGGGTCTTCGGAGGTGGCACCAGGCCAGCCAAGGTGGTGCCAGCGGGGGCCCCCTAATGGCCCTGCCGGTCACACCACAGATCGGCCCTGATCGCTGGCCAGGCCTAGGGACCCTACCCATGCACAAATTTTGTGCACCAGGCCTCTAGTCTAAATGAAAAATGCAGTTTTTCTCTTCCAGAAAAGGAGTAGAAATGTGTGGTCCGAGATGTCATCACAATCTTCCAAGATATCTGCCCCAGCTTTCATCTAACTTTTGTGCTGATGACACCAGATTTCAAGTATTAGTTTACTATCTGCTAGGCTGGGAGGAAAGGGGTCCTTGTTTGCTTTCCGTAACCTCAAAAGAAACAACATGTTCTAATTCCACTCAGCTGAAAACATTGAGACGATACACACCATGCAGAGCGTTAATTTATAGCCCTGCACGTAAGC
This sequence comes from Myotis davidii, assembly GCF_000327345.1. Classification (NCBI taxonomy): domain Eukaryota; kingdom Metazoa; phylum Chordata; class Mammalia; order Chiroptera; family Vespertilionidae; genus Myotis; species Myotis davidii. Next base: position 556,623 of record NW_006284347.1, on the reverse strand, counting down.
ATTTCTACATGGGAGGTAGTGGCTGTCAGTCAAATTCCCCCACCGGGCAAAGACCGATTTTCATTGACCTCTGAGCAGAAGTGACAAGCAAATACCACATAACCTGTTCTAATACTGGACCCTTTGTTTCCCAGCATTCCACTCACAGAGGGGCTGATCTCTCTGCCTCTCAGGTGGGGCGGGGGTCACCTGGGACCCAGGCAGGTGAGGCGAGGCTGATTGCTCCTGCCTTCCTCCCTTTGCATCAGCAATATACTCAGGGGAGGGTGCCCGGGCTCCTCCAAGTTCCAAGCTCTGAAACTGCTGCCCTGTTAGAAAAGTTAGCAGGAAAGATAATAAAGATGTGGCATGAAATTCTAGTTCTCTAGGGTTCTTGCATGCAGCCTCGTGACTGAACCCTTTTTTGTTCCTCCTCACCTTCCCAGGTGTCTGTGTGCGCCTACAAACAGGGATTTATGGAGAGGAAAAGGTGCCAGCCTATCTTAACGACTTGTGCCAGAGAGAAAGAGAAACACAGAGAAACATACGTGGAGCACAGACACAGAGAGTGAGAACCGATAAGGTGCTTAATAAATGTCCCAAGGGGAGAGCTGGCAAGACTGGACATTTCAAATAGTGATCCGGCCCAGCGCTGACCACCAGATCACTAATATGTCCATGAAGTGGCATACTGATATTAAAATAAACATGCTGCATATTTAATTATACCAACGGCAGTGCGTGAGTGAGATCAGCAGATGCTTGGAGTGAAAAGAAATAGTGAGCATGTAAGTGTGACTAAAGGTAAGAAAAGCCAGCAAGCAGGCAAAAGGGGGAGGGGGGCAGAATGGGGTTGGGAAGGACAAGGAGCAAAAGAAACGGGTGGACAGAGAGAGGTGGAGAAAGAGGAAACAAAAAGCAAATTACGTCACAGAAAGGAGAGGTCCCGGAGGCTGAAAGGACCACACCAACCACCTCCAGGTGCCAGAAAGTGCAGAGATTAGGCAAATCCGGTCCCCATCCCCTCGGGACATGGCGGGGACACAGGAGAAGTGAAAGGGACAGAATGAGCACAGGCCCTAAGGATGCTCTGCATGCACTGAGGCTGGAGGAGATAAAATTAGAGAAAATAAAGCTTAAGCCAGCAATCTGAAAAGAAAAGCAATCAGTTGAATTAGGGAAAGGAATAGTTGGGGGAGGGAGGGGGTGCAGGTAAGCGTGGACAGCCTACATACTCTACCACTCACGTAACTTCTGGAAATAACGCAGGCATCTCTGGGGGCTGCACCAAAGGACTGAGGGAATCCAGCGTGCTTCCTTTGTGAGCCCAAATGTCTAGAATGACCACGAAGAGGCGTCCAAAGAGGCCCTCGCAGGCGAGGAACACAACCCAGGACAGGGAGCCCTGCTCCCGGTGACCAATGTCCTCAGTTTCTACAGGAGCCTCATTTCCTCTACAAGAGCCACTCGGAGTCCTCAGTATTGTTCCCCTGAAATGCATGCCTGTGATGATTTTATCATATCGGTAATTACTAACGACTCTGCTGTCATCATTTCATTAAGTGTTTAAAAATATAGCACCATCTCAGTGCCCAGCTTATAGCTGGTGCCAAATAATTATTTGTCAAATATATAAAAGCTACTTCTAAAAGCCAGGCTGCCGGGGGGAGGGAGGCAGTGATACTTAGTAACTATGCCCAAAACCTTCTCCTTCCACATTCGAGGAGGACTGGCCAGCAGCTGCCTGAGCTCAGTGCCCCCACCTCCACAGCAGCCTTGGGACCCCAGGGGAGCTGCCTCAGGCCCCTCACAAGAAAGAGCGAGGGGTGCAGTTCCCACAACCCAGGGAACCACGGGTCTGCCTATAAGTGCAGAACTGAAGGCCGCCCACTAGTACTTGCATAATCAGGAAAACAAAATATTTTTTAAATATGTTTCTATTGATATTTTTAGAGAGAAAGGAAGGGATAGGGGGAGAGAGAGGGAGAAACATGAACGATGAGAGAATCATCGATTGGTTGCCTCCCACACACCCTGCCACTGGGGATCGAGCCTGCAACCAGGCATGTGCCCTGACTGGGAATCTCATGGTAAGCTCCTGGTTTATGGGCCCACGCTCAACCACTGGGCAACACTGGCCGGGCAACAAATAATCTTTACAAAGGAAAACTTTTCCCTATGCTTACCTGCCATGAGAGGACAGTAAAATGAGCTATACAAATTATTTGATAACAAATAACATAAAAAAGAGTTTATATACAAAAATCTACTCTAAACTTTTTTTTAAAATATATTTTACTGAGTTTTTTTTACAGAGAGGAAGGGAGAGAGATAGAGAGTTAGAAACATCGATGAAAGAGAAACATCGATCAGCTGCCTCCTGCACATCCCCCACTGGGGATGTGCCCGCAACCCAGGCACATGCCCCCGACCAGAATCGAACCCGGGACCCCTCAGTCCGCAGGCCAACGCTCCATCCACTGAGCCAAACCGGTTTCGGCTAAACTTTTTTTTTTTTACCATTCCCCCAAATCTGTTTTGCATTTGTCAGATGGCCTTCCTTCCACAGAAATTATTTTTAAATGTATACCTGACCTACTTCTCAAAATGATTTAAGGTGATATGTAACCAAGGACATAGAAACAGTAAGATTATCAACATAAAAATAAGAAAAAAAATCCCATAAAAAGTAAAATATATATATATATATATATTTAAAACCTTGGCCAACCCAGCAATGATAATCAAGCAATAAATTTAGCTCTGAGCTCCTTTGAAGCCAAGACAAAAAGGGAAACATGATGGGAAACACAGATATAGTAACAACGGGGAGAGATAGCTCTGTCACATGGCCAAGAAGACATCAGAGCAGCTGATCTAGTAACGAGCCTGGGTCAGAGGGCAAGTTCTTGGTCTGCGTCCCTCCTGTCCTCCCTCGCTGGCTGCGCAGTTGCTGCCATCAGAACAAAACCTCCTGAGAACCCTGAGGTTCAGCCAAGGGTCCGAGAAAAGGCCACGGGGCCAGATGCCCGAGCCGGGCCCTGCATGGCAGCACCTCCACTTCTGCGATGAGGCGCGGCGGGCACCACATCCCACAGCCAGGCGGCAGCAGGAAAGGGACGGAGTCTAAGCTCGCGGCCTTCCACGCAGCACGCTCACCACCTCGCCACTCCTCCCAGTTATAAAAGCATCTGCCTCGACACACTTAACACAGAATCCAACAAAGCCAAAGGGTTTTCAAAAAACAGCAAACAGAAAAGCAGCTTACGTGGAAAAGTCAATTTGGCAAACATCATCATCGCAAACTCTAGTCCACATCAGTTATCTTAAAAATCAAGAGATGTGATAAAATTCTAGTGTTACCAAAAAGTGCTTAAAATTCCGTATCCTGTTTCATCTCTTCATTCCCTTCACCTACTCTGAAATTCCCATTTCTCTCTGGGTTCTACACACCCACCTCAAAACACCTCTGGGAGCCTCAGTTTTCTTCTTGGCCCCATGGAGTGTGGCTCTGACTACTGGGGACAGTGCCCGAAACAGAGCAGCTGCTCCGTAAGTGGCAATTATTCTTGTGGTTAAATCTCATGTCTTCAGGAAGCATCCTCTGTCCGCTCCACATTCTCTCTCCCCCCTGATTATTTACTCCCAGGTCTCCACACAGGACACAAAGTAAGGTACCACTGACTTCCTGTGGCCTTCACTGCATCCTAGGTGTTATAAAATGCATTGGGTTATCCCAGGACCCCTAAATGTCACACCTGCACCTGGCTAAACATCATGCAACATGCCGTTGCAACAATTCAGCCAACTTCAGTGTACAAACCTGAGCCTGATGGTCCTCCCTCGGCTACCCACTAGTAAGGTCACCTACCTGCAAGGTAAGTAACCCATTCGGAGAGCACCTGCTGGGCGCAAGGACCAACGCAACCCCTGCTGCAGAGCAAGCAGAGACCTGTTTAGTTACCCTCAGAGCCCCTGCCACGTGCCACGCACGGGACATACATTCTCTCGAGCTCTGCCACCATCCTGCAAAGCAAGCTTCCTCATTCTTCTTTGAAAAAAAAGGAATAAAAGGAAGACCGCCAAGATTAACGAGCTGGGGTGACACAGCCTGGGATCTGGACCTGGGGATGCCCGACTCTGGTACCAACACCCTAAAAAAGTTGGTAGGGGGGCTGAGGCCCAGAAACCAAAAGGGGGAAACAACTCAGAAATCCAAACAGAGCAGGTATGGAGGAAAGAATTCAAGAATGACAAGAAGGTACCTCTACAGAAAAATCTTATCACGGAGTCTAAAAGTAAAGGAAATGAGGCAATAATAATCCAGGGGCATCAAGCCAGAGAAACCAAGATGCCAGATCATTTAACTTTGTTTATCCTAGCCTAAATTCTCTGCTCTGACACTCATTACAACCTAAATTCTCCGCCTGCTGCAAATACTTCATTTCCCGGTATATAGTGTAAGAACATTTTTACTCCTGTCTCCAAACAACTAAACCCTACTTGTGAATGTCAAATTAAGTAAAATGCCTTCATTCTGTGTTACTTTTTAAAATCAGACCTGGACTATATCTGCTGGTATAAGTCTGGTCTTCCCAATTCAATTCAAAAAAATGCCTTATTGTTAAGGCTATATTAAACCATCCATAGGCACAGGGAGATCGTAAGGGGAAGGAGAGGGAGCTTGAGCAGTTAGGGAAGCCTTCTTGAAAATATACTGGACTTGAACTAAGTCTTCAAGAATGAGGAGGATTGCCCAGCCAGCATGGTTCAGTGGTTGAGCATCGACCTATGAACCAGGAGGTCACCGTTCAATTCCTGGTTGCGGGCTCGATCCCCAGTAGGGGGCGTGCATGAGGCACCCAATGAATGATTTTCTATCATCATTGATGTTCCTATCTTTCTCTCCCTCTCCCTTCCTCTCTGAAATCAATAAATATATATTTTTAAATAAAAAATAAAAGAATGAGTAGGATCTGGATGTGCAGAGAGCAAGGAGGGATATTTTATTCTGGGGGGACAACTTATGCAAATGTAGAAATAGTCCCAAGACTCTTTTAAAAGGACCCCCCAGAGGAACAAGTGAAACTGCCACAGGAGGCAGCACCGGGGTCAGGCCTGTGGCATCCAAGAACGTGCACTCCGCCCCACAGGCATCCTGTGACACAGCCAGAACTGGAGACAACAGCAGGAGGGAGGGGACACCTGTCAATCAGAGGTCACCAGATGCTCCAGGCAATGTTGTGGGTTCCTGCTTCTAGGTGCCATAACTCACACACCTTCCCTGGGCTCTTGGAAAGAAAATAGGGTAGAAGACTCTCCTAAGGGACATGGGACTAAGTCCCCCGGAGGTGCCATCCTCTATCAGCGGTTCTCAACCTGTGGGTCGCGACCCTTTCACAGGGGTCGCCTAAGACCATCGGAAAACACATATATAATTACATATTGTTTTTGTGATGAATCACTATGCTTTAATTATGTTCAATTTGTAACAATGACATTGGGGGTCACCACAACATGAGGAACTGTATTAAAGGGCTGCGGCATTAGGAAGGTTGAAAACCACTGCTCTAGATCGATGGAAGGGCTACAGAGAAGCACAGTAAGTACTGCTGAAGACATTGTGTAGGATGTGTCTAAACGCGTCATTCTGAAGACAGAGGTGTAGAAGTTGGCGTGCTTCCTAAAGCATCACATCACATGCCCAGAACTCTTCCATAACAAGTCCCTTTTCCCTGTCCCTCCCCTGGATACACTGTCACTATGGGAACTGGCATGGTCGCTTCCAATTCCCTCTCACCCACTGCTTCCTTAACAGATTTCCACTTCACCAAAATTGACAGGAGTTTTCTCCTAACTCCCTTCTATGCTGGACCACTGCTGAGTTAGACTGAACTTATCATCCTTCCTTTTGAAATAAAGTCTGCCCGAAACAGAAACCATAGTGGCAACCCGTAATGCCACAAATACAGATGAGAAAATATTTGTATTTTATCTGAGACCATGTGACCAACTTCATGCAAAATAACTCAAAGATAAAAACACTAGCTGACTTATGAGATAAGTTTTTTGGGGGGGAGAAATACAACCAAAAGACAACAGAGAGAAAAAAATGAGACTTATACTAATATACAAAACCTTATTAAACGAATACTTCATAAATTACTTGAGAATGACAGATAAATAATTCATTCCCTCAGTGATAAATTTTGCTAATAAAATATAAATTTTAGCAAAAGGGAGGGTTGAGTTGTTTATCCCCCTTGAGATAAAATATTTTCCAGCATCTTTGATACATTACTTAGTACACACAAATCTATTCCATAGACATCTCATATGTTAATAAATAGAAATTCTTAGCTGGTTATTAAAACAATAACCACCTTTTTTTTAATCTAACAGCCATCACTCTATCTACTTAAAAGTAAAAAAAAACAAAAAAACAAAACAAACAAACAAAAAAAAAACTAGACCTCTGCTTCTGGTCATGGCAGAGTAATTAGTACCAAACCAGACTACTCCTCACTTTATGAAACCAGCATAACCCTGATACCAAAACCAGACAGAGACATTATAAAAAAAAAAAAAAAGAAAGAAAGAAAGAAAATACACAATGCATTTCATGAACACATATGCAAAAATCCTTAACAAAATATTATAAAATTAGATCCAGCAATTTTAAAAAAGAAGGATAACATATCAGGACCAAATAGGGTCTATCCTGGGAATGACATTTGGTTTAATATTCAAAATGCAATGGCATTTACCACATTAATAGAATAATGAAGAAAAAACATATGATTACTTCAACACTTGCAGAAAGGCATTTTACAAAATTTGACATCCCTTCATAACAAAAACTCTCAACAAACTTAGAAACAGAGGAAACTTTCTCAAATGATAAAGGACATCTATGCAGAACCTAAGTCAATGATGGAAAACTAAACACTTTTCCTCTGAGTTCCAGTATAAAGCAAGGATGTCCACTCTCACCACTTGCATTTCAACACTGTATTGGAGTGCTAGCCAATGCAATAAGGCAAGAAAATATATGTACGTACATACATAAATATTATAAAGCAATAAATAAAAGTATCTTTTATTCACAGAATAACTGCATTCATAGAAAAACTTAAATAATCTTCAAAACAAGTACTAGAATAAATGAAATTGACAAGGTGAAAGGTACAAAGCCAATATATAAAAACCAAGCATGTTTCTACATAATAGCAATTAACAGCTGGAAGATTCTTTTTTTAAATTCCATTAACAACATCAAAAAAAATATTAGGGATAAACTTAATAAAATATGTGTAAGACTTCTATACTAATTACATTGCTGAGAGAACTTGGAGAAGCTTTAAATAAATAAAGATACTATATATTCAGCAATGAAAGACTCAATATTCTCCCCAAATTGATCTATTAAATTTCATCTCAATCAAAATCTCAGAAAGCTGTTTTATAGAAATTGACAGGATGACTCTAAAATCTATGTAAAAATGCAAAGGACTTAAAGAACCAATAGATTCTTAGGGGTAGGGGGAGAGGGGCAGAACAAGAATTGAAGAACTTTTACTATCTGATTTTAAGACTTGCAACAATAAAGCTTCAGTAATCAAAACAGTGTAGAAATGACATAAAGACAAATAGATCAATAGAAGAGAAAAGAGTCTATAAAAAGAACCAAATTTACATGGTCCCTTGATTTTCAGCAAAAGTGCTAAAGTAATTCAATGGAGATGGGAAAGTCTTTTCAACATTTTCTGGAAAAACTGGATATCCACTGGGGGGCTGGGGGGACGGGAACAAAACTTGACCCCTACCTCACACCATGGGGGAAAAATAATTTAAAATGTGACCACAGAGTGAAAGTAAAACTATACAGTTTCTAGAAGAAAACAGAGTATCTTTGTAGTCAATGTAGAGAAGAAGAGAAACAGGTATCAAAAGAACAGAGGGGCCGAAGCCGGTTTGGCTCAGTGGATAGAGCGTCAGCCTGCGGACTGAGGGGTCCCAGGTTCGATTCCGGTCAGGGGCATGTACCTTGGTTGCGGGCACACCCCCAGTGGGGAGTGTGCAGGAGGCAGCTGGTCGATGTTTCTAACTCTCTATCTCTCTCCTTTCCTCTCTGTAAAAACTCAATAAAATATATTTAAAAAAAAAAAAAGAACAGAGGGAACTTACAAAACAAGGACTATAAGTAATTAAAACACAAAGAAATAGATCTCTTTCTATAAGGTCTTTTACAACCATTTGCATTATGAGGGTATTATTCCAAGATCATGAATAAATAGCTGATACAGACCACAAGCTAACACATTCACTGACTCCATCATACATCCATTCAAATGTTATCAACCACACATGATGTTACATACCTGTTAAACACACATAGCCAGGACTCTCCAGTCTCTATGTGGGAGGAGTGTATGGGGGGGAGGGTAAAAAATTCCAGAGGCTTCCAATTCCATGGAAGTTCTTTCTTAGGAGTTGTATGTTTTCCTTAGCCTTTATACTTCATTTCATGATGATGTCAGGACATCTCTTATCTCAGAATGTACCTGCCCACCAGTATAAATCAAGGTTTCTAGAAACCTTTTAACCCAAGGTGAGTTCTCAAACTAGCTTGACTACAGAAAACCTGAGCTTTGGGCATTATAGTGAGTGAAAGATAAACACACAACAGCGCATACTATATTATCCCATTTATAACGCAGCTCATGAACAGGCAAACCTTAACTGATGCTGGTAGAAATCAAAATAGTGATTTCCTGGAAGAGGGTCTGAGGGCAAGGGCATGAAGTGATGGGAATGTCCTATATCTCGCTCTCAGTGGTGGCCACATGGGTGTATATACGTAAAAGCTCAATGGGCTGCACCTTTCAGATCTGTGCACTTTGTGCACCCACCACATGTATGGTGCACCTCAAAAACATGTTATTAATCTGTGCCCTGGTTTCAGGTGATTCATGTATTCAACGGCTAGAGATGTATTCACAGAGACATCTGCGTATGGTTAGGCTACGAGTCTGGGTTAAAATCTTGTGTTTCTTCAAAGAATGCCTGTTCCTGGAATATCGTTAGCCTAATAATCTGGCTTTAGTCTCAGCCCTCAGTCAACTAGATGTTACTCATCCTCAAGTTATTTAACAACTGATAAACCTACCCCAAATAGTCTTGCTTTTGTTGGTTCTTGCGAACATGTCATGCACAAACAAACAAGAGGGCAACACAGGCACGCTTTCAATTAATCTGGTCTACATTTTCAAGTGTCTTGAAATAGAAGCCCATCCAAAAGACCTATATAATAAATCTTAATAATGTCCTAACAATAGCCTGATGGCTGCTGGGCATACTCAATTTTTCTCAAAAAACTAACGCCATCATAATTATTATCCAGTACTGTGAATACTACGTGCCTAAGGCTTCGGGGCATGTGGCTAGGAAGGATGAACAGATTAAGAATTTAGCATTTAGCACTCCTTCACAGGAGCCCAATCTCCCTGAGAAATCTCTCTACCTTTACCAAGATAAACGACTTGGACCTCCGCGAAGCAAGCTTTTCAGATTCTAATTAGGAAATTACTGATCATAACTTTGAAATGTTATAAACATGACTTATTTCAGACTAACAAATTGAGCTCATTTGCTGTAATGGCAGGGGAGGTTTACAACTCCATCCTGGTAAATCAGGCCAATGAACAGAGATAGAAGTGAAAGGACAATCTTACTTTTCACTAAATGAGCTCAAGGCTTATCGTGAAGCACTGCACAATATGGCTCTCCAGTCACATCCATCTGAAACCATGGTAGATAGCTAACAAATTCAGTGAATTCTATTAGAAAGGCAACCACTCTGGAGCAGCAGACTGCTACAACGGGCACAGGATATCTGAGAAGACTCCTGACCACAGACCTAGCCCACTGCTCTCCAGCCCCTATGCCCATGGGTAAGTCACTGATCCATTTCTTTCTAAGAAACAGGAATTATGATTCCTGCTTTGCTTTATCACAGGCTGTTGTAAGGATCGAATGAGAGAATGAATACAAAAGCACTCAGTAAACTATGAAGTGCTTGCCTCTGTGAGGGCCCTGATGTTTGAGAGCTTTCTAACATTTCACCCTCAGTGAAGATGCCGCTCTTAAGCTCCGAGTAGGCATGGGCACTGGGAGAAAGATTTTCATGGGTTTACAGCATAGCAATGCTGAAACGAACTTCAGAGTTTATCCGGCAGGATGCCCTGCTCATTTGAAAAATCAGGAAATAACAATAGCCACCTGTCCTGGACTGCATACCATGTTCCGGGCCCCGTGCTTTCCTCCCATAACTTAATTTATCTCTCCAACAACTCTATGAGGTGGTTCCCATTTTAAAGATGTGGGACCTGAGGCTTAGTTACAAAGTCAAGAAGTACACACCCAGGTTTTTCTCCAAAATCTGACATCTGTACCATTTCCCACTCTTATATGAACCCACAAAGATGAAGACATGTTTGTCTGAATAACATGGCTAATTGGAGGGTGCCATCGCACCAACTGTCCTGATTCGGCTGGATCGTTTGAGAATCTCAAATAGTAATCTCCATGAAGATATCTAATATTACAGTCAAGGTCCTAATGTTCACCATAAATAAGGTTCCCACCCCTTTTCCCCCAACAGAACAATGTTCCCAGGAGAGACAAGATTTGGTGTCTAAATCCATAGTGCAGCTAAAACCACATGGTAGCAGATGCTGCACTCACAGTGGAATAAATTCTGGGTGTGTTAGGTGGGAATACAGCCCCAGGTTCTAGGTCAGGCCTTATCTTTTCCCAGCAGCCACTGCTTCCGTTTCTCTCCATTCTTAGCCAGGGGCTCAGGGGAGCGGTGGCTCCACCTGACTTCAGGGGTGAAGCGCAGGACTAGGGCTTAAGTCAGGGCTTCCCACGTCCTTGGCCACACGACAAGTTCAGGATATGCACATGATCCAGCCTGAGCCAATGAGATGAGACACTGTCTGGGATGGCTGGGACAAAGACTCTCACGCTCCCTTTTTGCTGGAAGGAAGGTGGAAGGGGGCAGCCTGGGAACCGCTGGCAGCCATCCTGCAATTACCGGGGGAGGGCATGTCTGCTAATGGAGTCCACACACAGGAGGGGAGTCAGGATGGGGAGAAAACTAGATCCTGGTGACATCATTTGAGCCCCTCAGTTGACCAGATTTATCCCTGGACTGGTCAGTTATGTGATCCAATAAGTTCCTCATTGACTTGATCCAGTCTGTGCTGGGATCGGGCCCAGTGCTTGAACCAGAAGAGGTCTAAGATACTGGCTCATGAAGGGCCATCTGTTCCTTACTGAACTGGGAGCTCCTTGCGGTCAGGGACTGACTTCGGACTCCCTCCATTAACGTTCAGTAAATTAGGCTGATCCTTGGCACATTCTGAGGGCTCCAAATAGATAGGAATTAAATAGGCTTTACAGAGCAAAACTTATACCCAAAGCAGAAAATAACCGGCAAAGCCTGTGCAGATCACTTACTCATTAGTTCCCATTTATTTCCGCTGTGTTCTCTACCTCCCCGACTGCAAGGCTGCGTGTTTCACACGGCCCACTACCTACTCTTCATCCCCACTCTTCTCCTCCCTGGGAAAACGATTTTGGAAGAAGACAGAAGTGATTCCATACCCTGATCTAGCCCTTTTTCATATGAAAAGGGGGAAGGGGGGGAATACACTGAATTCTTTTCTAGATGTCTGTAATACACAGAAATCACTTCTTATAGGGCCTGTGCTCACTCGTGATACCAGGTTTCGTTGCCCCAAAGCGCTAAACTATGAGTTAAAGGACAAAGTTTCGGCCTTAGAACAGAATCTATCTGTGGCTCACTCGGGAGGAAAAAACAACGGCGGAGCCTTCAACATTCTACCCAGAGTCCCCACTGACTACGTGAAGATATGACACAAACCAAGCTCTCCTCGGCTGCCTCCATAGGACCTTCAGAAACTTCCTCCCCAGATGAAAACTGAAATGCAACCTCAAACACATATACAGGGAGACAGGGAGGGAGGGAGGGAGACAGGGAGGGAGGGAGGGAAGCTGCTCTGTGGTGACAGGAGTGGGAGGGCACAGCTCTACCCTCCCTGGCCTCCCCCAGCTCCCAGGCACCTCCAGAGGAGCCCTGAGGCTTCAGTATCCTCTCATTGCTTCTCCGAAGAAATGAAAATCAAGGAATAAGCAGCAAATGGTTGACACTGAAACGCATGGCTCAAGTGAGTGTTTAAAACCATTTCCATTTTCCTTGGCTGCAAAGGCCAGATATCCACAGGCTATGTGAAAAGGAAAACAAAGGCAATGATCCAAGTAATTCAGCCTGAAAACTCACTCTGCTCCAACCAGAGAAACGGGGCCCTGGGCAAAGCTGCGCAGGCAACCAACTACAATGAGCCCAAGGAGTCTTCAAAGGCCAGGCAGGCAGGTGGTCCGACCTGGGTCACATCCCTGCTCCGTCATCTTAACCCTAGAGCCCCGGCTCTAAGCACTAACTAAACGTGCCCCATCTGAGCCTCGGATGCTTCAACCTGAGGTTTTTGTGCAGATCTTCTGTAAACAGCATCTCTCATGCTACCTGGTACATAAATGTATCTTGCGGTCTCATGAGCTGGCCCAACAGTCGTTAAGCCTGCCTCAGAAAGGACCTGCTTTCCACCCCTGGAAAGAGAGAGCAGAGAAGTTCCACTATTAAGCGAGATACTCTGTGTTTATGACATGGAATTCCTTCCCCCGTTCCCGGCCTGCCCGCTCACGCTCTGGGAATCCTTCCCAGGGTGTCTGTCCTGTGGGTTACGTCCACCCGCTGCCCAATTCAGCAACAAGCAACCCTTCCCTGCACACATGTGAAAGTTCTCCAGCTCTCATAAAGTTCAAAGTCACGTGGGCAATCCCCCCACCCCCCACCCCCTGCCACGGACAGAAATAATTATCCCATTTCTTCTGGTCACTATTTCCAAATTAGACTCGACACCATTTCAAGATCACAGGGAGAAGGGACCTCAGACCTCAGAAACCCATCAAAAGGGGGGTTTTCCTGAACAAGACATTCCACAGATATTCACTACATAAACATGGGGTGCCAGTCCCCGAGTGGTGACAGAGGCGACCCTGACCTTGCCCTCGGGGCTCTCGCAGTCCAGTGGATGAGGCTGACCTCGAAAATAACAAGCCTGTTTCCCCACTCTGCCTTTCAAGTCAAGGGCAGACCTCCCTGAAGAAGCAGATTGTGGAGATAAGCTGGAGGAAGGAATGAGAACGCTGGGTGATCCTGCCCTAATTCAAAGGTTTCCTCATACTTTCTAACGAGGACAAGAGTAAAAGGAGGGCTTGAAGGCAGGACTTGGTGTGCAACGTGGGTTACATGAATGCCCATGCCCAGGCAATGTCTCTACGAAGCCATTTTGTTGGTTGGTGTGTCAGAACTACCGTCCTGTGTGTAAATGAAGATGTACAAGATGGCAGGTGGACTGTGAACAGGCGAGGTGTCACAGGACCTGGGTTCTCGTCTCAGTTTTGCCACCACTAACATGATGCGAGCCTGGGCGAACCTCTTCCCCTCTGAGATAGTCCCTGCGCGCTTCTGTGCTCTAACTGCCAGCTGGGGACAACCCGTGTCTCCCACGCTCTGCACAGAGATTCTTTGTACAACCCTGAAGACCTTGGGATCAGCGGCTCACACGACCCTCAGGACTATAGGCGCCTGAAATAAAGGGGATACCCTCCAGGGCACTAAGCAGGACGAGGCCACAACCCACCACGTTACTGTCACAGGACACCAGGGTTCAGACTCCTTGTGTCTCCCTCCCCACATCACTTTGCAATCTTTCAAATTCTTGGCACCAACTGCCTCTAAAAGGAAGTACCCACCAATCAATGAAGCTACAAGAACTAAACTCAAAAAGCTCTTCAACCTCTTTTCCCTTGTCCCTACAGGAGATCAATTCATTCATTCATTTTTAGGAGTCAGACTTTCCAAGAAAGAATACATTCTTCTCAAGCATCTTTCAGCTCTATTTCTGCAAGTGACATCTATCAGCTGGGGTGAGGGAAGGCCCAGGTCTGTTACTGACAACCTGGTCCAGAAACTACGAAGAAGAAGCGGAGCCCAGCTGGGCCCACAGACCTAACCTGAGTAGGAGTTTGCCAAGAAACCCAGGGGCAGCTACATAGATAAGAAGTCCTGCCCTAACCTGTTTGGCTCAGTAGATAGAGCATTGGCCTGCGGACTGAAGGGTCCCAGGTTCGATTCCAGTCAAGGGCATGTACCTTGGTTGTGGGCACATCCCCAGTAGGGGGTGTGCAGGAGGCAGATGATCGATGTTTCTCTCTCATCAATGTTTCTAACTCTCTATCCCTCTCCTTTCCTCTCTGTAAAAAATCAAAATATATTTTTAAAAAAAGAAGTCCTTCTGGCAGGTAGGTGAGGAACATGCAGAAGACAGATCAAAGCTGAGTCCAGGGCACAGCCCAGGCGAGGGGCCTGGATAGAATGCCAGTGGGCAGGGGGCACACATCTCTGTCGGCCAGCGCTGTCCAGCAGCCCTTGCTGCCATGATGGACATGTTCCCTGCGTATGCTGACTAATGTGGTAGCCATGTATGGACATTGAACAGTGGAAATGTGGCTTGTGTGATTGAGGAACTGAATTTTAAATTCATGAAAATTAAACAAAATTGAAGTTCTTGTAGCCGCATATGACTAGTGACTACCATTCTGGACAATTCTGCTGTAAGCGATTCTCTCATATAGTGCACCCTCTGAAAGGAAGGATCCTTCTTTATTTAACAACAAATGAGCTGTGTCAATTATATCTCAATAAAGCTGGAGGGCAGCAAGTGAACTACGGGGAGGCGCCTGAGCCGTCCCATCCATCAGCAGAGCAGAGTTTGGAGTCTGTGTGCTTAAAGGGAAATAAGAACGGGGCAGAGCTACAAGCTCTCCTTCCCTACGCACACAACCTAAATTCCCCACCTTCAGATACAGTCGGGGGAAAATGAAGATGGCCCAAGGTCAAAGTCAAGAGACCTGAACTCCAGTCCTGGCCTTTTGGGCCTGCAACCTCGAGCAAGACCCCTCCTCCCTGAACCACAGAGCCTCCCATCACCAGTGCAAGGCAGTTGAAACAGGCACCCTCAAAGGCCCTCTGTGATTCAATGAATATACATGCCACATCATCAAAATTAAACTTTTGTGGCCAAATGATACTATCAAAAAAAAATGAAGAGACAAAACACAGAAAGGGAGAAAATGTTTGCATATATCTGATAAGGAACTGATTATCTAGAATGTATAAAGAACTCTTAACTCAATAACTTAAAAAAATGCACTTACTTTTTAACAAGATGACAAAATATGTAAGAATCTAAAAATATGATGTAACAACCTGAATGTATACACATAAAAGCACAATTAATGAACACAAAGCCTACATGTTAATAATAGTTACCATTAAATGAGCAACTACTAGGAACCAGGAATTTTAAAGGTTTCTTGTCCTTATAACAAAGATTTTATTGATAAGGAAACTGAGGTTCAAGGTCACAGAGCTAGTAAACAATGGAAAACATGATTCAAACCCTGGTCAGGATGACTTCAAAGTCAGTCAGTTTCATCAGGCTCTTCTTCAACATTGAGTAGCAGGGTTAAGTCTTATGAGTTAAAAGGTCATAAAACTCATTTCCTTCTTATGTCTTATATTCAGACTTTATGTTCTCTAATGCATAATTTTCTGGCTTTTTAAAGTATGTTAGTTTGTGAGTATGTGCAGTGAATACATACAGTTAAGTGAGATTCCAGTTAGAAAAATATCATGTAAATACTAAGACTCCATAATTTTAAGTTTTATTTCTACCTACAGATGTATGTCCTAGATATATTTGTTTTAAATTATATTTTAAAACAAGTATAAATTCCTTTTTCAGATGAGGAACACTAACCAAATACTGTTAATATAGGTTCTTTCTCCCAAGCATGTGAGAGATTTGCTTCAAGGCTTCAAAAATTCACTAGCATGACCTCTGTTATCTGAATTCTGATATTTTATCATTATATGCAATTGTTATATATTCTAGATCAAATATAATAAAAACAAACCAAGCATTCTTGATTATACTAGAAATAACCCAATTTTTAAATGGGCAATGGATCTAAATAGATGTTTCTCCAAAGAACGTATAAATAGCTAATAAGCACATGAAAAGATATTAATATCATTAGCCACCATGGAAATACAAATCTACAAAGAGATACTACTTCACACCCACTAGGATTGCTGCAAAGATAGACAACAACGTGTAAGCAAGGATTTGGAGAAACTGGAACCCTCTTGTACATTTCAAGTGGGAATGTAAGACAGTACAGCTGCTTTGGAAAGTGTTAAAGTTATCATATGACCCAACAAATTCCACTCCTAAGTATATATACCATCCAAGAGAATTAAAAATATAAGTTCACACAAAAACTTGGACATAAATGTTCGCAGCAGCAATATTCATAATGGCTAAAAAAAAAATGGCAACAATCCAAATGTCCATCAGTTGATGAAAGGGAAAATAAAATGTGTTTTATCCATAGAGTGGAATATTATCTAAAATAATAAAAGCATAATATGCTAATTAGACTGGACAACCTTCCGGACGAAGCCGGGGCTGCGAGGGAAGCCTGGGTCCCGGGTGCCAGAGGGAAGCCGGTGCCGGCAGCCGCGGGAAGACAGACCTACTCTTGCACGAATTTTGTGCACTAAGCCTCTAGTTCAACCATAAAAAAAAAAATGAAGCATCAATACATGCTACAACCTGAGTGAATCCCGCTAACACCTAGCTAAGTGAAAGAAGCCAGGGAAGATGGGTTACATCAGGTATAATTTAACTTGTATAATGGGAAAATCCATAGAGACAGAAAGTACATTAGAGGCTGCCTAAGCTGAGGAAGTGGGAGGAGGTTGCAGGGCAGTATAGGTATGAGGTTTCTTTTCAGAATGATGAAAAGGTTCTCACACTGACTGTGATGATGGATGCACAACCTGAAGATAGTAATTTTTAAAAGCCACTGAATTATATAATTTTAAATGATAGATTGTGTGGTATGTGAATTATATCTCCAAGGCTATTTTTTAAAGAAATTTTTTATTGATTTCAGAGAGGAAGTGAGAGGGATGGAGGGAGGGGGAGAGAAAGAGAGAGAGAGAGCCAGAGAGAGAGAGAGAGAAACATCAATGATGAGAGAGAATCATTGATCGGCTGCGTCCTACACACCACACACTGGGGATTGGGCTGCAACGTGGGCATGTGCCCTGACAGGGAATCCAACCATGACCTCCTAGTTTATAAGTTGATGCTCAATCACCGAGGCACACCAGCCAGGCATCAAAAGCTATTAAAAAAAAATTTTTAAAGAATGTGCATGCCTTCATTCCCGTCTAGTTAGTGGAGAGCAATTGATTGTTATTTACTGTCCCCAGGTCCCAGGGCCAGGTGCCAGTGGCGACCATCTGACCCTGAAGCTTGTAATGCTTCCCTTACAAGCAAGGGGACTGTCTTTAAAGCAGTCTTCGTTGTCTCTCACCGCTTCACACACAGTGAGGGTGGAGCTCTCTTTGCTGCAGCTAAGATTAAAATGTCTAACTTAACTGGGATCAAAAGCGAATTTTTTTTTTTAAGGAAAGAAGAGAAATGCAGAAACTTACATCTTCTTCTAAGTCAGTGGTTCTCAACCTTGGCTGCACATTAGAATCACCTGGGAATCTTTTTAAAATCCTGATTTCTGGGCCTCCGGATTTTAAAAAGATTCCCAGGTGATTCTAATGTGCAGCCAAGGTTGAGAACCACTGCTCTGAGTCCTACTGGGAACTGAAGTAATTCTGTCTACTCTTGTAAACCGCCGAACAACAGCTGGGAATGATACAACTGCATCTGTTCCAAGGACCCCCAGGCCCTGCAAGGGTCAGGCATGTATAGTACCAACACTCCCCAGAACCCACACCGAGTTCCCCGACTCTGGACTAATGTGAAAATCTGCCTCACCAGGGATGATGAATGCCTTTAAAACCAGGACTAAAACATCTCACTCTGCCAATTTTCCTGGGGCCGGCAGCTGAAGAGAAAAGCCTGGAAGCAGGGGTTCTTTGCACAAGAAGAGTCTCAGACGAGAGAAGGCTGTGGACTTAGGGAAGTGTGACTGCAAAGCAGTCAGGCCGCTTTGTTTCATAAACGCACCAGAATCATGTAAATAAGTGTTGTTCTCTTCAAACTAGTAAGCTTGGGAAGCCGGACACATAATTCTGGTAATCCTGCCATTCGCCGAACACTTCCAAATGCCAGCGTCAGGCCTTCCCCAGAGCTGACACCTTCCTCACAAAAATAAGGTTCTTTAAAGATAGATTTGATTTTCTTACAAACACCCAAGAATTTCTTTGAGAAAAGACTGGTGAATACGGTCAGTGATCAACCTGAATCTCCCCGTTTTTAGCCAGAAACAAAGCAAAATAAAAAGTAGAATTTGGCTCTGAAAGCAATTCTGAAAACAGGATTCCAGCATCACTGGGGTACGAGTGCAGCCCCCACATCTGCTATGAAGGGGACACTATGCTGTGGTTGTATAAGTTCCGATGTTTTCATTAAGCAATCGCAGTCTCTCCCACATGGAGCCCCCCACCCCTCACCCTCTCTCTCTCTCTGTCCAGTATTCTGCTCCTGGGTTGGAAAGAGAGACCATCAGGCTTATATTAAGCAAATAGTCAAAGCAATTAAAGCAGCCTCAGGGTGCCTGATGTAGACACAGTGATGCCTCAGCCCACGGTCAATCATTTACCTAACACCTGGCGCCAGGAGCAGTGGAGGACTTAAGACAGAGGGAAGACCGGGTCCCTGCCCACAGCAGCTCACATTCTTGTTAGAAATAAGAAACTAGCAGAAGATCAAATACAGGCAAGTCTGTGGTTCAGAGGGCAGGGTGGCTTCCACCCCAGGGGGGCTCGTCTGTGGTGTTCCAGAGGACAAACGGCCGATTTCCCCACCCAGCTTTAGGACAGTGCACGCACACCATCACGGTGCACACTTCCACCGCCGCGCACACCACCGCCATGCACACCTCCGCCGTGCACGGGAAGGAGTCAGAATCACACATCAGAGCCTCCAGCTTCAGGTGGCTCCCCTGCTTCAGGCTGGGACTACATTCATCACTCCATCTTTTCATCACAGACCAAAAGAGGACAGATTTAGGAACAGAGTGAAGGCATGATGTTAACTATGCTCTGTTCACCCTGAAACCCAGGAAGCAGCACTGCTTGCCGAGAGGGCTGGCTGGTCACAACGCAGGACCATCTGTGGTTTCCGTTGCGCAAGCACGGTGACCTCAAGGCGCAGCAGGACTTCCAGTATCGGCTGGTCTTTGACAATCACGAGTGGGGAAGGTCAGCTCAAGCTTTAGGTCCAATCGGCTTTTCCAGTCCTTCTCTACCCCACCTCGGCCTCTCCCCAACACCCCCAGCACAACCACGGTGGCCTGTGCCGGTGGGTGTGACTGGGCCCTATGAGGCACTGGCATCACGGAGTGAGAGTGGACTTGGGCCTCGGCCTCAAGCTGCTTTCTACAGGGATCAGAGGGAAAGTGAGGCGAGGCCGCAGCAGTCCCTCTCTAGCAGACGGTACTAAGGAGGAGGATGCCTTACGTGTGCATACTGCTTTCTAGACCATGAAACACTTCCACACATTTCCCATTTGACTGTCACTCCCTGCTTTATGACCGACGGAAAAAGCGGGG
>NW_006284347.1:516636-536770 GCF_000327345.1 Myotis davidii | reverse complement strand
GGAATGCAAAGCCAGGTCCCTCTCCATGACCTGCCTCGCGCATGCACACAGCACACAGCGAGCACCGGGCTGAAGCAGGGGAGGGATCACAGGCCCCACTCACAATCATGTGGGTTTAATCCCTCAGCAGAGAGTCATTCAGGTAACACCTCTGAGCTTTATTTGCCTCACCTGCAAAACGGGGGCTCTAGTCATTACAGCATGACTTACTGTGAAGTCAAGAAAACAGGTCTAAAACTTCAGCCTGGTGCCCGAAATCAAGGGCACAAGGCCCAAGACGCAGGCCCCACTAGTGTACTGCATAGAGGGAACTTGCTCTCATCTGAGACCTCAATGTGGCCAGGAATACCAACCCCAAAGCCCCACACTGTACTTGGTCTGTCTGAAGCCGATGAGCACAGGGCTCCCTGCTGCCAAAAACGCCGACCTCAGTACCTCCGCAAGGTCAGCAGGCAGCCTCTCTGCTGCAGCGCCGCTCACTGGGCAGCCCGACCAGGCCCCCATGCAGCCCTGTCTGCTGCCAGCAGGCCCTGAGCTGGGAGCAGTAAGGGCCGGGCCTGCTCCTCTTCCCACGCCCACGGACTGGGCCACAAAGGAAGCGGGTGGGGGAAATCACTGGGCCAAGAATGGGAACACACATCAGAGAGAACACACAGATTTAAGAGGCCTGGCCTGCGACTGAGATTTTATAAGCCCTACAGCACTCCAAGGGGGGGAGCCGGAGGAGGTCCCCCAGTGCTCACACGCTGCTGTACCCCGAACTTCACAGGAGGTAAGAGACTCCCCCTGCGCCCATTCCTGACCAACTAAGTAATGTCTTTGGTCTCGCTCACACATTACTGTATTGACGCCTCACAAAAACTCCATGCTAACAGTGAGACAAGCATCAGTATACCTATTTGACAGATGAGAAGACTAAGGCCAAGAAGGTAAAGTAATTTGTTCAGTCACAAGGCAAGCTAGCAGCAAATCTGAAACCCAAATCTAGATCTATTTCCTCCAAAGTCCCTCCCAAAGACAGGATAATGCAGGCCAAACAGGAGGGAGTCGGATCAGGACAGGCCCTAAAGCCTGAAAACAGTAAGATGCCGTGTACGGAAATTTGGGGTGCAGCACTTGGGGTCCACAGAGGGTTCCCTTCAAAGCTCTGAGCAATGGAGGCAAGTGTTACCATCGTCATTCCCATCTCACAGGTGAGGACACTGAGGTCAGGACCACACGGCAGAGAAGAACCAATGGTAACCTGTGTTTCAGTAGCTTAGTACTGGCAAGTCAATCCCATCTGTGAGCCTGTCTTCCACCCCAGTGGTCGGCAAACTCATTGGTCAACAGAGCCAAATATCAATAGTACTTCTTCAAAATAGACTCGCCCAGGCCGAAAACCGACTTCTGCGCATGGCCACGAAGTTTCAATCGCACTGTACATGGGCCCACACGTGGTATTTTGTGGAAGAGCCACACTCAAGGAGCCAAAGAGCCGCATGTGGCTCACAAGCCGCAGTTTGCCGACCACGGTCCCACCTGAACGACGTGCAGAGGGATACAGTGAGGCCCAGGAACCAGGGTGGCAGGAAGGGCCAAGAGGTCTGCGTCCCGCCCCTGCCACCTCCTGGCTACTTGATCTTGGGTAAGTCATTTAACAGCCCCGAGCTCAGCTGCCTGCTCTATCCAATGTGGGCAGTAGCCATTGAGAATGAAATCAGACTCGATGATGGAAACACCTGTTCCAATTCTAAGACTCGCCCAATCTCCCCTTTTCTTTTCTTTTTTTTTAAATGTTATTTTGAGAGGAAGGGAGAGGGATAGAGAGATAGAAACATCAATGAGAGAGTAACATCTTGATCAGCTGCCTCCTGCACACCCCCTGCTGGGGACCGAGCTCACAACCCAGCTATGTGCTCTGACCAGGAATCGAACGAGCGGTCTCTTGGCTGGGCCCAACCTCCCTTTCTGAGCAAACAACCCTAGGGCCAGAACTCCCAACATCTGTTTTGCTCCCCAGCGCTTGTTTTCTTTCCTCTAACATTTTAATCAAGAGACGCCGGGTCTCCTACCTGGGCCCAGCAGGAACAAGGCACAACTGGTCAGTGGATCCCAGGTAGCTGAGAAAGGAGTCTGCAGAGACACCACTCATGGGTTCCTCTTCCACAGAGTAGAAGCAGCTTCAGTCTGGCCAGCTGTAACGGAGTTGGTTCCTGGCCATTACACCAGCCCGAGGGGAACAAACAACCCCTTACTGTTGTCTAGGGGAAGATGGGGTGTGGCCAGGTCCTGCGACCCACAGGGATAACTTTCAGTCACTTCGTCGCCAGATCCACCGACAGCCTCCATAACTACCATCGTCTTAGGCCAGTGATGGCGAACCTTTTGAGCTCGGCGTGTCAGCATTTTGAAAAACCCTAACTTAACTCTGGTGCCGTGTCACATATAGAAATGTTTTGATATTTGCAACCATAGTAAAACAAAGATTTATATTTTTGATATTTATTTTATAAATTTAATGCCATTTAACAAAGAAAAATCAACCCAAAAAATGAGTTTGCGTGTCACCTCTGACACGCGTGCCATAGGTTCGCCATCACGGTGACTTAGGCTATTCAGCAGTACGGGTGGAATGGGACAGTCTGGAGAAATCATCACAGAATGACTGCGGAAAGCCAACCCCTAACCCAGCACACCATCCAGGACACTTTCCCGGTATGGCTGGGGTTCCGGCCCTGACTCCGCCACCCCTTCACTGGGTTGGGAGCAAGCTGGTCAGTCTTCTGAGCCCCGGTTTCTTCATCGGTAAAGTGGGGACAGCGATCCCCACCTGCAGGACTATGCCGAGACTCGAGGACATGCACCCTGGCTCGCGCTAACAGAGGTAGCCCACACTGACTCCGCGTTTTCCAGGATCCAGGGCCTGGGCTGACCCCTTCGGCCGCTTCATTTTCCCTTTCCCAGAAGGAGCAGCAGCTGGCCCGGTCACAGGCCACAAATGGCAAACCTGGGGACGGAGCCCATAACCCTAACTACTTACTCCTACACTGACCAGCACTCAACACAAACCTCTGGCAAGCGCTCCACGTTTTCCCTTCACAAGTCAGCTTTCCAAGGAATTGAAGTGCAATAAAACCTACTTCGTGCCCAAATGTAAACTCCTCTAATCTGTCCCATCTTAACTGGACTCTCAGAGGCGTTTCAGATCCGCAGAGGGATGCAGGGTTCTCAAAAACCTGCCCCCGATTCTCCAGCCGCAACCCCCACCCCGAGCCTGGAAATGCCTCCGGCTGGTGGAAAGGAGGAGGCATGGAAAGCTGTGAGCCAGGCCCCAAGCCTAAATTCAAGCCCTAACCAAAATCAGGAATGTGGAGCCTGCCCGAGACCCACCTGCTGTCCTGCTGGCGCGCTCCTCTCCGGGGTCCTTGCACCGGCTCTGCCTGTGGCCTGGCCTGGCCTTCCTCTGCTCAGTGTCTAGATGAGCCTTGACTTCCCTTCCTGGCCTAGTGGGGGAGTGTGGGCTCTTAAAGCAGAAAGCCCAGCTGTAAGTCCTGGCCCCACTAATTACTCATCCTCGGGACCCTGTGCAAGCAATTCAGCCACTCCCAGCCTGGTTTCTCACCTGGAAGAGGAGGACCTTAGGAGTTTCTTCTTCGGGAGTTTACGGTGAGGATTAAAGGAGAATTAAAGGAGATTATATATACAAAGCCCGCCTAGATGTCAGTCAGGAGCTGGTAACGAAGGCAATTATCTCTGCCCCCAGCCGCAGTCAACAAGACGGGGAGTGCCAACCACACTCAAACCAGGCGTCTGAGCAGAGACCCGCTGTGTTCCTCCACCAGCGCCCCAAGTCTCTCCTGCCCTGCCACACCCACTGGCCAGGGCCGACTCCTTCCATGAGATAATGAGCTGACTATGGCCAAAGGATTTCTGTCTGTTGGTATGCATAAAGAAATAAGAATAATTTACAAAGTTAAATGGGGAATCTGGGGGGGTGACCAAAACTAAGAAAAAAACTGAGGATAATTAAAAGCTGATTGAAGGCCCAGCTTGCTTTGAGGAGACATTATTTGGTCACGCGATTTTCTAGGTGCCACGAGTGCCCCACCCCCACCCCCAGCGTTCTCAGACCCTGCCCCAGCCATTAGGGAAGTGTCTGGCTCCAACCAGATCCCCGGCTGTAACTCGAATGGGAAGAAAACAGACTGGGAGACAGAAGCCTAAGTCCCCATTTGGCTCTTTCACTGTGTGACCCTGGGCAAGTCAGCTGCTGAGTCTGGAAAAGGAACACGTCCACCTGCCGGTCCCCGAGGGCCTTTCCAATCCCGACCTCGCGGGCCTGTGATTCGCAGTCGGCACCAATCCGGGTCAATCAGAACCAGCCGCCCAGCCTACAAGGTGCCCCAGCTGGCTCTAATATCGATTAGCTTATTCCGCTGGCCACGCTTTCTCTACCGTGACCATACCAGCTTCACCCCATGTGGCTTCTAGAACAGTGACGGCGAACCTATGACACGTGTGTCAGAGGTGACACGCGAACTCATTTTTTGGTTGATTTTTCTTTGTTAAATGGCATTTAAATTTATAAAATAAATATCAAAAATATAAATCTTTGTTTTACTATGATTGCAAATATCAAAACATTTCTATATGTGACACGGCACCAGAGTTAAGTTAGGGTTTTTCAAAATGCTGACATGCCGAGCTCAAAAGGTTCGCCATCACTGTTCTAGAAAGAGATTCATTAGACACCTCTCTTGTACCAAATTCCTGCCGGCGTGGCACTTCCCAGCATCCTAATGAGAACTTCAGGTGTTTTCATTTCACTCCCACCAGATAATAATTCTGTAAAGAGCTTTAAATGGAGTCTCCACTCATTGATATTTCAATAATTCAGACTTTGCAAAAGCCCAGAGACAACTCACTTCTGCATTATCATGGAAAAAAAGGACTAAGGGCCTCATTACTGGTACAAAAGGGCCAAGTAACCATTTATCCATTCAAGCTACTTCTGTACAAAAAAGCAGTCATTTAAATATAAGCAGTGTTTCATTACACCCCATTGTTGTGTATTTACTGAGGAACAGTCAAGGGTGTCTTCTTTTAAAAACATTGGTCACTTCCCTAGTTTACATTATTAGAGTAAAATAATAAAAACCACATCTCTTCCAAAAAAAAGAAAAAAAGAGGGTTTGGGAGGAGTTCTTTGTAGTAATTCATATTTGCCTTTTGTACTCTGATTTAAACCAAATTAAGACAGTAAGCTAATGTGTCTAATGGGCTGTATTTTACACATAATAATCACTCCAAAAAAGTACCCTATGTATGATTAAAGGATAGCTGTTAACCTACTCTTTTTTAATCTTCCCAGCTTTAGTCCTGTACCAACTTATATCATCAAAAGGCCGAGCTCTGACAGAATAGAGAAGAGCCTTCATTATACCACAGTTTACAGCTGTGCCCAGCCCTGTAGAAGCCATGAACCCAGACACCATCTGCTGGCAGGCATTTCCGACTTTAACCAAAGCCCAGCTCACCTGGCCCAGCCAGTGTGCCTGGCCCACGGGCCCATGCTGTAGATTCCTCCTTGGACTGGGCTCCTGGGAAGTGCTTCCTGGAATGAATGTGGCTGCTTCCCAGTGTTGAGAGGATAAACATCATGTAAGTTAGAATGTGCTTCCTTTTGCGGCCACTGCGGGAAACCCTAACCGCCAAGGTGGTGCCCAGGTGTTAGCTATCTGGCCACCTGGACACCAGGCAAGTCTCCTTTGCTTGGGTTCCCAAGTGCCCCTTCTTTCATCCTCCCCCGTTTTCCAAGCTGCCGCAGAGCTTTTGAAAGTGGGAGGGGTACAAACCCAGTAACAATACCACAACTGTAGCAAGACTTCACTGTGTGCGAAGATAAAATAATTAATCATCAAAGAACTTGGGACAGTAGAAGCATACAAGTCCTCGTCTTGGAACTAAACCATAGCAAGCAAACATTCCCAAACTAAGACTCGATTTTTGTAACTGGAACTGACTTACCTATCAGCTACCAAGAATGAAGTTTCACTTTAAAAGAACGGCAGTACCAAAGTGCATGACACCCAGAGTCAGGGAAAGAACAACCAGCTTTGGTGCCTCCCATATGGGTCTGTGGTTCAAAACAGATTACAGATCTAGTGCTCGGGGTGCATGGAACTTCTGCTCCACCAGATGCTCGGGGTGCCTATCAAACACCCAGAGAGAGGCTGTACCCCGCCCTCAAGACTTCCTTTCCCATAAACTAACGGAGAGAGCCAATGAGGTCACTCGTCAGAGGTGCATTAGCATGATCTCCAGGAGATGTGCAGGTGGGAGCTTGCATAGATCCAGGCCTGGTGCCAGGCAACGTGTGTGTAAATTTAAAATCCACTATCCTCCCACCCAGAGAGTTTACTTCTAAGTACTTACTCCAGAAAAATGCTGGCTTGTACGGATGTCCAGTGGAGCACTGTGTGAAATAGGAAAACTTTAGGAACTAACGTATATGCTCATCAGCAAGAGAAACCAAACCATGGTGCAGTCACACATGGAATAGTCTACAGCCACGAAGAAACTGTTAGATCTGTACACACAGGTATGGAAGATCGAGAAGACTCGTTAAGTGGGGAAAAGGAAGCTCTATAATGCATGCATTATGTTCCCACCTGTGTAAAATTTAAAATACCCAAACTGCCTAAATATGTATTTCAAAATGCACAGATTATGTACATATACACAGTGAAAATCAATTGTGAAAGGATCACACTCAAGCAATTACTTGTGATTAGAATGAGCTAGCTGGATAAAGGGGAATTGTCACTTTATCTGTATTAATTGTTTACAAAAATGTATTGTGTGTTACCTGTATACAGTTTGGGTGATTATTTACTATGAGAATGCAAAATATGAAGACAGAAGGCTGTCTCCGGCCCCATGCAACTGTGTACAGGGACGCGTGAACCTGGTGTGCTCTGCACGGCAGGTCTCAGTAAATATCTTTGAGTGATGGTGCTTGGACTTCCTTTCTTATAAACAAGCTTCAAGCTCTACAGAAATATCTGGGAGTCTACACAGTGCTAGGCTTCCCCATGGACACAGGAAAGGGGGCAGGTGGGCCCCTCAGAAGATGAATGAGGCAGGAAAAGGTGTGAGCCCCTCACCAAGTCTGCTTTGAGTCCCCAGGCACAGCTGGCCACCCATCCCTCCCGCCGCCCAGGCTGGGGCCACCTGCCACCCACACTTCCTCTGCGTCGTCTGCAGCCCGCCTTCCCTCCCTCGGGTCAGCCCCAATTCTCTGCAGCCTGACCCTCTCATTCACTTATTCAATAATTTCGACAGATGTCCTGTGATTTCTAAAATTACCACTCAGCCAGTAGGGAGGAAGAAAAATTAGCAGAAATCACTGCTTTGAGGTTCTGGAGAAGAAACTCATTTCCCCAGTCTGGGCAGTGTCTGGGGTCCTGTTTAGTTAAAATCGCCAGAGGAAGGCTTCATTCTACAAGTTCTGTGTCAAAAACACCCATCCTAACATCTACGCGCCCACACTTTTCCCCCCGCAGTTACACACAAAGACAGACAGACAGACACAGAGAGAGACAGCACTGACCACCGAGGGCGATTCCTCCTCCATCCCAGCCTTTGGTTGTTCTGTGTCCTCCTCCCACCACCCACTGCCTGCCTTGCTCACCCAGCCTCACTCCCTGCAAGAGCCCCAGCTGTGAGGATACCAATCTCACTTCCATTAAAAAGGGAAGGCCGCCAGAACACAATTTATATGCCTTGTTGGCTCCATTAAACTTTTGAAAACTTAAAAAAAATTAAAAATGAAAAGGGACTCTCCTTATCGCCGTCACATGGGCAGAAGAGGACTGGAGCAGCGCATCCTCCCCTGCAGAGGGTGGAGAGCCCCAGGAGTCTGCGCTGGGAGGAGGCAGACGGAGGAACGTTCACATCTCTGCCTGGAAGGCCTGCCAACCACCACCCACACTCCGCAGGGCAGGGACACCCACCAACATCTCCCGGCAGAGCATCATCCCCCCAACAGTAACACCCGCCAGCCACTGCCTCCCCAGAGCTCACGCTCCAGGTCCGGAGCCTCTTCCACTTTTTTAGGGACATTCTCTGGGGAGGAGCTGGAGGGGTCTGTTCTGGGGGCCCCCTACCACCGTCACCAGTATTTACTATAGAGACACAGGTGTCTCTACTCCTGGGCAGAGGAAGGCTTCATTCTACAAGTTCTGCGTCAAAAACACCCATCCTAACATCCCTTCTGTATCAGGTACTTCCCACATTCTGCAGACAGTAAAAAAAAAAAAATGAAACAAATACAGGTAGGGAAGGTTTAAAAAGGAAACCACCCACAAATCTGCCACAGGGGTCTCTTGTTTCTCATAAAGGCCTTTTTTTAAAAAATATGGAACTTGAGCTGTAGTTGAGAAAGAGATGCATCTCCCCAAAGACCCTCCACCAAATGTACCTGAAAGCGCTGGTGTGTGAGGTGGACCCACTGAAGGCCAGTGAACCTGCTGCCCCGGGGAGGCCTGGGTGCAGGTGGCGCCCTGACGCCCCTCTAAGCCCTTTCCCGCTGTGTCCGGGGACTTGTACGCCCTGGGACTTTTCGGTTACCTGATTTAATAAATTACACACACACACATATATATTTTTTTCAACTAAGCCCATTTGAGTTGCATTTCTGAAACTTGCAACCCAATGGGTTCTGGCCAATACATCAGCATGTCCAAATGCCTCCCCTCTGAGGCTCATCTGTAAAAGGGTCTGAGCAGGGAGGCTGTAGGCAGGGGTGGGCGACCTTTGTGACTCGAGGACAGTGGGTTCTTAAACTGGACCGGAGGCCGGAACAACAGCATGGAGGGAGTGTTTGTGGGAACTAATATAAATTCAAAGTAAGCATCATTACATAAAAGGGTACGGTCTTTTTATTTTTGAGTTTTATTCATTTCAAACGCCCGCGGGCCGTAGTTTGCCCACGGCTGCTCTAGTGTGTAAGGTGTGACCATAAAGCCGAGGTACACATTTTAACACATCAACCAAACAGTGAGGACCCTTTGGGAATCCTTCTTAAGGAATGTTAATAATAGCAAATCTGAATTCTTTAAGGGTTGCATGTGAGTTTTGAAAAACTGTCAATACTCGACTGAAGTCAGTTGGATTAAGTATCAAGCTAGGTAACATGTCCTTTGTCAAAACGAGGTGAACCTACAAAAGAGAAGTGATTATTTGATTAGCACACACACTGGCTCACATTTCATGGTCAGGAAACCAGCTTTGGAAGAAGCGTTATTGCACAAATCCACCCACCGGGGTCATGGTGCTGCTCTCCTCGCCCCTCTTCACGGGAATGTGACACACACGTCCACCCAAGCACAGTCACTCACTCAAGAGGGGCTCACATACCACTCAGGACACAGATGCCAGCTGTGACTTAGGGATTCCAAAAGCATCAAGCTCAAGCAGTGTCTTTCTTCTCTCCTGCTTCAGCTATAAAGGGTTACATTTGCCAAGAAAGATACAACCCTGACATTAAATCAGTGGTTCTCAACCTTGGCTGCACACTAGAATCACCTGGGAATCTTTTTAAGATCCTGATTTCGGGGCCTCATCCTCTGGAAATTCTGTCTCTTTGTTATGGGGTGAGGCCACAAAATTAGTAACAAAGAAACAATTTCCGGAGAATGAGGCCCAGAAATCAGGATTTTAAAAAGATTCCCAGGTGACTCTAATGTGCAGCCAAGGTTGAGAACCACTGCATTAAAGGCACACTCTGACAGGTGTTTCCTAGGCTTCTCGCAAATACTGGACAACGAAAGTCAAGTCTCTTCAGCAAACATTAATCATTAGCCAACTGTTGAAAATTAACTTCTGATCTATAAGGACATACCGTGGAGCCCTGGACGGTCATTCGTTTACATAGTCACTCACTCCACAGGCATTTTCTGGTGCGCCTCTCCTGTGCCAGGCGCAGGGTTAAGTTTAAAGCGCTATCTAGACGAACCAGCCTTCTGCCTCAGCTTCCAGGAACTCATAGGCTACTGACATGAAAAGTCACTCAGCTGTTCGACCAAAGAGCCAGGCTGCCACTCCCCAACCCACTTCCAGAGCAGTTGTACACGGGCTAGAATCTCTAAAGAGGAGAGTTTACCATGCTTGCGAAGGGAAAGTGAGTACCTACCCTTGGGGGGCAGGGGGGGGCAGGAGAGAATAGGGATCCGAGAAGGCTGAGCCACGGGGGCAGACAGACCTAGGCACACAGACACGAGAGCACACCATCCAAAGACAGCCGAGCAAAGGCACGGTGCCGGTGAGGTGCAGACACCCACCTTCTAGGGTTAGCCCAACGAACCAGGTGAGTTACAATTCACACCACTTCCTCTGCAAAAACAAACATGCTGAGCTATGACTGTGCAGATCCAAGGAACTCACTTTTAAGCCCAGGAAACACTGTACACGGGAATCTCAGCCATGGAGACGAGAATG
Organism: Myotis davidii; assembly: GCF_000327345.1. NCBI lineage: Eukaryota > Metazoa > Chordata > Mammalia > Chiroptera > Vespertilionidae > Myotis > Myotis davidii. Next base: position 526,288 of record NW_006284347.1, on the reverse strand, counting down.
CAATCAAAGGAGACGGCCCCACTGTGTTCCTGGCCCTTGTGCACCTCTGGTCCCGCTGACACTGTCCCCAGCCAGCGCTGCTTCCCCGAGAGGCCCCGACCGAGCTCTGGTCCTCTGAGCACAGGCTGTGCGGGACTGACTGCTCAGGCCTGACACCGGCAGTCGGAGGGCTCCTCCAGTCAGAGGCCCACATGAGGGTCACAACACCCTAAGCTTTTCAGGAATAAATGCTTATAACTTCCCCCAGCCAAGGACCTCCAAGGAGTCCACAGAGGGCACTGTCATCCAGGAAAATCCTGAGCACAGCTGTGAGGAAAGAACAGGGGGGTGCCCCTCCTGAGAGCACACACTCGGGGCGTCAACAACACACATTACTGGGCAGCTATTCCTCACCGCCGGCCAGGCGCTGCTGGGGACGGGAAATGGTTCACTGCGAATTGTTTTCTGAAGGTAATGATAAAATATGCAGATGAATAACTCAACTATAGGATATGTTATCTGTAAAGCACCACGAGGGAGGTTCAGATAAGAGTGTCCCTTCAGACCAGGGTCTGAAAAGACTTCATGGAAGAGACACAATGTGGGGTTATTCCTGAGCAGCTATAGGAACAGGGATACATACAGAAAGACGAGCAGGGCTAAGGAGGCATTTCAGATGCAGAAAGCAGTGGAGGAAACGCCAGGATGTGGACAAGTGGAGAGGAGGGTGTTGAGGTGGAACTCAGGGTGGACAGATGGGTAGGACTGTGAAGGAGAGGAATGTATGATAAACCAAAAAGGGTTGGACAGACCACGGAGGACCCGGCCGTGGGGGTCTGGCCTTTCCTCAGAGGGCAGTGGGTAGCCACTGAAGCCTCAGGATCACTTATCCAGCAAAAGGCAGGCAGCTGCGGTGGGATGGAGAGGAAGGGAAAGACGTGGAGGATGCTGTAGAGGCAAAATGTCAACAGGCTAAACACAAACTGGCCTCAACAAGAGGAGAAAAGGGGCAGAAAAGGGGGCCAAAGACTTAGGGGAGCTTCTCAGACTTCATTGTTGGGTCACCCAGACTCCACTGAGCAGCTGGTAAGAGCCAAGCACTTTGCCTGATAAAGGGCATGGGCCTTGCCCTCCGTGGGTGCGGGCCTCAGGAGACCTCAGGGCAGGTGTGACATGGCAGAGGCGCATCCCCGCTTTTTTTGTTGTTGTTGTTATTCCTCACCAGAGGATATTTTTCCACTGGTTTTGAGAGAGAGTGGAAGAGAGAGGGAGAGACCAAGACGAACATCAATGTGAGCAAGGCACATCAACTGGTTGCCTCCTGCACACACCATGCCCTCGACCGGACTTGAACCCGGGACCCTTCAGTCTGCGGGCTGATGCTCTATCCACTGAGCCAAACCGGCTAGGGTGAACATCCCTACGTTAGACAGTTATAATGTGAGGCCATTCAGCACTACAGAGAAATGGGAGGTGGGCTGGGCGAGGCGGGGGTACCAGGAACAGGCTGCACAGACTGAACACTGTCAACCACGTCAGTTTGCTGAGGAGAAACTCGAGTTTGGGAAGCAAAATAAAGCATTTTTCAACACAGTGAGGTACAATATCGTAATCATCCCCACTCTAACACCCCATAAAGAAGAGCTCCCCCACACCCCATGCTAAGAAGAAAATTAAGGAAGTGATATACGTTTTTCAATAAGTGGAACCGAGGAAACACTGCCACTCACGGAGCCAAGGGGGACGTTACTGTGGGAACTGAGCTGCCCCGTTTCCATGGCTTCAGCCTCGCTAGTTCCCTGCAAGTCCACAAATGTACGCTGCATTGAAACTTGAGATTGTTTATACTTTTTTTAAAAAAATCTAACCCTGGGAAAACTTGCTGCCCCCAAGGTAGTTTCTAAATCCCCACAGCTGGCTGCATTACGCACAACCCACACCAAACACACACTGTACCCAGAGGGATGGCCAGGTTTCTCACCCAACCAAGGAATCACATCACTACCAACAACCCGTAACAGGCAGGGACACCTTCCACACAGCCGGCCCTGGATCTCACTCTACGCGCTGGACATACACATTTCCCACAGAGCTATGAAGCAAAGAGAGCCACGCGCTCCCGAGAAAGGTAGAGCTTGGCAACCCGTCCCGGTCTCTGACCTGTGCTGTGCCATTCACATTCACTGAAAGGTATTTACTACAGATGAAAAACAAGCTTCGCGCAGCTGCCTCTAAACCCATCCCAAAAATAGAGCAATCACTTTGGTACAAATTGGGTCAAATGTATAAAAAAAAAAAACCGGCTCCCTGGCAGGAGGGCCGACATGGCATGGGACCTCGCTGAGAGTCAGGGGAAATCCACAACGATCTTCCATTCCCACAGTGGGAAAGGAAATATTTAAAGAGTCAGACAGAGAATAAACTCATCTGACCACGTGACCATCCTAGTGAACACAAGACAAACTCGGGAATGCTATGAGTTCCAGAATCCCGAGAGGTCAAAGAAATAGATGTTGGTTTTTAGAAAGGCCTGCCAAAAGAACACACTGCCCCATCCCCCCCGAAAGAAAGACCAGTGTTTAAGAATTGTGAAAGAAGGATCAACTGGAGAAGGGCTGCCAGGGGGAAGAAGAGAGATTTACCCATCGCCTATCTTTCACTCCATCCCTTATTAGCTAAGAAACCCAAATGGTTTGACAGCACATATATTAATAGTGCCCCAAATTTCCCTGGGAAGAATCAGAATATTAATTGGCTGTACATGCTGAGCTTCATTAATTTTTCCTTTGACTTGAATTAATCTGCCTTTCTGAAAGGTGTTTATTTTCTAAATTTGTTTAATCGTGTTCTCTTGAGCTACAAAAAGGAAAAAAAAAAACACAACAAACTGGGTCAGCATCCACGTTGTTAAATTTGGTAACAAGGCTGACACCATCTGTGGCCTAGACGCTGGTGACCTACCCCCACTGATGGGGGCTTTTCGGGACTTCTGCTTTCCCTGTGAAGTGATCATCTAATGTCGCTATCTGCCGCGAAAGCAGAAGCTATTTTAAATATGCAAAGTTACACAAATCATCTTCAACCCAGTATAAATATGTACTAACAGTAATTGTGTGTATGAATATCTAACTCCCGTTTACAAGTGAATTTTCAGTAGCAATGTCCACACACTTTTAATGATCTAGAAATCTGACCAGAAAACCCCAAAGATGAATAGACATCATGCTACATCTGAACTGTGCCATGTATTTTACATGTGCCATGAAATCTGGTACATAAACTGTGAGGGCTACTATCACAAGGGCACAATTTCAGAATCTTCAGAACTCAGCAGAGCACTGCCCACACCAATTCTGCTTTGACAACCCTCCGTCAAGATCATCCAGCCCCACTGAAACGCAGCTTCGCCACGAGAAACCTAAACAAATGCAAGCAGCTCAAAGAAGAGAAAGCAAAACAATGGAGAGCGTTGCCTGTCGGAGGCACGAGCCCCCTCCTCCATCTGCCTTCCTGCCCGGCCTCCAATTATAAAGGACTGATCTGGCAAGGATGCTGTGGCTCCAGAAAGAATCCTGAAATGGCTTCTGAATCATCAAGGAAAGATGACAGAATTTCAGAGGTAAAAACAACCCCAGTGACCTTCTCATCCAACCCCCTTAATTGGGAGGTGGGTGAAAGGCAATGCAGAAAGGGCATGGGAAATGCCCCCAAATATAGCCAGCTGACAGTCGAGTGAGACAAGCTCCTAGTCCCACACTAGCGCTCTTCAGTGCCTTTTTACATTTAGTTTTTAACTATATCAACCTTTCCCGAAGGAAGCTCCACGAAACACTGGTTCTGTGATGTGTCCTGCCAAAACAATGTTTAAAGAATCCATGACCAATTACTTTTAAGGACTAGCTGAGTTAAACAAAATGAAACTGGTTTTTTAACTCCAAACTTTCCCGGAGCTTTTACTTGAGCTGATGTGCACTATAAATCTTGAGGAGGGCAATAAAATATGTGGAAGAATCCCAATTTATTTAACCACGGAATCATTTTATCTTTGGGGCATCTCATAGGACTGGGAGTAAGAACTTCAATCCTACACTGTGCTTCTCTGAGTGATGCACCACTTAGTTTACTGGCTTTGCTGCACTCTACTTCTCTAAAAATTCATAGTTTATACACAACATCTATGGTAATTCTCTATTTACCAGAAAAATTGACCAAAGTACCCACCACTCCCAAATAACACTGGATTTAAAAAAAAAATCTAATATTCTCAGGAAAAGAATGTAGACAGCAAAAGCCTATATGGAGAGAAAAGTCATTTTAAAATCTGCTAAAACGTCTTCCATAAAAAGTTCTACATCTATTTATGCAAGGTCCATGACTTTAAACACTTTCATTCAGTATAAATTTGAGAATACGCGTTTTAAAAATAAACAACCACTGTTGTAAAGCTCCGGGAAACAACACATGCGTAGCGATGAACTTCCACCACCCAGGAAGCCAGCTGCCAGTAAGTATACAGGCAAATGATAACCACACAATCAGGACAAGGAGGAACTCTGAGGACACTTACCAAGTTATGATTTGTTGAATTCGAATCATCTTCAGGGAATGGGATGTAAATAGCTAAGGCCACACAATTGGCAAAAATAGCCAATAATATAAATATGTCAAATGGTCTGAAAATGTTTGTTAAGGTATATACATATATATAGACACATACACACACACACACACGTGTGCATATGTTATACAAACACAAACCATCTCTCTCATCGCACTCCCAATCACACCACTTTTGAATCACTTTTAAAATGAAAGTTATATATACAAACTGACTGTTGTGAAAAATAATCTCGGGGGTCATCTCACTGTAGATGTTGCTATCAAATGACCTCTCCGTGTCCCCTTCTTCTGTTACAAAGATCATGTTACACTCATGCTTCTGCTGACCATTTTATATTAAAACCTAAAAGTACATCCAATGAGGGCACTGTGCGAACCAGGTTTCTGCTTCTTATAGTTTTAAAACCAACAAGGGCCTTAGAAAGCTAAATTTCTGGCTGTTTGTTTCTTTCCAGGCCCAAAGAGAAGTCATCACGAGACAAATCTCTCCCACAAATCCTTGCCTCCAGGTGTTAGAGTCATTTTCTCCGGGATATTGGCTGGGTCAGTTTGAATCTCCTGCCTGGACCGAGCCAGCCTAGTCACCATGACCTTCTCCATTCTACCTGTGACTATCTCGGGGCTTGTCCCAATTCCGCAGACACTGTAATACGCAAACTAGGCTTCTCTACTAATCAATGGTTTGCTTCAAATTAGAGCTGGACTGGAGCTCCGTTTACAATGTGCTTTTACTGCATGTACTTTATCACACATTAAATTAAAAGCCATAAGAAATCAGCACCAGACACATTTTTTTTTAGCACCAGACACTTTCAAAGTAAAACATAACAATTCTAAATCTCAGGGGTCGCTCTGTCTGGGAGAATCACTGAGGTCAGCGATTCAAGAGATACTTGCTCAAACATTCTGGTGTTACTAAGAGACATTGTCAAAACTGGCAACACCAAAGTTGACATCTGCCAAAATGACTGTTTTTCTCCTTTTGGTTTTCAGCCTTTCCAAATGAAAGGTTTCATGAGCACCAACCTAACCTGCAAGTTTGGAGCTTGATTTTCCAGGTGTTTCTCCCATATGCTAACCCACTAGGCAAGGCCACGGGTTTAACTAAACACCTCAGAGTCCTGAGAACGTGAACAGATCCTCCTCCATCCACTCTGATATCCTTCCGGGAAACCCAAAACTGCTGCAGGCAATGAAATCCCCTCCCCTCCAAGGGGATACCTTAGGTAACACTCATTGAAGTAAGAATTATGTTATTCCCTCGCTGATGTTGATTTATTTTTAAATCCAGTTAGTTTTCATTCATGTTTATTCTCTTAACCCATTTGTCCTATGAGATCTCTTATCCAGAGGTCCAACTTTAAGGAAATCCAAATTAAGACATCAGACTCTCCTTTTTATTTTCATTTTTAGCAGTTCCTACTGAAATGTAAAAAGCCAACTGCCCCAGCGTTATTCTATATAGAAACACACTGTCTCTCCCTTCTTCCTCACCACCATGCTTTCTTTTTCACTTCCCAATACCTAAATGATAGACCAGCAAATCCGAGAAATAGAGAAGCTGTTCAGGAAGGCCAAATGGAAGTATCTTGTTCTGTATGGTGGTCCAGTTGCAGTCTCCAGGTACTGGTGGCCACGATCCCCCGGCCGAGGAGAACAAAGCAATAGAGGAACGGATAGGTCGGATCCTAAAAATCCCTTCTGATAAGGCGACACTCCTTGCACCCCCCTAGGTGCAGGACTCCCTCTGCCTTGCCTGTGTGCACACACACACGAGGCTCGCTCTCTCCCAGAGCTGGCTGGGCCTGGCACAGCTGGCTTTCGGAGGATTTCTAGAACCTGCTCCCTGCACTAGAAGGACGCTGTCCTTTGAAAACAAACAAATGATACCATATATATCATTCAAGGATCTATTCTACCAACTGTCCTTTTTGTGGGCAGGCTCCTCCCTGCACTGGCAGCCACGTCCCTTAATTCCTGCACACACATGTCTGGAGACACAGACAAGGGAGTTGGCAGCATGACCCAGGAAGTCACTCCAGGCACATAAATTGCTACGTACAAATCACTGTGCACAAAGAGGAACAGCACCAGGCCTCCCACCTCACTGCACGAGGAATGAATGACTCCACCGAGGGGCCTCTGCTGACTCGCAGTCCCCGCTAGCCAGCCTAAGGAGGAGGAGATCTTTCTGGCAAAACGCAACCACTGCCTCTGACCCCAGGGATGCCACCAGCACACCCTCTTTACCTGGCTCCCTAGGGCCGGCACTGGTGTTCATTCTCAGACTAGAAAAGAATTTAAAGAGAGAACACATCCACACCACCCCAGCCATGTGAGAGACACCATAACTCCCTCTAGAGAAGAGACATCTGTTCTAAAAAGGAAAAGAACGTGAAAACCCCTCAAATCCTATCCTTGCATTTGGCTGCTCTCTCCAAAACCTTTCTAGAGAATTACCTCACTTTAACTCCGTGTGCGTGAGCACAGAGGTAGCCAGTTAAGACAGAGGGAATGTAAACAGCTGCCTGGCTAGGTACTCAAACTATAAGAGGGTTTCTGCTCTACCTTCTAGCCCTTTCCAACATCCTCCCCTTTCAGTGTGCCCCCACCCAACAAGATGTGGGTGTGGGAGGAGCCCTAGATTCACACTCCTTCCTATAGCTAGAAACTGCTCTAAGGCCCCTTGTCAGCCCCAAATATACTTCTAGGGAAAGGAGATGCTTTGTTTTACCCAGACCAATGAATGGACTGGCTAATTAGAAGTCATTTGCATAGAAAGAAGGCCTCAGTCAACCTTTTCTGAAGGGAGGCCATGGTAACTGGAGCCTGGCTGCCAGATCTGGGGAAGGGGATGAGCAGGTGAGCACCCTAGTTTCCCAAGTCCTGGGACATAACCACCATCCTGGGGCACGTGGAGTTCAGTTTTAAAAATGCAAAGGGGACACCCAGACATGTAACTCCAGTCCAAGGACATAGACAGAATTTCTTATAAAAGCAGCCACTGCAAATTCCTCCACTGAGAGGGCTGTTCAAATAACTCCTACGGCCTGGGGAAAAGAGGCGGCCACAAACCCCTCCCTTCACATGCTCCCTCAAGCTCACGTTCCAAAAGCCTTTTCCGAACCTGTCAAAAGGAAATTCCAGAAAGTCATAGCATTGATAAACAAAAGGCTCCCTCCCTCTGAAGCAAGTGCTTGTATCTGTAGTTACCTGAACAATTAGAATCGCCAAATGTCAGAGCTGGAAGCAACCTCAGCATTCATTGGAATTTCAGAAAAGCAAATCCCAAACATCAAAACGAGAAGATTCCACTAAAGGTGAAAAACGTATGTACTTCTAGTAGAGTCTCAAACCATCTTCGTTTTTGTTCATCAGCAGACCTTAGTGGCAATAGGTTCAGTGCATACCACTGCCCCAAAACAACAGTGGCTTTGAACTAGCCATCTAATGCCAAACGACCAAAAGTTAGTTCCACATTGTAATTATCCACCACTTGGAAGTTTTGGGATGTCACTCCCTACCCCGACTACCACCACTACACACACACACACACACAGAAGGTTAAATATACCCTCCGAGCCACCCCTCTGCCCCTGGAGGGGATAGGAAGGTATCTACAATGAAACGCTTTTCACACAGCTTCTGTTGCACACATTCCAGACTGCAACCACTTTGTAAGTGCCATTGCAGAACACAAATCCTTTTAAAGAACAGATGGCAAAAGAAAATGAGAAAGACTCCCCCCCTCCCCCAAAAAAAGGATACTTCCATTCCACTATACTAATGCAGGCTCTTCGGATGGGGTTATTGAGTGATAAACAGAAGAGGGCGCGGGCAGGTCGGCTGTTAGACGAGTTACCCTGTTTTTTGCTCTTGGTGTATTGCTGACGTTTTCTTTGGGAGAGAGATCCTACAGGTGGGGGTGCGGAGGTGCTCATGGTCTGGGCAGCCTTGGCCTGTCGCGCAGCATCGATTGCGGCCTGCCAAGACAGGACGGTCTGCTTGGAGCTGTTCGGCTGAGAAGTTGGTCCTTCACCAGAGAGAGAGAACCTGGTGCTTCTTGCATAGTTTGCCTCTGGAAAGAAAGAAAAATATATATTTTTTAAAAAAATAAATGAGAACCCGGTGTCAAAAGAAAGCAAAGATTTGCCTCCCATCAGTAACAAGGGGGAAGCATTCCCATGTTCCCATTTTTAACCTCATGTCCTGTTTTTCAGTGACAGGGATCTGGTTGGCCACTTGGCCCTGAGTGTCAGTCACACTGGACGGGACCGTGCAGCAGGACGCCCAGGGGCGCACACCTCTCCACCTCCATGAAGTCACAAGGCGTCTTCCAGTGCATTGCTCCAGACAAGCTGAGGTCATTCCCACATTTATTCCACATCTATCTTTCCTTGTTTAAAACCCATGTGTTTCTAATGAGTTAACAGATACGTACAATAGCTTTTCTCTAGAATAACTACCACCATCACACACACCAAGAAAAGGCCATGCCAATAATTCAATCGTCTTAATCATTCTCGGGGTGTTACTCCAACATCTCTCCACAGCCACCAATTCATTTTTCAGCATGGAATAAGAAGTCCTCGGCTGGCACCAGGGCCGTACCCAGAGCCCCGTAACAAATATCTAGATTATGCACTGACACTTCCTGCAAATGAAAATTCATGATGGTTGGGACTCATTTCCTCCACGGGCTTCCGAAAACAGCAAACATCTTTAGGGCTTTTTTGCATTTTAAATTGCAGCCGCAGCAGCCAAACCAGCATCCAGAGAAACAGACAAGGCAGGCAGCCTGCACCCGTGCGCCTTGGATAGCCGGCTGGATTATGCCAGGGGGCCTCAAGGCCTAACAGGAATCATCTCGGTGTAGTTGGCATCCCGGTGCACAAGGGCAGAACCCCAAGGGGACGGACGTGCAACGCTCTCTCTGGCTTTGGGTCAGGCCACTTCCTACGCTGGCCTCCCAGCACCTGCCTAAAAAGGGTCACAGCCTTCTTACTGAGACAGAAGTCAAAGTGAGAGTGGTGGAAGTGGACAAGGGACGGGC
>NW_006284347.1:515287-516599 GCF_000327345.1 Myotis davidii | reverse complement strand
TGAGCACAGAACAAGGGAGAGTCAAAGCTAGCACAGGTCTGCCTGCCCATCACCCCGGGAAGGGGGCCCCCCACCAGGGTGGCCAGAAGACAGTCCGGGCCTGGAAAGGTGCCCTGGCGCCCAGCCTTTCCTTGGGGAGCGCTCACCTGGGAAGGCTGCAAGCTCACAGGGGTTGTGGAGGGCACCGGCGACCTCCTAGGAGGAAGGAGGAGGGCTGGCCAGCAGCTGCTCCAGCCTCCCTGGACCCAGCACAACCGGCGGCTTGGTAGCTGCACGTGGTGCCGGGCCGGAGCCGGGAGGAGAGCCCCACGGAGACAGCGACTCCCCGGGCATTGCTAGGTTACCGCCGGGTGCACAGAGGCACTGGGAGCGGGAACACGAGCTCCACGGACCCCCGGCCAGCGATTTGGGGGACTTGGCCTCCCTCTGGGGGAGGGGTGTGTTTCAGCCAACGGCGCGAAGGGTGAAACCCAGCAATCCTGGAATTTTGAGGATGCCACGGGAGACCTTGTTCCCAGTCTAAAAGGGGCTGGGAACTAGGTGAAGGCGAGACGAGGCTGGACAGGGGGCTCCGGCTGCAGACTAACAGCCACCCCCCTTCCATCGCTCGGGAGCGCAGGAGGAAAGTTGAGCCAGAGGACGCGAACCCAAATCACCTCGGCGCGAAGCCCCCGCTGCTGCACAGCGCTCCACCGACCCCCGGCCGCCCCCAACCAACACATGCAGAATTAACTGTGCCATCCGAGGCCTGAAGGCGAGAGCGGGTGGCTGTCACGCACATCCCCTCTCTGCAGATGACACCGAGCCAGAAACATCCTCTCCCACCCCCTCAACCCACCCAGCGCGGCAGAGACGGGCGGGGTGAGAGCGAGGAGGGTGGGAGAGGAGGACCATGACAAGGATTAGGTTTGGCAGCGGGTGCCAGGCGCTGGCTGCTCACCGTTCGCGTGGTCCGCTTGCTGCTGCCGTTGATGCTGCATTTTTTTCATCATCATCATCATCATCATCCACGAACATTTATTGAGCGCCTACTGAGTGCAGGGCACTGTGCTGGGTGTAGGGGCGGGTGTGGAGCGGGTGAGGGGTTACCGGTAGGTAGAAGCCCAGGTCCCTGCCCTTATTCTCGCTTCAGCAGGGGGTGGGGAGGGATGGGGACAGATAACAGAAAATAGGAATAATTGCTAAAAACCGCTCGCCACCCACGCTCCCTCTTTTTCAAAAATGGAACAAAATAAACTTTTTTAAAAAAAAATAAGACCCGACGTATATATTATCTTAATAATATATACATGTAATTTTTTGCTGCAAAGGA
>NW_006284347.1:505064-514725 GCF_000327345.1 Myotis davidii | reverse complement strand
GGGCTCCCGAGCCAGGCAGGCGCCCCCCTGTCCTCCGACTCTTTCTGGGGGCGGGGGGAGGAATGGGAGAGCCGGGCTCTCGGGAGAGCACTCACTGCCCCCAGGGAACGGCACCTTCCGATCTAACCGGGTTTCCAGAGCTACCCCCCTCCAGCCCTCGCCCGCGCAGGTTCTGGCGCCACTGGGCTCTAGACGCTTCCACCGGGAAACATCTCTCTCCCCCTATTCCTTCTCCCTCTCCTTCTCCCTTTCTCTACACCCACCTCCTCCCCATTTGCGTTTGGAGGCAGGTACGGCGAAGTAAAAGCTTGTGTTGCTTAAAGGAATAGCGGTGCTGCTAAAACTGCTGACTCCCGCGTGGGAGCCGAGGGGAGTGATTTGTTTTATGGGCCCTTCGCTGTCTCATGGGAGGGGGGTGCCAACAGCAGCTCCAGTCTAGAGGGGAAATACTGTGTCTAGTGGGTGACTGATATTTCTCATTTCGTGTTGTGCCGGCTGTTGGAGAAGGGTGTCTGCTTTGCTACTTCGCAAGATTCAATTTATTTGCTTTTGTTCAGATCTGCATGTTCCTGCTGCGTTTTAGAGCGTTTAAGAACAGTGTCTTTAAAGCAAAAGGCTAGGCGTGAAATAAGAAAATAAAAATATAAGGGAAGGTTCGTCCTGACCAAGGGAGGCACACTGGGCATCCTCAATTGTTGGGGGCGACCTGGGAAGAGAGAGTGAGGACCAAACAAAAGACTCTCCAGAGGCCTGGATGGGAAGGATGGAAATAACCAGGCTCCTGTCCTTTTGTTTTGTTTTGTTTTGTTTTGTTTTGTTTTGGAGGGGAGAGGAGAGGAGGAGAAGTGGGGAGGAGCCCTGTGGCCTAGTAGTAATATAAACCTGGCCTGGGCCATCTCACCCAACGCAGTTTTTAAGACCATTTCCTGTCAAAGGATTTTCCCATCCACCGACCCCTGAGTCCTGAAGCATGCACGGACCTCACAAGTACACCTTCCACTTGAGACCTAGCCTGCATAATCCCATCCTAATATTTGCTCACCATTCAGTTCAGTTCAGCTGGTATTCTAGATCTATTAAGAACTAGGTCTAGGCTAGGTGTTGTCCAGATAATTCTATGGCTTGGCCTCTCCCACAAGGACAAATGAAGAAAAGTGTGTGTATGCCCCTAATACATACAGAGCATAAGGTGAGTAACAGGTATACAGAATGCTGTGCATCCAGCCAGTGTGGCTCAGTGGTTGAAGGTGGACCTGTGAACCAGGAGGTTACAGTTCAATTCAATGCCTGGGCTTCGGGCTCAATCCCCAGTAGGGGTGTGCAGGAGGCAGCTGATCAATGATTCTCATCACTGATGTTTCTATCTACCTCCCCCTTCCTCTAAAGTCAATAAAAAAAATTTTTAATATATTTTATTGATTTTTTACAGAGAGGAAGGGAGAGGGATAGAGAGTTAGAAACATCGATGAGAGAGAAACATTGATCAGTTGCCTCCTGCACACTCCCCACTGGGGATGTGCCCGCAACCAAGGTACATGCCCTTGACTGGAATCGAACCCGGGACCCTTGAGTCCGCAGGCCGACGCTCTATCCACTGAGCCAAACCGGTCAGGGCAATAAAAATATTTTTTTAACTTATAAAATAATGCTATGCAAGCATCAAAAAGTCATTATAATTGGGGGAACAGAAACATTTCACAGAGGAGAGAACATTTTTACTGATTCTTAAAAACCAAAGGGGAGGGGGAGGGAGGGGATGAATAGATGGAGATCAGGGCAATTTGGGGGCAGTAAAGTCATTCTGTATGATACTGTAGTAGTGGATATAGAACATTATGCATTTGCCAAAACCCATAGAAGTGTACAGCACAAAGAATGAATCTTCATGTAAACTATGGACATTAGCTAATAATAATGCATCAATATTGGTTCATCAGTTATAACAATGTACCACACTAATGCAAGGTGTTTGTAATAAGGGAAACTTTTGGGAGAGTACATGGGGAACTTTGTACTTTCTGTGACATTTTTCTATAAACCCCAAAACTGCTCTAAAAAATAGTCTTTTAAAAACAGATGACTGACTTTATAGAGCATAAATGGGATATGAGGCACAGGCCATTTGAGCTCAGGAAGGAATGCTGGGATGGCCACCAAAAGCCAGTGGGAGAAAGGCTTGCTGGCTTGCTAAGGAGACCAGCTCTCTCTGCTCTGCACTGGGAGCCTGTGTGTAAGCTGAAAAGTGACGTGATTAAATTTTGATTTGGGTCCCCAGGTTTTACACTGTAGATCTTAATGAGTTTATGGAATTAGAATATTTAATGTTTTCCACCCCAGCTTCTGAGTCTCATCTTTACAGTGTCTCCAGGAAGCTTTTTTTAAGGGCCTTGATTCAGCACGGCTCTGAATGCTTTGGCCCATTAGGTAATTTAAATATTTATATTCTGATAATAATGTGAATTACTGAATAAGTAAATAATAGCTAATATTTTTAAAGACTTCCTATGTGCCAGGAACTAGTATAGGTACTTTACGTGTATTAACTCATAAGTTTCATAACTCAGCTATGAGATAGATAATATCTATACCTTCATTTTGCAGATAACAAAACCAAGACAGCAAGGAGTGGAGTAACTTGCCCAAAACTGCACACAATTACTTAGGGGCTGACACAATAAGACATGAGGAAAGGCTGGAAAAAAAAAGATTTTAGCTCTAAATCAGCCACATGCGATAAGACCCAATTATGTCACTAACACATTATTGTAAAGGTTTAATCCTCATGCCTTGACATATAAAACACGCCTATTTAAAGGCACCGCTGAGCTGGCATTCTAGACATGATTACCTGCATGTATTTAATTTCAAAGAACCTTGCTGATACCCTAGTTCACATAATCACCACCTCACATCTCTGGATCATTAACTAGATGCCCCATCTGCATTCTTCCTCCCACAAATAACCACCATGTTCAAAAAACACCATGTCACTTCCCTAACCAAAAAAAAAGGCTGGTTTCTCCTTCCTTCCATGTCCAGTCTAAGCTCCTCTAACTAGCTTTCAGCCTCATCATTTCGCACCATTCACCTTCACTGTGGTCAGCAGTCTCCTCATTAGGCCATGAACATGCTGTGCTCTTTCCGGACTCTGTGCCCTGCTTTGTGTTTGTTCGCTGACCTGAAATCCTGCCTTGCTGACCCCTAACTAAACCTTCCCTATTAAGTCCCTTACAAGTCTCTGCCTCCTCTGAGAAGCCAACTCTGATTTCTCCAACCACTGCAAACACACAGGTGCTCCTCCCTCTCCATCTCTCCCTCCTCAAAGGGACCTCGTTATTCCTTGGATTACATACCTCCTTGTGTCTTGTTTGATTGCTTCTTGGCTGTAAATCCTGTCTCCCCAGTCATAGTGCAGGTTCTTAAGCAAAGTTCACCTCTTTGGCCCCTCCCTCCACTGCCAAGCGTCCTGCTTGCAGCAGACACACTAAATACTCTGGTCAGTCTGCATAGGATCATAAAAGCCCACAGATATCACTAGAAATTGTTAGCTAATATTTACAAAAATTCCATAAAGTTTATGGCAGGACGCTTGGCCCTTAGATGATAAAAAATATAAACAGAGGGGAAATTTTGGTCCTTTGCACTCCAGGAATTCTAATTAAGGAAGACAAATAAATAGATCCTGAAGGCCATATGCAGAAAATACCCATCAACAAACTGTGAAGTTGGGTCTCTCCATCCTCAGGCCCTTGTGCTCAGAGGATGTCCCTGACCCACCAACCACCAGGCAGGTGGATAAAGGGAGTGGGAACATGTGCTCCAGGTAGAAGAATGTCAGGCACAAAAGCCCAGAGCATGTACAGAAATCAATAACAAGGTGGTTAGGCTGGGACCTGGGGGTCCTTCAGAGACAGTAGTAATAGGTGAGGCTGCAAAGGCAGGATGGAGTGGGATGGTGGAAAGTCCCCAATATCTCGCTCACCATTCTGGGTGTTGTCTTGTAAGCCAGTGGTTCTGAAGCTTTTGTTCTCAGGAACCTTTACACTCTTAAAAATTACAGTAGACTCCAAAATGCTTTTGCTTGCTATGTAAGTTATATCAACTGATCTTTACCACATTCAAAGTTCAGACTGGGAACAATTAAAAATCACTTATAATTCACTTTAAAATAGTAATAAGCCCATTACATGTTAACATAATTTTTGTAAGAAAAGTAAATTTCCCAAAATGCAATAGAATAGTCAGAAGAATGGCATTCTTTTACATTTCCAGAAATCTCTTTAGTTTGGCTGAAAGGAAGGCAACTAGATTCTTATATCTTCTTCAATATCAGATCTCTAGTGACAGAATGTTTGGGTTGAAATACGTGAAGAAAATCCAGCCTCACCCATTTGAAAAAGGGAGAACTGTTTTAATAGCTTTTTCAGATCATTGTGGATATTCTTCTTTGCTATGACACCAGAACTAAACTTTCAGCCTGGCCTGCGTGGCTCAGTGGTTGAATGTGGCTCTATGAACAAGGAGGTCACAGTTCGGTTCCCAATCAAGGGCACATGCCTGGGTTTCAGGCTGGAACCCCAGTGCGGGGCGAGCAGGAGGCAGCTGATCAATGATTCTTTCTCATCATTAATGTTTCTATCTCTCTCTCCCTCTCCCTTCCTCTCTGAAATCAATTTTTTTTTAAACTAAACTTTTAAAAGTTAGTTGAGATGTGGAATTTGAAACCATATCAGTGAAATTCTTCATACTCTGTTATGATAAAATCTAACAGCTCATATTGCATTTTGAATGGATCTTTTTACCCATGTATAATTTGATAACATCATGCATTGGTCATTTGTAAAATATTGATTCATTGAGTTACACAGACTTTCCAATGTCAAAACATTTCATTAGATAGTATTGAAAACCAACATTCATTGTTATCACCACCAATCCCATTAGAAAGGCTGTAAGTATTGGGAAGATGTCAAGTTCTCAGTGGTAGATAGAAGTTTTTTGAAATTCTAATTTTCACTTGAAAGATCAGATTTTATAATTGGCACAAATACTGTCAGGCTTTTTCTTTGAGGTGACTGGCTCATTTCATTCATTTTCAGGAAAATATCTGCCACATACTTGGGTCTGAATACCAAAGTTTGTCAGTAAAAAGTGGTATTCCATGAAAAAGCAATCTACTCAGCTTCTCACTTCAAACCATCACACAAGTGAGACAAGCCTTGTATGCAGCAAGCTGTTTTATGCATATGTCCCAGTTTGTCACCCAGTGTATGAAGCGACATCTACACATCTATGCAAGGGTTGAGATTTAATAAACGTAACATTTTTTTACTTTTTTTGCTTCATCAAAGAGATTCCTAAGTAAAACTGCCCCCCCCCTTTTTTTATACTGTGAGTGCATGACAGAGATTGTACATAACACAGTGTCAACCAGTACACTTTGGTCTCACTGCCTTGACACTAGTGGTTCTGTTATTGATTTTGCACCATCAGTGCAAATGTCCACACAGTGAAAACAAGTCTTAATGTTATGAAAATAGTTTTGACCTCCAAGACCCCTGGAAAAGGTTTTAAGGTCCCCCAAGTGGGATTACTAGATAAAATACAGGGTACTCAAATGTTGCATAGGACATACTTATACTAAAAAGTTATTTGTTGTTTATTTGAAATTCAAATGTAATTGGGCACCCTATAGCTTTATTTGCTACAACTAGCAACCTTACCTCTGGATGTCCATAGAACACACTTTGAAAACAGCTATTCTGGGACCATTTTTAAAAATATATTTTTATTGATTTCAGAGAGGAAGGGAGAGGGAGAGAGAGAAAAACATCAATGATGAGAGAGAATCATTTATTTGCTGCCTCCTAGTGGGGATCGAGGCTGCAACCCAGAGCATGTTCTCGGACCTACTTGTGAACTCCTGGTTCATGCTCAACCACTGAACAACACCAGGTTGCAGGCTGTTTTTGAGCAGAGACATGCTATCAGTGTTGTGCTTTATGAAAATAGCTCTAATCCCAGCAAGCAGAATGGATCAGGTGGTGGAAAAATTTGTAGGTGTAGGATGTTCTGATGGGTCAATTAAAAAGATATTACTTCTGCCCTGGCTGATGTGGTGTAGTTGGTTGGGTGTCGTCCTATGCACCGAAAGGTTGCCAGTTCGACTTCTGGTCAGGGCACATGCCCGTGTTTTGGGCACGATCCCATGCAGGAGGGAGCCGATCAATGTTTCTCTGCCTTTCCCTCTCGCTTCCTCTTTCTCTAAAAGTCAAAGCCTAAAGAGGAGGACGAGGTGGCCAGAGCCCCTGTTGACATGCTGGCTTCATCCTTGAAAAGGCCCCCTTCTGCTTTGCCCACCGGGGAGGAGGAGGAAGAGGAGGAGGAGGAGGAGGAGGAGGAGGAGAAGTTGTTACTTGTTAATTACAGTTATTGAGAGGGGCAAGCTATTCTAAGCTTCAGCAAGGAAAGCAGGAAGACCTGCCAAATACAGCCTCTAGCCTAGTGAGGTCACCTATCCTATGGTGCTAATTAGACAACCGCCTCCTACACCAACCCACACCCAACACCAGGGCTTCTTGATCCCAACTGACTTACACCTCACCCAGCAAAATGTAAAGGCCTTTCTTTTTGCTTTGGCTGCATGGAAAGTAGAGCCCAGCTGGTCTTTATCCTTCATCAACTATCCACTTGAAGAATAGGAGTTACATTTCACATCAGACAAAGTAATTCCAGTTTCTTTAACTGGTTCATTTTCCATCCCCGTTAACCCAAATTGTAAGTCTTATCCATCACTCTCTGATGCAGCAAATCTTCTCTATTTCCCCAGTGGGGAAATACTGGCAGAGTCCAATATATACAGTCAACACCCCATTTTCCATGCTGACTGAGGGAAGCAGTAAAGGGGATGAGTCTTCAGTTTTCCATCTGTGATATAAATTGGTTCTAAAACATGATCTCTGAGAGTTCTTGCCATTCTAAGACGGGGTAGTGGAGAGCCTAGACTTTGTAGCCAGATAGATCTGGGCTCAATTCCTGGTATTGTCAGCTACTAGCTAGGTTGCTTTGGGAAACTCACCCTCTTGGGTAACATAAGAATAATATCACCCATCTTATTGATTTATTGCAAAGATTAAAAATAATGTTGTAGAGCCTCTGACACATACCATCAAGTTGAATCATATAGCTTATGTGATTTAAATATACAGTTACAGAGAGGAAAAGGGAGGGGAGGAGGGAGGGAGGGCACCTTTTAAATAGTGCTGGCAGGGGTCTACCCTTCTTTTGCTTGGTCTTAGTTCTCACTTCTATGCCCTGACTTTCAAACTTAAATCCCTGCCCCTATTCAGATATAATCCACAGTAGTGGCTCTCCTTTTCATTAACAGCATTCTGTCATTCAACATGGTCCCAAAGCAATAGAACACAGTTGGGGGGGGGACATTAATAGTCTTTGTATTTTGCTTACATTTTAATTTCCAGGACATGCTTTAGTATTTAAGATTCAACAGCCAATACTGATAACCCCCAAAACAGATAGAGCAGAAGGACAGAGATAATAGTAAAAGTAGGTATTTACATACATGCACATAAGTGCCACTCCACAGCATATGCTGAATGTAACAGTGGACACACACACGTGCGCGCACGCACACGCGCACACACACACACACACACACACACACACACAGCATGCCCAGCATGGGGTTTAGTCAACACTACTGCACAGTCACCTCCAGGTTAAAAGCATTAGCTAACCACTGGAAATAAAACTGATATATTCACACGCTGTAATGGAAAAATAAGACAAGTCTGCATCTGATCAACCCCAGGAGCAAATTTACAAGGACAGGAAGTTGTTTGGGAGATCCAGAGAGTCAATAAATGTCAGAAATTTTATAGTTCCAACATTACAGTTTCTCTTCTGTTTCTTCAGAGCAATTGTTTAAATATTCAATTCACAAAACAGAAATTGAAGTTTAAAAGGCTCCAGTTTACACGTGATCTCACAGACCCGGCACCTACCATATTTGCAGACCTGTTTACTGACATAAGCCTTCTCAAGTTCTAAATCCATGTTTTGAATTTAGAACATTAAGTGTGAATAATCAAAATATTGAGAATCTGCATTTCATCAGTTTTACTAATAAACCCTTAGAAATAAGCAGCACAAATATTGAGTTCTTTGTATCCTTTTAATCCACTTTGGTTAGCAAAGTAGAGAGTACTTAGCCAATTTAGGAACATTTTCTGTTTGATAAAAATGTGATATTCTCATGCAGTAACTTCTCTTAGCTTCACAATTATGGTGATAAATAGATGCTAAAATTTTGAATTGGATCCTGGGTTTGAAATTTAGGTAAAATAGCCAGACCTTTATATAGCCTAGGTTATTAGAACATACCACCAGGGAGGGGACGGGGAAGAATGCAACTTTTAAAAGGTTCCAATTTGAGAAACTTTTATAAATGAGAGGAACATTGTAGGAGCCAAAAACACTTACATGAAGGAGAATCGTTATCCAAACTTAGATAACTCAGTGGATTATCTCTTTCGTGTTCTAATAACCAGGGTGGCACTGGATTGCATCCAAAAATATGGAACTTTCTATTTGTCAGTTTTATCTTTTTTTAGGTTGCTATTTTTAATGTGTGTTTATAATACACTGAAGACATCTCAGTCAATCATGTATTGAGCAAAATAATCACCATGGCAGGGAGACACACATGGTAGTCTTTATTGTCAACATGTCTATAAAACTGAATAAATATTTGTTAGTGTTCCATTTTGATAAATACAAGGAACACATGGGGTTGAAAGAGAAACAGATCAAGAGCTTCATAATTTTTCAGAGACTGACACTACTTTAATGGTAAATAACAAAGAATGCCAGCCAGGGTGGATGGGAGGGTTTTGCAAACATACTACATCAAAAGCAGACTAGACCTTTGATGTGGTGGCAAAGTAGCCAAGTGGCTAACAGAACATCTTGTCCCATGAGGCTAAACGCTTAAGTGGCAGAAAAGGCCTTACGAGATTCTTGACTTTCTGCTCCCCGATCCCTTCCCTTCAGCAGGCCCCTCCTTGGCTTCCTTTCCCAGCTCCTGACTAACTGGGTTCCTTCCATCACCCCTAGACCTTTATTCTTAGAAGTTCCTTCCCTCCAGTCCCTTTTCTTCCTCCAGATATCTCATCATAAATCTCCAAGATGACCCAATTATTGTAGCTCACTATAGACTGCTGAAGGCAATGTGAGTAAAAAGAATCCTACACAAAGAGTCAGAAGACTGAAGTTCTTGCTTTGGCCACACTTAGCTAACATCCTAGACCTTGGCAATGGTGCACTTTAGAAGTAGCAAAGGGCAGTAGGAGAGGCTCCCACTCCAGGCTCTGCCCGTCTCTGGCTGGGGGGGCAGTAGTCACAGTCTTTCTGAGCCTGCTTCTTCACCTGTGACGTGCCTACTTCACAAAGTATAAGAGGATCATAAGAGATGGGTGTGGGACTAAAAATGGAACTCCCATTTGACCCAGTGATCCCACTACTAGGAATATATCCCAAGAAACCAGAAACGCCAATCAGAAAGGATATATGCACCCCTATGTTCATAGCAGCACAATTCACCATAGCTAAGATTTGGAAACAGCCTAAGTGCCCATCAGCA
>NW_006284347.1:486129-504911 GCF_000327345.1 Myotis davidii | reverse complement strand
TTGGGGGTTAATGGGGGGGGATGGGGACACATTTGTAATACCTTAACTAATAAAAAAAAAACAAACTTAAAAAAAAGAGAGAGATGGGTGTGGGAGAGCATTTATAAATTATAAAGCACAAGCTCTGGACAGTTTTCTCAGTGATTAGAGTGTCAACCCGTGGACCAAGGGGTCAAGCATTTGATTCCTGCGGTCAAGGGCACGTACCGTGGTTGCAGGTTTGATTCCCAGTTCCCATTGGAGCATATATAGCAGGCAACCAGTGGATGTGTCTCTCTCACATCAATGTTTCTCTCTCTCTCTCTCTCTCACTCTCCTCCCTCTCTCTCCCCTTTAGAATAGCAAGAGCTTGTCATTGGTCCTCTCTCTCTCTAAAAGATCAATGAGAAAAAGTATCCTTGGGTGAGGATTAAAAACTAATAATAAATAAATTATAAAGACCCATGGTTTCCACGGTGCAGTTCCCACAATGGCGGCGACACCTGAGAACTTGTAAATGTGCACTCTCCGCACACCCAGACCTACTGAATCTGAAGCTCCGCAGGGAGAGCCCAGCAAGCTGTAATTTAACAAGTCCTCCAAGTGCTTCTAACCCACACTGGAGTTTGATGATACTAGTACTGCCCTATTCAGATAAATAGCTTTTCATGAGGTTTCTTCTGGTTGCAGCTGCTATAATTCTGAACAGACTCTGCAGTGTAAGGAATGTTAATGCCCTTATATGGCAATGGTACTTACCATGTGAGGAGCTCAATATCTTATTCTCTTCTGTTCTCTCCTCAATTCTCACAAAATCCCAACAAAGTAATGCAACTGGATCCATGCACAGAATCCCAGATCACGTACACTGTGGGTCATGCAATTTATGACATCTCTGAAGGCTGGAAAATATTCTACCACAAGCCCAGCCCAACAACGTGATGGAAGCTTATGTACAGTTTCAAAAATACCAGAAATATCAAATTCTACACATTTCCACCCTGCTCACTGATGCCAGAAATTCCATCATCACAGCTTAAGGCTTTAGTCCTCCCCTGAAATGCCAATATCCCTGGAAATATCACAGCGAGCCCTTTCCTTCTCCGGCAGGGGAGAGGGATGGCGAGAACACGAACACCTTGTTCTCAGGAAGTGGGATGCCCACGCCTGCTTTGGGAAGCATGCCCTTAAGCCTGGGGTCACTCTAGGCAGCTTCACTTCCTTCACAATTTTCCCAAAGGCCATGAGTGCACACGTTACCAGGTGTGCATTGTAGGTGCATAAAAACCGGAAGGATTGACTTGGGGAGTCTCAGGCTGAAGGGAGAACCAGTAGATCACAGCAAAGACAGAACCAAATGGGCAGATTCCTACTTTTGGGGCCACTAGGAAAGATAGAAAATACCCTATCATGGAAATGGGTCTTCCAATTTCATTTGGTGTCCTTTTTCCTTCATTTGTCAAGACATTGACATTCTGGTGTCCCTTTTTTAAAAAGTTTTGTATTTGGCTGAAACCGGTTTGGCTCAGTGGATAGAGCGTCGGCCTGCGGACTGAAAGGTCCCCGGTTCGATTCCGGTCAAGGGCGTGTACCTTGGTTGCGGGCACATCCCCAGTAGGGGGTGTGCAGGAGGCAGCTGATCGAAGTTTCTCTCTCATCGATGTTTCTAACTCTCTATCTCTCTCCCTTCCTCTCTGTAAAAAACCAATAAAATATATTTTTTAAAAAAATTAAAAAGGAGTTACAAGTTTGAATTCAGAAAGTGTGACTCACCTTTAAAAAGTTTTGTATTTGTACTGCACCTTACAGTCCGCAAAGCGCTGTCACATGTATTTCATTTGCGCACTACAGCCCATGAAGCAGAGAAAATTCTTCCTTTACCAAAGAGGAAACTCGTACAAGGCTACTGCCAGTAAGTAGCAGAGCTTACTGGGCTTTAAACTCTGGCTTTCCAACTCCAAGCCTACCTCTTTCATCTCGGTGCATATCTTGAATCGGGTTTGCACCCTGCTGCTGGGTGATCTGTGCATCACTGCTCAACTCCCACACTCCCTTAAGGGGAGGGATGCCAGGGCTCCGGAGCCCTGCTGCAGAGTGCGATCCCAGGCTCCCATATTTTAGCAGTTTCCCAGTTTGCTCCCACTGTGTACCTCCTCTCTGTTGGCCACGGAAAAGAGACTCTGCTACACAGAATTGGAAATATCACTGTGGAAATGTGCAACTGAGTCACAGTGTTGTCAGG
Source organism: Myotis davidii (assembly GCF_000327345.1). Taxonomy (NCBI): domain Eukaryota; kingdom Metazoa; phylum Chordata; class Mammalia; order Chiroptera; family Vespertilionidae; genus Myotis; species Myotis davidii. Next base: position 502,690 of record NW_006284347.1, on the reverse strand, counting down.
GAACTCACACAGGCCAGCCCTTTCTGGTGACCTCCATGGGGCTCTGCACCATGGCCCGGGCATGGTCCTTCCTGACTCCAGGCAGAGGGTTGCTGAGGCCAAGTGGGAAAGGCATTCCATGCACTACCACTGAGGTGAGGACAGCTGGTTCATGCATAGAAGTGTGGCCTTAGGTTTTCTAAAATTCATCCAAGCCTACCATCCTAATTTATACTCAACAAAAAGTCTTTATTCTGTTATCCAGTCTCCTTGTACCATTTGTATGCTCCCACCCTGTGATAATGGATTACAAATCTATACTCCTTTTCCTGCCCTTTAACCTAAGCTCCAATGCTATACCACGTAACACCTGCCAGATGTGGTCACCATCAAAGCTAAGTGGAAATGTCTTAAGCCAAACTAACGTCTCATTATCCTCTACAAACCAGCTCCCCACAGCAACTTCTAGCACAACCATTTATTCAGCCACCAAGACTCAACATGGTGGAGTTGTCTTCTTCACATTGTGTATTTGGCTCATCACATTAATTTCTGTTTCCTGTGTACACTCTTCATACTGCTGCCTGCGCGATATTTATTACCTCTCCTTTCATTGTACTATTCTCTGTTCCAACATTTTCATTCTTGCCTTACAGTCATGAAAACAGCATTCCTTAACACTGGTTACAAGTTAGAGCTTCTTAGAGCTCCACCCCCATAAAATTCTCATTTAAGGAGCCTGGGGTAGGGCCCAGGCATCTGTGTCGCTGGAAATCATTGTCCTAAACTATACTTTTCAAACTTTAAGATGCAGAGGAGTCACCTTTGGGTCTTGGTTAAAATGAAGACTCGGATTCAGGAGGGCTGGGTGGGCCCAGGATGCTGCATTTCTAACGAGCCCAGGGCATGCCATGCTTCTAGTTCCCAGACCACACTTCAGGTCTCGGGGTCCTAGAGCACCGAGCATAGGAGCAGGGCAGAACCTGGGAGTGTTGGTGGTTGTAAGGCCTTTCTCTTTTCCCACCGCTTCCTGCTCTCAGCAGGCCAGCTCCTGACTCCTCCACACACACCAGCCCTGCCTCCCCCCTGGTTCACTTGGCATGCCTAAATCCCTTCTCTGTGTGTAGTTAAATCTGGCCCCTCTGTCAGGATCCAGCCTAGGCCCCCTTTACAATTAATCTTCCCCCGCCACTCCATGGCCTATTAGTCCTCTTTTCCTCTAATTTCCCACAGCTATAGGAGGTGTGGTGATCATTGGATCCTACAATGAGCTCAGCCGCTGGCAGCAGGAGGAAGGCCGATGGAGAAGATATGTAACCTGGGCACCGCCATTGGCACACTGCAGCTGCTGGCAAGCCATTTCCCTTTCTGCAAAATGCCCCAAATGCTGAAAGTCCACCTGGTAAAGGCCAAATTAGATCAGTGGGCCTTTTTTTTAAATCACTTATTTTATCTTTAAAACATCTCAGAAACTTGGTCCCACAATTTGGTCCTATGGACATAGAGGACAAATGGTAATGAGCAAAATGTAGACATTTCAACAGCTGAAACTATTTCTCAAAACATTCAAGTTAGGAGAAACCTTAGAGTTGCTGATCCAGCTGTTTCTCTCCCTATCGTTTCATTTATTGACTAGAGACCTGGTGCATGAAATTCATGCACTGAGGGGAGATGGGGTCCCTCAGCCATGCCTGCACCCTCTCGCAGTCCAGGACCTCTTGGGGGTTGTCTCCCTACTGGCTTAGGCCCGCTCCCCGTGGGGACAGGGCCTAAGCTGGCATTTGGACCTCCCTCTTGCAGTCCGGGACCCCTCACTCCTTACTGCACGCCTGCTTGCTGCTCCTTACTGTTCAGCTTGCTGCTCCTTAGCACTGCTGTGGAGGCAGGAAAGGCTTCCGCCACCACTGCTGCGCTTGCCGGCCATGAGCCTGGCTTCTGGCTGAGTGGTGTTCCCCCTGTGGGAGTGCACTGACCACCAGGGGGCAGCTCCTGCATTGTGCGTCTGCTCCCTGGTGGTCAGTGCACATCATAGCAACTGGTTGTTCTGGTCGTTCGGCCATAACAGTCGCTTAGGCTTTTATTATATAGATAAGGCAGCTGACATCCCGAGAAGAGATTAGCGTTTCTTCACTGACCAACTGGTTAGCCCCAGATTCAGGGCCAGCGTCAGCTTCCCTGTTCTGTCTGATCCAATAGCCACGTGGCATTCATTTCAGAACAAGGAATTTTTGATTCTTCCAGATGCAGCATCTTCCTAAGTTTAAGGGGAGCCACTACTGTACAAGGTAGGGCAAATGTAGGTTTACAGTTGTTCATATGGAAAATAATATAGTTAATAAATAATAATACAAAAATAAACTGTGTTTTGTGTACTCACAGCTGTAAACCTACACTTGCCCCACATGGTAGTAAACAAATGACCTGCCAAACACTGACTAACCTCAGGAACTATGTGTGATGGCAAGATGTTACAAGATGGCAATCTGGCCCTAGCCGGTTTGGCTCAATGGATAGAGCCTCGAACTGAAGAGTCACAGCTTTAATTCCAGTCAAGGGCATGTACCTAGGTTGCAGGCTTGATCCCCAGCCCTTGTCGGGGCGCATGTGTGGACATAAGACACTGGGGGATAGGGGAGGCTAGGGGACTGTCTAGGGCGGGGGGAAAAAATGGACACATATGTAATACCCTTTGTAATACTTTAAAAAAAAAAAAAAAAAAAAAAAAATTAAAAAGATGGCAATCTGCAAGGTAGAACACCCTACCTATAGCAGAATCCTCCTGCCCTCCACAAGAGGTCATGCCCTACAGTCCAGTAAGAGTCCTGATGATCTGGCTTCAAGGTTCCCCAGAATCTGGCCCATCTTAACCTTCAGCATCCCTCCCTGCTGGGGCATTCCACTCAAACTTCCTATTTCTCACACATACCTTGGCCATTGCTGATTCTTAAACCACCAGATTGCTTCTGTGGACACGGTTACATCTGCTACATGACCTTTATCATCTTGAAGTTTGTTGCTGAGCTAGGGCTGAACATGGGTCCAGACCTCACAATGGCTCCAGCCTCTCAGGAACTGCAGGTGTGATCTTTCCAAGATAAAGGAGCTTTTCTCTTTTGGCTTCTTAAGGCCACCTCAGGTGAAGTTCCACTGTGTGTGGAGCCCAGACAATTGTCACGCTGTGGCCAGAGATGTTTAATTGGATTTTAAAAGATGAGAAAGCAGCAGGGAGCTGATTGTCAGCACTCTGACAAGGCGTAGGTGGCCTGGCAGCACAGAGGAGGGGAGGCCTGCCCGGTGTGGATCACTGTCTCCACCCAGGGGCACGGAGGAAGGGGATGTAGGAGGAGGAGAGGAGGGGGCAGTGGGGTAGAGCCTTCCACAAACTCAGTGCCAAATTGTCCTATATTCAGTGTTTACTCCAAGAACTGGACTCTCTCAGGAGGCAACCAAGGCTTCACTTTTTAATTTACCCTTCCTCATAAGAAAATTGTCTCTAAGCCATAATATCAGCAATCTATCTTTATATTTTTAATGATGCTTTTCCATTTCCATGCTACCATTTATTCCTCACTAAAGCTTCTGAGGTAGGAGGTCAGGGAAAATATCGCCTCCAGCTTATAAAGGAGTAAACTAGATTAATTAAGCTAGGACAGGAGTGTGCCCAAGGTTACACAACTAGTAAAAGGGGAGCCAGTTCTCAAAGTTACTGATGAAACAGTAGATAAAAGCGGTTTCAGACATGACAAGTACACAATTTCAATTGCTGCATCTTAATCCGATTCCCCAGAGAATAAAGATCCCTTTGTTGTGACAGTGCGTGGAGAGCAGGCTGTGCCCTGAGGGCTAATTAAAAATAGGGGTTCTCATATACACCCTTTATCCTTGGATTGACAGACTTCACACAGAAACGCCAGCATTCCCAGGGCACACGAGGATGTCTGTGTGCCCCGCTGCTTCCAGACGCAGAGAAGTTTATTGGTCCACGAGAAAGCTAGTGGCTAAGAAGGATTCATGGATCTTTCTCTGAGACAGGCAGCACATGTGTGGCATGAACCTAGGTTGCTAGATTCATCTTCAAGATGAACAGGGTTCTGGTAGGTCGGTTCTGCCACTGTTTTACATTATTTTTCTCAGAAACATCTTAGAGCCATAGCTGGTTTTGCTCAGTGGATAGAGCATCAGCCTGCAGACTGAAAGGTCCAAGGTTCAATTCTGGTCAAAGGTACATGCCGGGGTTGGGGGCTTGATCCCCAACAGGGGGCGTACAGGAGGCAGCCAATCAATGATTCTCTCTCATCATTGATGTTCCTTTCCCTTTCTCTCTCTCTCTCTCTCTCTCTCTCTCTCTCCTCCTCCTCTCTGAAATCAAACAAACTTTAAAGAAAAAAATGATGAGATAACAGGGAGATTTGAATCCTGGTTGAATATTTTATGTTAAGAAATTATTGTTAATTTTCAAAGGTATTATAATGGAGATATACATGCATATGGATATATGCATACATAATGAAAGGTTTATGGGTAAATTAATATAATGTTGGGATTTGCTTCCAAATACTCTTGAGTGAGGGTGGAGGGTTAGTAGGTTTATAAAACACACAATTTGGCCATGAGTTGATGACTCTTGAATCTGGAGTGATGGGCAACTAGACGTTCATTATGTTTGGTCATCATGACATATACTTATTCTTATTTATTTGTGCATTTAATTTTTTTCATTAAGAATAAAAGAAGTCTACTTTGAAGAAAAAAAAAAACACTCTCACAAGAGATGGGGAATTAAATTACTTCTCGAATTTAAGAGGCCTCAAGGGAGAGCAGAAGTAAAAAGCCAGAAATGTCAACACCACTTCTAAGAGAGATCATTTAAGCCTGGGAGTTAGCTTTCAGGAGAGTGTGCCGGAAATAAAGCTCATCAATGATTCTAATATTGCCTTCAACCACCTAAAACGGGTGCAAAAACCAAACAAACAAAAGCAGAAAAAGCCCAACCACCTTCCAAAAACAGTTATGAACTGTGAGATATTTACCAGGAGGCCACAGCAACAGTAGCAATGCCATCTAACGGTCATAGGGCAGTTTCGAGTTTACCAAACATTTTTATACACATTAATCGCCTTCGTGCAGCCTTTCTCATGTTTCATGACGAAACCGAGGCTCCAGAAAAGTAAAATAACTCATCCAAGGTCATATGACTATTTAATGATAAAACTAGAAATAAAACTCAGATCTTTGGAATCTCTGTTGACTTAACATGAAAAGAGGTTCGCAAAAGATTTTACTTATTTTAAAGCTCAGAATTCAGCTTTTCTAAGCATTGGAAGAGGTCCCATTTTAATTTGATGATTAGGCCCTATGTAAGCTGACTCATTTCTGCATATGCGAGCCACAGAAAAATAGTTGAAATAACGATGGAACACATAGAGAAGAAAACTGGATGGACATAGAATTTTCATGCATTTGAGGAAATGTAAATTTGGTAAACCAGGTGAATTCCTAAAGGAGCGATAGAAAGTGAGCACAGACCGTTAGAGAGGTAAATGTGCCCACCAGTCTCAAAGTCATTCCAGAGCACCATCAGGACTGGGGAGCTCACAGAAAATATTCACCACTCAGCTTGCAACCCAGAGGCTCACGGAAGGAGAGCCAACACGAAGCAAAAAGTTAATTCCTGCATCTCAGCTTCTCTTAGAGCAGTTTCTCCCCATACCCACCCCATTGCTATCCTCTGACCCGCCTCCCCTTTCCCCCAGAAAAAATATGTATACCTTTCTCTTGGAAAAGACTCTATCTTCAGAGAGAAAACCAAGATGGCGGCATGGGTTAACGCCAGAGATTGCTGCCTCGAACAACCAATTCAAATTACACCTAAAAGATGGAACGGACATCATCCAGAACCACAGGAAGGCTGGCTGAGTGGAAATTCTACAACTAGGAAGAAAGAGAATATCATACCCAGACTCAAGGAGGCGCAAGTGCTGAAGTGAAATTCTCAGGTGCAGAGTGCGCGCGGAGCGGGCTGGCGGCACGGCTCAGTTTAAAAAGCTCTAGCTCTTTGATCTAGAATCTCACATTGTTCTTTCCATGGGTAACATGAGATCTTAAGGCTGTAGCTCTCCGGTACAAATTGAATCCTCACTACAGGCTCAGCACTATGTTGGGTGCCTTCAGGAAGAAACACACTATGATGAAGTTAAAAAAAAAAAACAACAGAGGAATGTATTGGCCTCTCTGTCTTCTAATTTCAAATAACTTTTTTTTCTGTCCCATTACTGACATCCTTGACCTTATCAATGTGTGTGTGCATGTGCACACACACGCACACACACACATCACTTCTCTTATTTTCCCAAATTCAAACTTCAACCTCCTACTCTTTTTATCTACTTGCTCAAGTAACCCAACTACAGCAATTCTTCAACATCACTCTGGAACTCTAAAGCCCTCTCTCACATTCATAAATTGATCAACAGTTCTCTCTCGCTCTCTCTCTCTCTCTCTCTACCCACTCCCTCCTATACTCTTTGGATTCACTTCCTTGCAAATCCCCTCAACACTCTCGCCACTCTCCTTCTCTGGCACTCCCCTGACAAAACCTCCCTGCTTGGATATATTCAGGCATCTTCCTTGACCATGCCTGCCCATGAGTTCTGGAAGCACATCTGGGTCCAAACTCACTTATTAAGTAGCCTGAAAGACTGCAAGTCATGAATCTGGAGTAGGAAAAGACTCTAAAGGAAGTCCAAGCAGTGATACATTCAGCTCTGTAACTTGGACCATCTGACCTGGCAGAACCTATGATTCTGGAAGTAGATTTGGCGATGGGAGTGGGGGTGGGGTGGAAATGCCATGAGGAGTTCTTTATAAACTCCTGCAGGAGACTCACAACATAAATCTCCAGAGTTCTGAGGCAAGGCCATGATACCTGCAACAGAGAACTATAGCCCATTTTTAAAATTTCCTCTAGTATGCTACTGGGCTGTGAGAGAGATAGAGGGTCTGGTCATGAGACATTGAGTGACCATGTGGCTTAGTTGCCCATTTTGAACAGGGTTCTGTCAGGCCCACCAAGTCATAAGTTGTTAGAATGGGCCCAACAGTGATACGTCATAAGACTGAAGTACTACATCCAGGGTTGAGCATGAGCAGGACAGAGGGCACAAAATAGCTGCATGAAGCAGGTAGTTGAGACCTCAGGTCATCCACCACTTTGGCCACCTAGGAGGTCCTTTGTGAACAGCTGACAGAGGAGGAAAAGGACAGAGCATGGTTCACAGACAGTGACTTGATGTGTAGGTGCAAGCCAAAACTGGACTATTATTGTACTCTGCTGGGTAATGCTGAAAGACAGCAGCTAGGTGTCTCACACCTGGTCACCCACTATATGTGGAAAGAGAAATGGCCTGCAGTAAGAATATACATAAACTTATGGGCAAAAGTGGATGACCTGACAGGTTGGTCACAGGAATGGAAGTACAAGGAGGTTTGGAGAAGAGGCATGTGGATGGACCTACACGTAGAAAGACAAAGGGTGAAGATATTTATATCCCACATTGGTGTTCATCAGATAGTATCCACCACAGAAAAAGCATTCAGCAATCAAGTAGACAGAATGTTGTAGCCAGCTGAATCAGCCAGCCTCTGGCCACTCCAGTGCTGGCATGATGAGCTCACGAATGAAGTAGTCATGGCTCGGGGATAGAGGACATGCATGGGTCCAACATATGGGTTCTCATTCACCACGGCTGATCTTGCCACTGATGCTGACATATATCTAAACTGCTAGCAACTGAGACCAATATTGATGCCTGATACGGCACCATTCTTTAGGGAGACCAACTGGACACTTGGCGGCAAGTTGATTGCACCAGACCCCTTCTATCTGGAGGGGGCAGCAGTTCATTGCTGGGATTTTACAGCTTACCTTTGTCTCTCATGCCTTCATGGCCTTGGCCAGCATTATGTGAGGGTTTACAGAGTGTTTGGGCCACCAACACAGATTCCTGCACAACAGTGCACTAGATCAAGGGACTCATTCTACAGCAAAGGAGGTGAGGCACATATGATGAGACCCTCTGGTCTAATCATGCTGTTCCTCTCTCTAGAAGCTGCCACATTCAGAGTGACGTAATAGCCTATTGAAGCTACAACTGAGGTGCCAGACTAGAGATGATACCCACAGGTACACACAAAGCTTACACCTAAAGCAATGACCATTTACATTGTGCTGTGTCTCAAGAGGAAGAATACAGGGTCTGGGAACCAAGGGATAAAAGTAGGAGTGTCCCCACTTGCTATCACCCCCAGTGACCCACTAACAGAATGTGTGTTTCTTCTCCCTCCAACTTCAGACTGAGGATGGGGCTAAAGGCGCTGTTTCCCATAGGAATAACACAGAGGAGATAAGAGGGTCCCACTAAACTTTAAGCTACAGCTGCCACCTAGTCACTTTGAGTTCCTTGTCCCAAAAGACCACCAGGCAAGGAAAGGTGTCACCATACTGGCAGAGTCATTGCTCTTGCTCATCAGCAGGAGGCGGAACTGCTACTACACAAGAGGGACAGGGAAGAGTGTGCTCAGCACCGGTGACCCATCTCTTGGCATGCCCCTTCTCCATCTGATGATACACCGGCAAGTACAGCAGACTAGGATCTCAGGAATGACCAGGGGTTCCGCCCTCACCACATAAGGTAAGCCAGCAGCTGTGCTAGCCAGGGGTGAGGGAAATTTAGAACCTGTACAGAGGAAGGGAATGGTGACCGGTTGCAGCCTTGAGACCAGCTGAGGTACAGGCATATTTCATCCCTCTAACTTTGCTCTTGTAAGTTTCCCTGGGAAAAAAAGACCAACCACATCCCCTGAGAATCTCTTCCCAGATGGGCTGGCTTAACAGAGTACAACATGCATTGGAGGAAGGGTTTTCTTTGAATAAGAAGTCAGGTTGAATTTTAAACTTGCCTGGGCTGCATTTTAACCACTCAAATTGACTGGAAAGTTATAGGATCTGTCAAACATTCACTAAGAGGTAGGAAAGCAGTCACTGGGGGGTTGGGGGGAATAAAGCTATTTCAAGTTTATATCCAAATGAATTGAAAGCCTTCAATGAACTGTCCATTCTTGTAACTTATATTGTCTGCCCTCCTCGCTCCTTTGTAGCATCCAGGAGGGCAGGAACCAGAATGTCTCTGCACATCTAGCACTAGTACCGCGCCCAGCACAAAGCAGTTACCAAGCACAGCTGTAGCTTTTGTATGTATTAACAGTCTCCAACTGTGTGCAGAGGCTGTAAGATCTGAAAGCTGAGGGAGAAAAATGAGCACCGAGTGGGCAGAGAATGCTTCAGGGGTTCAGGATGGGCTGTGAAGTGCATCTAAATTTCCTTTTTCCCCTTGTAGAGTGGGGTAGACCCTCTTTACTTTCAGCTGTACCCTTTGGTCCCATGTAGCTGCACAGACAAGTTGTTCAAAAGATCACTGCTTTACACGATATATGGGAATTCTTTAAAAACATAATAGCAGCCCTAGCAGGTTTGGCTCAGTGGATATAGACTGTCAGCATGTGGACTGAAGGGTCCCGGGCTCAATTCTGGTCAAGGCCATATACCTCGGTTGCAGGCTCAATCCCTGACCTTGGTCAGGCACATGCTGGAGGCAACCAAGTGATGTGTCTCACATCGATGTTTCTCTCTCTGCCTCTCCCTCTCCCTTCCATTCTATCTAAAAATATCAATGGGAAAACATCCTCTGGAGAGAATTAACAAAAAGAAGAAAAACATAATAGCATTGCTCCCCAAAGATTCAAAATTCAAGTTAACTAAAACTTGAAAACTTAAAAAGCCACAACCTCTGTCACATGGATCCAAGAATATTAAAGAGACACTGGATCTTCCAAAGGTGCATCAGAGAAATAAAAGGTCTGGTCTCCGGAAGTGCTACAGTGGCTCATTCAGATATTTTTCTCTGATCAGTACAATTTTCTCAATGAAGGCACTTCAAGTGTTTAAAATGTATGAAAACTGAGAATCTCAATCTATTTTTCATTTCTTCTTCTTCCTCCTCCTCCTCTTCTTCTACTACTACTACTGCTACTACTACTACTTTTTCTTCTTATTCTTCTTCTCCTTCCTTTTAGTAAAAGTGCCTGTGTCTAACATTTCTGCCACACAAACCCTGCCATTCTTTAGAAATGCAAGGAAAGCTCACATCTAAGTTTGCAGCAGTCAGTGTCTAACTTTCAGGGGCAGAGAAGTCTGTTTGCTAAGCCTGATCCAATAGACACAGTTTCATGAGTATAAGCCAAAGCATGGCTGTAACAATAAAATTTAAGCTAGGAAAAAAGGAAACCCCCCCCCTAGTCCAAAAAGCTAAATGCCCAAAGCAGAAGTGAGTCCCTATGGCAGTCTCTCTCCCTGCCTGCCCACACCATACAGGGTATATATATACTGAACTGTGCCCAAGCGCCTTGGGGCCGTGCAGCTCACATAGCATCTTACTTTGTGAAAGACGGGAAATGGAAATAGATAGCTGTGTTGTCGGTGTCAGGTTGTGAGTGTTTGAGAAGCTCCTCTGGAGCTGGAAAAGCAAATACAAACAGTACCTCTCCTCCAATGGAGGTGGGGGCAGGGCTTGGAGCAAAGAACAGAAAGAATAAGAGAAGGAAAACAGACAGGGACTAAAAGCATACCCTAATGTATGTAACTTCTGCTTATCATCTTAGTGCTCGCTTCTCACAAGGGCTAGAGGTACTCTCCTGGAACTTTCATAGTTACTGTTCCTGTGAAAGTTGCTATGTTATGTGTAACTAGATTCATGTACTATGCCTTGGGTAGCTAAATGCAGGCTGAGCATGAAAATTCATTGTGCTGATTATTTCCGGAGCCATGACATTTCCCAACACCTATTTTATGCAGTGAAGAGTTAAAGGACAAGAACTGGCATTTTCACTAAAAAAAAAAAAAAAAAAAAAAAAAGTCCTGAATTCAACTCTTCTGACATTAATAATTAACATCAGAGTACCTGTTATCTGCATACAGCTTTCATGCTGGAGAATTTCCCTATGAAATGAGCACACGGATTTTATATGCAATGAACACTTGATGTGCTTTTCCAAACTTGGTCAAGAATCGTTCTTTTTTTAAACGCTTGGCAGACTATTGGAAAAGGCCATTCTTTTCAAGTATGTACAAAGATTATTTTGGAAATCTGGAAAGTAAAGGCCTTTATAAATTTGCCAAACAGTCTGAAGGAAAGGTAACTGGTTCCCTTGGAAAGGAGTAACTGCTTTATTCCCTTTCACATCTCCCTGTCGGAGCAATGGGTACCTCAGAAAGGAAACAGACGCTTTCTTGTGAGCTAATTTTTAAATCATAATTTGGTACTTTCTGGTGCATATACTTCTCATGTTGTGTACGTTAAGAATATTTAAATGGTTTAAAATGGATTAAACATCTTCTAGTTTAGCTGCACCTTTAAAAAGCTTTCTTACAATGAAAGTAATAACTGCTCAACTTGTTTTTATCACTTAATATAGGGTGAGCTCTTTCTCATGTCATCAAAACAGTCTTAAAAATCTCTGGGTTTTGGGGTTTTTTTCAAAAGTACCTTCAAAAATATGTCTCTTAATGTCTCCATAATATTCCAATGAATGTACCATGTTTTATTTTGCTATGGTTTCTCCAGTTTTGACCATATGACTAGTATTGTGATAAACATGATTGCACTTTTGTTTTTGCCCAAGTTTCTGATTATTCCTTTAAGACAGAGTCCTATGATGGCAATTATACTGTCAAAAGGTATGAATTATCTGAAGTGTTGCTTATAGATAGTACTTCTCACCTCTTCCTCCAATCACATTTAACACTTAGATTATTTGGACTCCTTTTCCTAATGTTCACCTCTAGTACAGAATCAGGCTGCCTCTGATAAGATTTTCCTTTGCCATTGCTATTTTTAGACCTGAAGCCTATCCCCAAGGAGATGTCAAACATCTGGATGAACATTTTTTTAGGATTTTCAGTATCAATATGGCCTTCTCCTCTCAAGACTCTTTCCAAAATGAGAAGAAAAGGAAACAGAAAGAGAAACTCCATATAAAGTCAGAAAGTGGATGGAGGAAGGATGAATGACTTCACAGAACAGAGAAAGGTCAAACCTGAGGGCATACACAAGACGATGCCAGTGAAAGAGAAGCTAATACACCCTCGAGGACTTAGATGAACTCAGGAAATAGAAGGCAGGGGTGAGGGCCCAGTAGCTCAGTTGGTTAGAGTATCGTCCCAACATGCCAAGGTTGCAGGTTCAATCCCCAGTAAGGGCACATACAAGAATCAAACAATGAATGCATAAATAAGTGGAACATCAAAATCTCTCTCTCTCTCTCTCTCTCTCTCTCTCTCTCTCAAATCAATCAATATATAAAATATTTACTAGTAAAGGGAAGAGTGAGCCAGAGGTAGCAGGTAAGATCTCAACCTCCACCTGGCATATTCCATTGATTCCCCTTCCTACCAGAGACAGAAGGTGTAATCTCTGGAGAAATTGAACACAGAAAATCAACTCAGAGGATATTAAGCCTGGGACAGTAGGAAGTGTTTGTTGAGGAAGAGAACTACAAACTGGGAGATCAAGTGAAAACCTGCATACTATGAGAACCTCCGCCCCTCTCACTGCGTAGCTATAAAATAATGGCAACCAAGATTCTTACAGCTGATTCTTACACCTTGGGCAGGAGATTGGATGACTCTTTCTTGGAGAAACTGCATGAAATTTCAGCAAAGACCTATGGAGATCATATGCTGACATATGGGGATCCCCAACAGAAAAGCTAGCCAGCCACTCGACCAATTATCCTATTGCTAAGCTCATCAAGCAATTTGCATATACACATTTATTCATTTAATAAATATTTCTGGAGTTACTACTGTATTTTAACTACAAGAGATTAGTAGTGGACAAAACAGATAGAAATCCCTCTCTTCATAGAGCCTCCATTCTAGTAAAAGATAATAGACAATAAATACAACAAATTAGTAAACCGTACCGTATATATAAAGGAAAATAAAACAGCAAAGGGGGATAGAGAGTGCCAGGAATTCTAAATAAGGTGGCCAGAGAAGCAACCTCTGAGAAGGTAATAGTTGAACACAGACTGGAAGGAGGTTAGGGAGTGAGCCATGAGAAGAGAGTTCCAGGCAGAGAATGAGACGTGCCAAAGCCCTAAGACTCCTGTGGCTGTGCAGAGTGAATAAGAATGACGACTGTAGGAAGTGAGATCAGAGAAGTAATAGGGAACCATGGCCTTGTAGATCATTTGAGAAAGACACACATGAGGTGGCGCCCTATGATTCCCAACTTTGGAGGTTCACACTTCTGTGTAATTCCTTCCTCTTGAGCATGGATAGGATGTGTGACTGGATTTTAACCAAAAGATTATGGTAACAGTGATAGGATGTCATTCTCGTGATTATGTTACATTATGTAAGACTGCCTTGCTAGAAGACTCACCTAGTCTCTAGCTGGCTCAGAGAAGCAAGCTGCCATGAATCCTTCAACTGCAGGAACTGCATGCTACCAACGATCACGCCAGTTAGAAAACAGGTGCTTTCCTAGTTGAGCCTCCAGATGAGAAACTAACCCCAGCCAACACCTTGATTGCAGTCTGTGAGAGACTCAGCAGAGGATCCAACTAAGTCACGCTGGGACTTCTGAACCACAGAAACTATGAAATAATAAATGTGTATGGTTTTAAGCCACTAAATTTGTGGCAACTTGTTGCACAGCATAGAAAACTAACAGATCATGGTAAGTCTTTTTTTTTTTATTTAGAATAAGATGGGAAACCATTGGAGCAAAAATGATATAATATGACATACTTTTTTATTGGTTTCAGAGAGAGGAAGCGAGAGGAAGAAAGAGATAGAACATCAATGATGAGAGCGAATCATTGATTGGCTGCCTTCTGCATGATCAAGCTCGCAAACTGGGCATGTGCCCTGACCAGGAATCGAACAGTGACCTCCTGGTGGATCCGTTCTCAACCACTAAGTCACACTGGCGAGGCATGGCATATTTTTAAAAGATGACTCTATCCGCTGTTGAGATTAGTCCATAAGGCACATGTATGAAAGCAGGGAGACCCATTAGGAGAGTGTTGCAATAATCTAGGCAAGAGATGATGGTGTTAGGACCAAGATGGCATAGATGAGGGTGATGAGAAGTGGTAGGAATCCAGATATATTTTGAGATACACAAACATTTGTATCACATGCCATGCTATTCATATTTAGACCTCATCCTTAAATATGAATAGACAGCCTAGGATCATCATTTGAGAAATACTAGAAATATTTCTAATACTGTTGGAGAAAATAATAAATAAAAATTAAAACTCAGAGCAAACAGATACAACCCAAGAAGCAGGAGAAAACATTAAGAATTTCAAAAATAAGTTGAAAAAGATATTTCATCATTGAAATAATAGTGGGATTACTATACATAAAAGTTTAAATGTAATAATTCAAGAAAAAAACTCTTCAAATTAAAAACATGAAATTTAAAATCTAGGAAAATCTCCTTAAAAATAGAAGGTTTTTTTTAAAAGACAATAATAATGAAAAGAAAAGAAAGGAAAAAAAAAGAGAAACAATCCTGAAGGTCAAGTTTCTAAATAATAATTCCAGAGAGAGAACAAAGTAAACAGTGGGAAGAAAATTATCCAAAAACATTATCCAAAAAATACAGGGAAATTTCAAAAAATTAAAGGACATGATCCTCCAACTGAAAGGGTCCACCCACTAAGCAGCCAACATAATGACTGAAAAACAATAGGGACCAGTCAAATTATTATAAATTTTCAGAGCACTGGGCTCAAATTCCTAAAACATATCCTAAAACAACCAAAGAGAAGGAACAGCTTACCTAATAAGAACTGGGAGTCAAATGGCATCAGGCTTGTCAATAGCAACACTGAAGCTGGAAAACACTAGAACAATGCCTTCGGTATTCCAATGTGATGGGAAAGTATTTTTTATCTAGAATTCTACACCCAGACAACCACAGATAGAAAATATGAATTTTAGAATTTGCCGTTTCTCGAGATTTATCTCCCATACAGTCTTTTTCAGAGAGCCACTGGAAGATGTATTTCACCAAAATAGAGGAGTAAACCAAGAACAAAGAAAGATATGAAGGCCAGGAATCAGAAGCTAGAATACAGGAGAGAGATGAGGTAAAAGTACTTCTCGGGGTGATGGCAAAGAGAGGTCCTAGGGAAACCCTGTACTGCGAGCTGAGAAAGGGATGGGTCCAGCATAGGAGGGAAGGAGAGAAGGCTGCCCAAAGGATGTCTCCAGGAAAGAAAATAGGCAACTGAAAGCTAAACTTTGCATCTATTATAATAGAGATAATAAATAATGTCTAAAGTAATGACCCAAGAGGCCATAGTATATAAATATTATTTTTAAAAACAAAGAAAACCTGAAATAAATGGCTTAAAAAGTTGAAGGTGGTTGCATCTTAGATGAGGAGAAGCCATGGGACCACTGATTTTTGTTATTAGCTTTATTTAAATTTTTAAATATATTAATTTATTCTTTTGCCAGTAGTAAAAATTTGTTTTAAAAACTTAAGTGGTGCCCTGGCCAGTGTGTCTCAATTGCTTGGAGCATTGTCCGTACAACAAAAGGTTGTGTGTTCATTCCCGTTCAGGGCCTATACCTAGGTTGTGGGTTCAATACCCAATCAGAGTGCATACAGGAGGCAACCAATAGATGTTTCTCTCTCTCTTCCTCTCTCTCAAAAAAAATCAATAAAACATACTTTTAACATTTTGAGTGGTTCATCATCCAGAACTTATGAACATCGTAAGAAAAAAATGCAACCGGCCATGTAATTAGAGGAGAAAATCCTGTCTTACCAGAAATAGAGGAAGCACTACATGTTATACAATATGAGCATCCCTGGAAAGGCTCCCATCCCAACTCCCCTTATCCTCAAATTTAGGAATTAATTCATAAAATCACAGAGTGTTAGTGTCAGATTGTCATGAGGCTAATGAAGCTTAAGTATGCGCAGTCCCCTTTCAAAGCCCTGGAAGGGGCTATAAGCAATGTGTTCATAAATAAACACACACACACACACACACAAACACACACACACACATTTTTAAGTAGGTCATTTGCAGAAGTAAAATACTTCAACCACAACTGCTAAGAATTTTATCTTTCCACTCTGACTTCCCTTCTAACACACTTCTTTGAGAGTTGGGTACCATTGGAGTAGAGGCTATTTAGGGAATCTCAATAAAAGGAAGTTGAATTGCCCTGACCGGTTTGGCTCAGTGGATAGAGTGTCAGCCTGTGGACTGAAGGGTCCCAGGTTCGATTCCGGTCAAGGGCATGTACCTTGATTACGGGCACATCCCCAGTGGGGAGTCTGCAGGAGGCAGCTGATCGATGTTTCTCTCTCATGGATGTTTCTAACTCTCTATCCCTCTCCCTTCCTCTCTGTAAAAAATCAAATATATATATATATTACACATAAACACACACAAACAAACAAAAAAACAGGCTCGGGTCCCTCGGCCG
>NW_006284347.1:483710-485845 GCF_000327345.1 Myotis davidii | reverse complement strand
TGTGTAAATTTTTGTTTTTGTTGTTAATCCTCCCCCAAGGATATTTTTTTCATTGATTTTTAGAGCGAGTGAAAGGGAGGGGAAGAGACAGAGGGAGAGAAACATTGATGTGAGAGAGACACATCGATTGGTTGTCTCCCACAGACCCTGAGCAGGACCTGGGATCAAGCCTACAATGAGGTATGTGCCTTTGACCAGAATCAAACCTGGGACCCTTCAGTCTGTGGGCCAACGCTCTTTCCACTGAGCCAAACCAACAAGGGACAATTTTTTTTTTAAATATTATAGCTTATATAAAAGAAACTAGAGGTTTTTACAAAATTGATAGTGATCCCAAAAATTTACATGATAATCAATAATGAGTTGGGAAGCTAAAAGAGACTTTCTAAATGATTACTGATAGAAACAAAATTTTATCAACCATATTAGAGATTGAATTATCTATAGAAAATGATATTCATTGTCATGTGAAGAGATAATCAAAGTATGCTGCCAAAAATTAAGGGAAATCCTATATAATGAAAGCCTAATATGCAAATAGACCGAACAGCAGAACAACGGGTGGAATGACCAGCTGCTATGACACACACTGACCACAAGGGGGCAGGTGCTCAATGCAGGAGCTGCCCCCGCAGCCTGCAGGCCCCAGGCCAGCCAAGGTGGATGCTAGCAGGGGGGGGCCCTCCCATTGCCCCGCCTGTCGCGCCACAGAGGGAGGCAACCGGCTGTGGCAGTGGGGGGGTGGGGCCAGCGAGCAGGTGGCACCAGGCCAGCCAAGGTGGGTGCCAGTGGGGGCCCCCCAATTGCCCTGCCAGTCGCCCCACAGATCAGCCCTGATCGCCAGCCAGGCCTAAGGACCCTACCCATGCACGAATCATGCATCGGGCCTCTAGTAAATATTATAAAAGTATATCAGGCAGTTAATTACTTAAAAATATATTAGGTGTTTATGATACTTATCAGTTTGTGGTACTTATCAGCTTTTAAAATTGTTGTGTTTTGTTGCAATTTTTTCTAAGTGTAAATAAATGTCCATGTTCATACCTAATTTTGTATTTGTAATTTTGATTTTTTTGTTTAAAGAAGGGACACCAAATTGAATGAGCTTTGTTTGTACCTCACAATAACTGGATCTAGTTCAGCAATTCTCAAGGGAGGTAGTACTGCCTGCCCCCTGCAAGTGTGTTTTAGAAATTGTGGTGGGTGTTTTTGTTGTTCTCCCAATAATTCGAAGAAAACCTACTAGCATTTGGTGGGTGGTGGTGAGGGATACTCAACATCATGCAATGATGAGAAGAATCCCACCCACACAGAACTGTCTCACTTCCTCCTTGACTTTCCCACATCCAGTCAGCCAATTACAAAGGTGAAAAACAGATATTTAATTATCTGAGCCTAGACCAAAACTCCTTTCTATATATAAGCACATGGTATTTTTTTGTTGTTGCAAAGTTTAAATATATACTAATATTTTTTTTAAGAAAAGCAACCAAGAAGGGAAGATCACACTTTATTTTGTTTGGAACTTTACCAAGAAATGTTCACAATTTCAGAACATCACCATTACTGACGGCAATGCCACTAGTTGTATTTGATGGCCAATAAAAATGATAAATGAGGGCCAATACCACACACTCATGGTTGTAGCATTTGTTGCTGTCACATTTATGGTGATTCTATGTATAGCTGCAAACGTCTCACTACTTTAATATGCCATCTGGTATAGGTGGGCCTGAGCATTCACAGTTTGAAATACAGATTGGTTTATGTAAAATACTTTCCTTTTATTTTTCTTTTATATGACAGTTAAGGTGCTATATTAATTTTTACGTATGCATATAAGTAGCATGTTATTTCTGAATTATATTTCAAAATAGTAAAAAGAGAGCTTAAACTTAAAGGGCAGACATTGATATGGCTGATGTGGCTAAAAACCACTGATTACATTTAACTACCTCATTTTGTAAATTTAAAAAAAACAACCTGAGAATCCATTCAGTTTGTCCAGGTCACAGTCTGTCAATAATAGTGCTAGGACCAGAACCCAGGACCCTCCTCCCTCTCTCTGCCTTCAGGGGCCATGCCTCTGGACCGAGCAACTTCCCAACACTCTCAGCTCTTGCTAAATCTGGCCC
>NW_006284347.1:474895-483602 GCF_000327345.1 Myotis davidii | reverse complement strand
GAATGCCACAGAGAAGGGAAGTAAAGTCAGTTATGGTCCCACAGTAACACCTCAGTCTGAATGGCATGATCTTATTCTTTTCAAGTAGCCCAGAAGCTTAGAGCGGCTTCCTTGACACTGAGTGTCAAAGTGGTAAGTGTCAAAGAAAAAGTGGAGAGAAACAGTGACCAAAATTGCCAAAGGCAAACTTCCTCGGCATCGCTCTTTTGCCAAATGTTAATTCTGAAAGTAATCCTACCCGAGAGATCATTTCATTTGCCACCTGACCTGACAGTGTTGCTGCTATGACCAATGCATTCCACCTATGCAGAGTCCGGGCACACGTCTGGCCCGAGTGCAGGGAGGGGAGGCAATATCACTAGTCATAGGTGCTGTCCTCGAAGAGTTGCCATCGCTGTGACACTGGAGAGGCCTCTTGTGTAAATGGACTTAATTTCAACTGAATTCCTTGAGTCAGGCTCAAACTATGACTTTCCTGGGCATATAGGGTCTTGCCTGGATTGAAATGCAAAAAGCAGTTGATTTACCCAAGTAACCCTAAAAATCTACCCCAAAATAGGAAGGATCTAAGGATTAACAATGAGAATGAAGAAGAAACCAGATCCATTCACGCATGAGTACCTTAATTCTGACACATGTTCATGAATCTGGAAAACTAACCACAAAATTTGCTTTAGTAGATAATATTAAACATGCATGTGTCTAAAATCAAACGTGTATCCCCCTGTCACTATCACCCAAGAGCAGAGTTTTCTTCTGACTTCCTGGTGTCCATTCAGGATGCCACTATTCCTATAAACTCAAAAATCTCAGTGTTTACTAGTAGACTATTCCTGGTCCCTTACTGTGTACATTCAATCAGTTGCTAGATTTCCTTTGAAATTTTCTTACATTCCCATTTTATACAATTTCTGCTTCTAATTTAAAGCTCATCCCTTTTTGACTCGCATTACCATAGGAATTGCCTAACCTCTCTCTTTTCTCCATTCATCTTGCTAGGTAATGTGAACACCAGTATATATTTCCACTCATGTAGTTATCTGCTTGTTGTTTCTTTCATTCATGCATCAAATACTTATTCCTGACCTGGTCAGTGTGCTCAATGGTTAGAGCAGCAGCCCATGGATGAAGGGTCTAGGTTTGATTCCTGGTCAAGGGCATATACCTGGGTTGCAGGTTTCATCCCTGGTCCCAGTTGGGATGCATGCAGAGGGCAACCAATCAATGTGTCTCACATTGATGTTTCTCTCCACCACCACCCTCCTTCCTTCCACGCTCTAAAAATCAATGGAAAAAAAATATCTTCAGGTGAGGATTAACAAAAAAACATATGCCATTATGTGCCAGGCAATGGGAATACAGGGGTGAGCCTGTCACAGGCCCTCCTCAAGGAGCTTACTATCTGGAGACAGATACAGAAAACTTAGCAAGCATTAGAATGCAGAGTGATAGCTGGTATGACAGGGTGACCATAGGGGAGGGGGACACACAGGACCATTGTCCAACTCAGTTAGTAGGACAGGGAAGACTTCTGGGAGACATGACAGGTGAAACCTCAAGAATAAGTTAGGGCTCATCATAAATAAAAGGATGAGAGAGAAGGCAAAGACGCAAAGGCAATAGAATAGGGAGTGTTTAGTGAATGGCAAGTAATTCGTCATTTCAGTTGGTGTGTACCTGCCGGGACAAAGTCGGGGCTGCGGCTGCCTCGGCTGGGAGGGAGGGATCCAGGCAGCCACGGCTGCGAAGGCCTACTCTTGCATGAATTTCGTGCATCGGGCCTCTAGTAGATATACAATTGGTTGAGGAAAGAGACAGAATAAATTATTCTTCAACAAAAAATTAATCACAATGACTTTAAGTAGTAATTCCTTCTGGATATTCTGGTGGTAGTTTGTACACTATGAACTGCTTTAAAAATTTCTAAGCTGAAAAATACTTAAAGTTTAAAATGTAAGGAACACAATATGAATCAAAGGCAAATTAGAAACAAAGATGATCATCTTTCTTCTTTGAATATGAATCAAGAAGAGAGTCACATTCAATTTACTGAAATTCATTTTACACATCACTTTTTAGAAATGTATTTCTTGCAAAGTAAGATGCACTTAAATGATTCATTAATTAATACCTTCATCTGGTCAACATTTACTAGATACATCCATGTACCAAGAGGTACAATACAGCTCGGGGCTAGAGCCTTGAGTAAGGTGGGATTTCAGAGTGTACTATTTGGTGGGAAAATACCCCTTTATCAGGAAATACAGTAGCTTCTAACTCTGGCCATGGTGGCCTATAGGGTCAGGAGGAGCCATTTCAGATTAGATGGTAAAATCACACCAGGATGGTGGGCAAAATAAAGTGAAGTCCATATTCTCATCCTGATTACGCCAATAAGTCACTCTATGGTTTTAGGGCGTAACATATCTACATTGTGAGTCTCATTAGATGGTAAAATCACACCAGGATGGTGGGCAAAGTATGTGAAGTCGATATTCTCATCCTGATTACGCTAATAAGTCACTCTATGGTTTTAGGGCGTAGCATATCTATATTGTGAGTTTCAATTCCCCTACCTATAATGTGAGGGAGTGGATCAGGTGATCCTAAGGCTCATTCAATCCAATATGAATCAAAACAGAATAATTATCAGAGGCTTGGTTTTGGACAGCTGGTAGACCAGTGAATTATGCAAGTAACTAAGTGTGATCACTGGAGTGTGGAAAGGGATCGTGATATTCTTTTTGATGTGACTGTGCATGAACACATTATGGAACATGAGCATGATGGTCATCTTCAAGAATCAGCACAGCCTTTGGTTCAGCTTCCCCAAAGCTGGTTTGTTGGTTTGGGGGAAAATAACATGATAGACATTTTAGAGATGAAGAAACTAAAACATTGCAAAGTTAAATGCCCAAGATGGTACCATAAAACCAGTATAAAATGACAAATAATTGTTTAATATGAGATTTTTTTACTATGAGATTATTTACTGTTATTCTCTAATCCGTCACTACTTGTCCACCAAATCAGCCGTTTATCAAGAACTCGCATGTATTCAGACTGTGCTCATCACTTACCATTGTCTGGTATTAGATCATCTATTGGTTTGCCTCCCTCACTAAAATGTAAGATCCATGTGGGCAGAAACTTCATCTCATCCCACTCTTTGTATCTCCAGTAACTTGAACTGGACCTGATTCAGAATAAGCACTTAATACATATCAGTGACTTGATGGGTGGATATTAAGTGTTCTGAGAAAGACAAACAACATAAGATATTTTCTCAACTCTAAAGGAAATGTTCATGGGGCACTTGGGACTACTGAACGATACAGACTAATGTATAAGCAAGAACTAAATTACTTAACATAGATTCATGCTGTGAAATTGAGGAAATAGAGCAAAATGGTCAGTAAAGCTTCATGTTTGGAGAAATTTCCAAACAAAGTGGAGCCTGAATCAGATTCCAAAAGGTAAAATGCTTGGGGTTTGGGATGAGGTGAAGGAAAGCAATGAGCAAAGGTCAATGGAAATGGCACATGAGAAGACCAGACAGACTTAAGGAGTTTCTTTTGGGCAAGAAAACAGGAAGTAGTTGTAAGGGCAGGTGAATCACACATTATGAAAGATCTCCAAGAGAAGAGAAGGGTTCAGACTTCATGTGATGGAAACAGAAAGCCCAGAAATAACAAAATGAAAATCTTTTTTTAAAATATATTTTTATTTATTTCAGAGAGGAAGGGAGAGGGAGAGAGAGAAACATCAGTGAAGAGAGAATCATTGATCTGCTACTTCCTGCAAACCCCGCACTGGGGATGGAGCCTGCAACATGAGTATGTGCCCTGACCAGGAACTGTACCTGGTCCGTAGGTTGATGCTCAACCACTGAGCCACGCTGGCTGGGCAAGATGAAAATATTGCCTCCCAGATTAGATTGCAGCAATTCTCTTCTTCTCAGGTCCTCAACAAACAATGACCAGGGTTGGTCATGCAGCAGTTGTTTCATTAACACTTCTGATTAATAGAATTTCAATCAAAGACCTGGGTCTTCCATCAATCCTTTGTTTATCATAGACCCCAGAGAAAAGGGGCAACTGCATAAATTGTATTTCCCATCCATTTTTATGCCTTTAAGTGTGCTGCAGTTTACAGTCCAGAAAAAAAAAAAGTATTACCAACTAAGTCATTGCCTCATTAGGAAGCAGGGTCTGATCTGAAACCAATTTTTCAGAACAATGACTTGTTAAGTGCTGAAAAAAGCAGTGTTTAGTCATGAAGAAAATAAAGACAGATTCACTATGCAATTTGGTGGGTTGTGTTTTTTTTAAATACTAAGCGATGAGAATTTTAACAAGTAGAGGAAAACAGCCCATTATCATGTCTCTGCCCCTTCAAAAAGGGAAACAGGACATGCTCCTTAGTGCGCAAAACAGAAAAAGCTTCCCTCTCCCTCACCCCCATTATTTTCTTACTTAAGATTCAGAATGAATGTCGGCCTTGTAGAAAAGCGAGGAAGTTCAGGAAGGAAGATGTGTGAAGCTCACAACAAACCTCTCTGGGAAGGACAAACTAGTGAGCAATTTCAGGTGAGGGTGTGAGGTGAGCTGCCAGTGGCTGCTGATTTCTCCGAGGGCAATGAGGTCCCGATGCTGAGAGGAGGAGCTACGAGAGTCAGAGAGGGGAAATCACCTGCAAACATCAAAGTGAAATGGACCGAAGGTGATGCCAGTTTTACTTAAGAAGTAACAGAATAATTCAGTGAGAATAACTTCCATTCCACCACTTATGTGGTCTCTGAAAGATAAATGGATAGAAAATGGTAAGTATTTGACTCTGTCCATTAAGAAGACCACTGGAGGAAGAAAGAACAGTGGTGGAATATTAACGTGACAATACTGTTTTAGCATGAAATAGGAAATACCCCAGGATACTTCTTTCCATGGCCCTGAGTGCATAGTTCAGGGTCCATTTCCTCTGTGAACTACTTGCTTTCCCTCTGCTTTTGGCCACAAATTTTAGCCATAATGCCAACAAATCAGGCAGCAAATGTGGACCATACATCACAAGGGAGACCAGATCAGTGAACAGGGGTAGCTCTACCCAAATTTATGTCCACTTTTGGGGAAACTATCTAAAACATAGGTTTAAACCACGCCCATCACATCAGATTCTTCGCTGAAGAAAGCAGAAGGCACCCTGAGACAGGCAGGCTTTCCCGAGTTTCAAGCACTTACTGCTTCTTCATCTCAAGTAGTCCCATCCTGGTCTGTTGAAGAGGATTGTGGAAATGCAAGCTTTGAGGGACAGAGCCCTTATTATCTAATGCACAGTCATTATTCCCTCCTCTTCTCCTCCCTTCCAGCTCTAAGAGGGTATGACTATAGATTCACTTTTAATTTAGAGTTAACGTGGTTTGGCTCTTAAGCTATATTGTAATTATACTTTTATGTGTGCATGTTAATCTCATCACCCCATCTACTATAAATTATAAGCTCTTGGGAATGAGGGATTATTCTCACTTTTGTGTCTTCCAAAATGCATATAAAAATGTTGGGCACACACTTTGGAAAACAGTTTGGCAGTTCTTCAAAAAGTTAAACATAGAGTTACCCTCTGACCCAGCAATCCACTCTTATACCCAAGAGAACTGAAAACATACATTCACACAAAAATGTGTGCATTAATATTCAAAGTAGCATTATTTATAATTGTCAAAAAGTGGAAATAACCCACATATCCATCAGCTGGCAAATGGATAAACCAATTGTGGTGTATCCATACAATGAAATACTGTTTAACCATAAAAAGGACTAAAGCACCAATACATACTATAACACGGATGGCCTTTGAATATGTTATGCTCAGTGAGGGAAGCCAGACACAAGAACCATAATTTATTAAATTCCGTTTATATAAAATGTACAGAATAGGCAAGTCCATGGAGATAGAAAGTAGATTAGTGGCTGCCAGGAACAAGATGGGAGGGAAGAGTGGGACATCACTACTAATGGGTATGGGAATTCTTTTGGAGCGATGAGTATGTCCTGAAATTAGATAGTGATGATGCTTGCACAGCTTTGTGAATATAGTAAAAACCACTAAATTGTATACTTTAATAGGTTAATATTATGCTATCTGAATTGTGTCGAATTTTTTTAAAGGTTGGGCACAGAGAAGAATTAGTGGTTGAAAGTAAGGTGTCCAGAAATATTTTAGGGGTGGGGAAACAAACAGAAACTATGCCTAGTGACTTTGGTGCAATTATTTCTTCCTGTTACCATGTGATGAGCTAGATGCCTTCTTCACTCTTGCACGCCTCCCTGAGAGAGGCTGTGTAGCAGCCAGGAAAACACTGCTCAGGTCTCCTGCTGCAGAGAGCATAGCTGACTGGTGGCCCCAGCTGCTCCTCCTCTACATTTGCTACCACATTTGTGCCAAGCTCCCACTGGCTGCTCCCAACCCCTGACTGAGCATAGCAGGGGTGCTAAGGCACGCTCATTCCAGCAAGACACAGACTCTTAACCTAACAGGCCGAGACTCCCTATCCACGTGGTGTCATGAAGATATTGAGTAATGGCTCTCCTCTGTAAGCCAGAGAGCATGATGGGAAAGGCAATCACAGAGCTGGGCTCGCTAATATCTATGGGGATGAGGGGGCCCAAAGTAATAGATGTGAACCTTCAAGGGTGATTGCCTTGACACATAGAGTGTGGAGATGTATAATAGAGCATAGCATTCTTAGAGGTAAATTAGATAGGCAGCCATCAAGAGCACTACTTCATTTAACCTCTGTAAGCAAAAAAAAAAAAAAGAAAGAAAGAAAGAAAAGAAAAAGAAGGGGCAAGAATGGAGGGACAAGAGGTTGCATGTGGTCACCTCAATCAAAAATCACTTTCCCTTCTCAGTTTCCAGACCCAAGGTAACTTTTATATCTGGAAGTCACTGCCTAAAATGGTGAGGTGGACAGATTCCTCAGATCCACAACAGCATAGCAAGTACAAACTATAATGATTCTGCTAGTCCTACTCCAAAGAACCTAGGGCCATTTACTAAAGAAAGAAAGAAAGAAAGAAAGAAAGAAAGAAAGAAAGAAAGAAAGAAAAGATAAAGGAGGGGCAAGAATGGAGGGAGAAGAGGTTGAGTGTGGTCACCTCAATCAAAAATCACTTTCCCTTCTCAGTTTCCAGACCCAAGGTAACTTTTATATCTGGAAGTCACTGCCTAAAATGGTGAGGTGGACAGATTCCTCAGATCCACAACAGCATAGCAAGTACAAACTATAATGATTCTGCTAGTCCTACTCCAAAGAACCTAGGGCCATTTACTCATTGATTATATAGTGGGATATGGGAATTTCCAGACTTTTTGTGAACCATTGGACACAGACTCTGAGTTAACAATGATACCTAGAGACCCAAAGCATTGCCATGACCTCCCTGTTATCATACTATAGTCTGGTTCACAGTGGGCTCTACCCAGTGATCCCTGAGTCCCTGAATGTATAATTGGAATGGATATACTTGGAAGTTGGAATAATACGCATATTGAGTCCTTGGCCTGTTAGATAAGAGCTATCATAGTGGAGAAAACCAAGTAGTAACTTTGAAACTGAGGCCCCACAATCCAAGATAGTAAATCAAAGACAATTTCACTTGGGGACGGATGGAGATTAGTGCCATTATTAAAGACCTACAGGGTGAAAGATCTATCATTTTCCCATTTGACTCAGCAGTCTGGCCCCTGCAGAAACTGCACACATCCTAGAGGACACCTGTAGACGAAAGCTCAAGCAAATAGTAATCCTGATGCAACTGTCATGCTGGGCATAGTATTAATGCTAGAGCAGACTAACAAGGTCTCAAGTACAGGATATGTGACCCATGATTTGACAAATGCATTCTTTCCCATTCTGTATTCACATAGAACCAATGGCAATATTCATCTACCATATTGTCTCAGGGTTAGGTTAACTTTCCTGCCATGTGTCATGATATAGTCTGAAGATATCTGGCCACCTGGACATCCCACAGAACATCAATGACAGGATGAGCAAAAGGTAGGCAGACTGCTGGAGGCCTTAAAAAACACATGCTGCCGAGGATTGGAGATAAGCCCTATGAAGCATCAGGGACTTGTCACTTCAATGAAGTTTTAAGAGATTTGATGGTCAGAGGCCTGCCAGCACACCCCTTTCAAAGTAAAAGACAGACTGCTGTATCTTGCATTCCCTACCATAAAGAAGGATACACAGGCTCTAACCGGTTTGGCTCAGTGGATAGAGCATCGGCCTACGGACTGAAGGATCCCGGGTTCGATTCAGGTCAAGGGCATGTTCCTAGGTTGTGGGCACATCCCCAGGGGGGCCAATAAAATATATTTTTTTTTAAAAAAAAAAAAGAAGAAGAAGAAGGATACACAGTGCCTGGTAAACCTCTTTGCCCTCTGGAGGCAACTCATTCCACACCTAGAAATACTGCTCCAATCTGTACCAGGTGACATGGAAGGCTGCCAGCTTCGGGTGGAGCCCAAAGCAGGAAAGGGCTATATGGCAGGAACAGCAGACCTTCCTGCTACTTGGGCTGCACAATCCAGCAGACCCGGAAAAAAGATGCACTGTGAAGTCTATAACAAGCCCCAATGAAAGACTCTCAATGCAGGTGCCTGGGATTCTGGAGCTAGGCCAAGCCATCTATAGTGAAGGATA
>NW_006284347.1:460156-474801 GCF_000327345.1 Myotis davidii | reverse complement strand
CTCTGGAGGCAACTCATTCCACACCTAGAAATACTGCTCCAATCTGTACCAGGTGACATGGAAGGCTGCCAGCTTCGGGTGGAGCCCAAAGCAGGAAAGGGCTATATGGCAGGAACAGCAGACCTTCCTGCTACTTGGGCTGCACAATCCAGCAGACCCGGAAAAAAGATGCACTGTGAAGTCTATAACAAGCCCCAATGAAAGACTCTCAATGCAGGTGCCTGGGATTCTGGAGCTAGGCCAAGCCATCTATAGTGAAGGATAAGAAAGACAGACAGACAGACAGGAAGGAAGGAAGGAAGGAAGGAAGGAAGGAAGGAAGGAAGGAAGGAAGGAAGGAAGGAAGGAAGGAAGGAAGAAAGAAAGAAAGAAAGAAAGAAAGAAAGAAAGAGAGAGAGAAAGAAAGAAAGAAAGAAAGAAAAAGAAAGAGCTTTTGTTGTGTTACTGGGCCCTGATAGAGACAGAATTTTGACCCTGCAGTAGTTGAGTGACCATATATCTGTCCATTAAGATCTGGATTATGTTGGACCTGACCAGTCATAAAATGGTACATTTGAGACAGCCTGAGCAGGAACAAAAGGCACAAGAAAGCTGCATAAGCAGGTATCCCAGACCCAGGCCACCCACCACAGCTGGACCTGTGCCTCTCCCAGCTTGCACCTCTGGTCATACACAACCAGCTGAAAGAGCAGGAAAGGCCCAAGTTTGACTTACAAATCTGTATGATCTGTGAATAATATCTCAACTTTTTAAACTGTTGGGCACAAGATGTATGGGGATATGAGCTGAAAATTAACAACCGCTGCAATACAGCCATTTTCAGAGCTGGCCTTGAAAGATGGCAGAGGAAAATAGTCCTCCCAATGGGTGGAATCCACACACGTGTGTAGGAGTGGCCTGAAGTGGGAATATTGACGATTCTGGAGCTGTGGCCAGTGGCTGGCCCTTTACTCCCGGGCCTGAAAGAGTGGTGTAGAGGCTGCGACTAACTTAAACAGATAGGATAAGCTCAGGTCTCCTGCTGTGGGGTGTGCAATTGACAGACAGCCCCAACCAATGATTAAGCACAGTGGGGAGATTAAGGCAGGCTCATTCCAGCAAGACAGGGGGCTCCTCCAACGTGTAACTGGCTTGAGGACTCCCCGTTGGCCTGGATGAACCTCTTTTGGACCCATGCTGCAGTCCAAGATTCTTCTCACCAAATCCTCTTCCGCCCCTTTCTCCTTCCTCAGGTGTCAGACCCATATCCCACTGTCTGCCTCCTCCTGCTCCCACCCACAAGAAACCTCTTGCATGTCTCATGCCATCTTAAAGTCTGCTTCTCAGTGGACTTGAACTAACACTAGATGCATTTGAGTTGGGCTCCATGAGCAGAGAATCGCCTGTGAACAGGCTCTTTGTGGAAGCAGAGGATTTTTATCATTATCCACTCTGCCCAAAATAGGTGTCATTATTACCTCCTGCCAGAAGTGAGGGGTGATTGAGTGGAGTGCACTAGCTATCATCTAAAACACTGGGAATGATGAATGAGGTAAATTTCAAAACTGCATTTTATCAGTTCTCTTTATCCTCTCAATTTCTACTGAACAGACAGTGAGCAGGGCCAGTCCTAGCACCGTTTCTTACACACAGCCAGGAGTGGAAATGTGGGTAGCACTGAGGGAGTCTGGGTTTCTGTGGGATTCAGTAGACTTGAACAAAACCTTGGTGATTTAGAATCTAACTAGAAAAATAGGCAAGCCCCTGCCCTAGCCAGTTAGGCTCAGTGGATAGAGTCTCAGCCCTTGGACTGAAGGGTCCTGGGTTCGATTTCCGGGCAAGGGCATGTACCTTGGTTGCAGGCTGGATCCCCAGCCCCAGTCAGACGGGGGCAAGTGCAGGAGGCAACCAATCTATGTGTTTCTCTTACATCGATGTTTCTCTCACTGTCTCTCCCCCTCCCTTCCACTCTCTCTAAAAATCAATGGAAAATATCCTCAGGTGAGGATTAACAAAAAGAGAAAAATAGGCAAGTCACTTTATTGCTGCAGGAGAACTTTAAGCTTCCCACCAAAACAAACCAGCAGGCAACAGTCCATTCATCCTAGTCACTGAGCCGGTGATGCAAGTGTTCGATATAGGGCCAGGGCGGGTCAGCATATTTTTAACACTCTCACATATAGCAGTCCCCACTCACATTCCAAGTCCCCCAGTGGATGCCTGAAACTGCAGGTAATACCAAGCCCTATATATACTGTTTTTTCCAATATGTGCATACCTATGATAAAGCTTAATTTGTAAATTAGGCACAGTAAGAGATTAACAAGAATAACTAATAAAACAATTATAGGAATATACTGTAATAAAAGTTATGTGAATGTAGCCTGCTTACTTGCTCTCTCTCTCCCTCTCTCTCTGATAACTGATCAGATAATCCAGATGGCTACTAAGTAATTAATGTCTGGGTAGCATATACAGAGTGAATACGTTGGACAAAGGGATGATTCACATCCCAGGCAGGACAGAGTGGGACAGCGTGAGATTTCATTATGCTACTCAAAATGGCATGTAATTTTTAACTTATGAATTGTTTATTACTGGAATTTTTCATTTAATATTTTTGGGCTGTGGTTGACCACGGGGTAACGAAAGCTGCAGAAAGTGAAATCCCAGTTAAAGGGGACTACTGTATCTTCTCTCTGGGACCCCTTTCTTCCCATCAGAGTATGAATGAATGATAGCAACTTGCAATGCTTTCTTTCTCAAGGGTTTAGGGCTCTTGAAAAGACTTCCAGTAAAATGAATTTTTAAAATGTAGGGCAATTCTTTGGGCAAAGGGGATCCTTCCACCACCTATCACTTGTAACAGGCCCTACTGTGCACAGAAAACCATGCTAGTTGGCTGAAACTAGCCAAATACATTGTCTAATGGCTGATGAGATCCTCAATCAACAGAAGGCAAGCAGGGCAGGGATTGGCATTCTAGTTTACAGAGAAGGAAAGAAAGGTCTGCTCAAGACCACAGGGCCAGATCCTGCTCTTCTCACTTAGCTTTCCTAACCTTAAAGAGCACTTAGTCTTCAAGTTTACTATTTACTCTTTACTTTTAAGACAATCATATCTGGGTCATCAACAAAGGCAGATGAGGTCAGGAGATGTCACAATCAAGATTTTAGAAATCCTAACTATTGGATTGGATGCTGTGGCTCCACCCTGCTGCCCTTGGGGATGAAAGTCACTCCCAGCTGTAGGAGCGCTGCCAGCAAAAGCTCTCAGCTGTCACCCTGGTGGGAGACAGCACATTGCCAAGGTCATGGCCCCTTGGCAGGGCGCACTGCACCCAATAACTCTTGGACATGGAGGTTTAAAGACTAAGTCCTCTTGCCCCAATGTGGGACAATCCTAAAGAGCCATGCCATCTCCACTGCTGAACTCCCTATGGGGTCGGCTGGGGCTTCACTGAGACTGCCCCACCGTTCATCTTTCCTTCCCTCCCACAGATTTTGACCCTATGAGCGATTCCTAACAAGTCTCTTGCATACTAATCTTCATATTAGGCTCATATACTCATATATGTAATTTCATAGTCAGTACCTTGAGCCTCCCCTTTCCTTCTAGAACAGTGGTTCTCAACCTTCCTAGAAGCACAGAAGGGTGATGGGCCACACTAAGTGAAGTAGAAATACCAGAAGATCTGTGGCAGATGATGGAAGAAGAATTAAAAGCCCAGGGTGGTTGGTACTATCGTGCATGTACCATTCAAGGCCAGAAAACGCACCAGAGGATGTACCGCTTACCAAAGCTAAGAAGTTCAATGGTGGCTGCCCTCTGTGGGCCAGGGTTGGGGGTAGAGCCGCCATTACAAAGCTGAACTCATTCTAACAACAAGGAGGAGGGTGATAGGACCCACCCCACCACCCTGTACTGCCCCCACTCAGAGGAGGCCAGGATGTAATGCTTAACTGTAAGAGGGCAGGTGGATGTAATTATCAGAGAGTAGCAAGGTCAGAGGGGAAGCCAAGAGGCCTGAGACTCACAGCCATGGAGACGATTAATAGAACACAGTGTCACCAGGGAGAAAATAAGTGGGAAGCCAACATGGTATGTATTATTCAAACTATAAAAATCAAAAGAAATCAAGATGGATAATCAGGAGGCTATGGACTATTGCCCCAATAAAACATCATGGTCCCTTGCACAGTTTCTGAACCTGAGCCAGTTTTAGACAGAAATAACTTACTACAGGGGAATCCAGATGAAAGGATCCTGTAACATCACAGCAAGTGTACACAGCAATGTTTCCCCATAGTTCCTCCTCAAATGGGCATATTGCCATCACCCACCTAACCACACATGAGGACAGGGGACTGTCCAAAAGACTGTTGGACACAGGGTCCAAACTGGCATTAATTTCCAGAGACCTAAAATAGCACCAAGCCCAGATAACAAATCTAAATCAATACTGAGTCCAAGGGAAATGACACAAATTAGCGCCACCCTTAAAGACCTAAAGGATGCAGAGAGGATGGTCCCCATCATGTCTTCATTTGGTTCACCAGTCTGATTCCGCAAAAACAAGACAAATCCTGGAGGATGAAAGGAGATTACTACAAATTCAACCAAGTTGTTCCCCACTGCAGCTGCTGGCCAGGTGGGCTGTGTTTGGTAGAGCAGATTAAGGTGCCTCAGGTATGCAGTATGCTCTGGGAATTGAATTCTTTTCTGTCTCTCTGAGAAAAGGTGATTAGAAACAATTCACATTCACTTAGAGTCTAAGTCTTAGACAAACAACAGTGTGCATTTATAGTCTTATATACAGTATGCACTTATAGTCTGGCCCCAGAGCCATATGAACCTGGTGGTCTGGCTGGAAACCTCACGGAATATCATACTGATTCTCTATATAGATGGTGATTATGCTAATAGGACCAGATGGACCAATACACAAGAACTTGTTAAGACATCTGCTCTCCAGAAGGTGGGAGATAAAACCTACCAAGACTTATTGCCGCATCAGTAAAATCCATTTACCCAGGAGGACGTGACCATTGCAATCCTGGAGCATCTTCTCCCAGAACTTACACAAAAGAGCGGATCTGAGCAGCACAGAGCTAGACGCTTGTGAACACTAAAGGGGAGGAATTCCCCTACTCAGAGGACCGCCAGCAGAAAGCCCCAGCTGTCAGGCCCCACCCACCCCTGCCCCTGGGGAGCCTTAGATGAAGACAGCCACCTCACCCAAGGTGGCACTTCCTCACTGGGCCGTCCACACCCAGTGACCGACCAATATGAAGGGAAAAGGCCAAGCTCCTCGCCCCCGATCAGTACACCGGCTTCGATGCGGCGTCCTATGAGATGGCACAAAAACTCAGCTTCTCCTTCTGACTAATTCATCTTGAAAATTATGACTCAGTGGTTGAGCATCGACCTATGAACCAGGAGGTCACTGTTGGATTCCCGCTCAGGGCACATATCCAGGTTGTGGGCTCAATCCCCAGTGTGGGTGTGCAGGAGGCAGCTGATCAATGATTCTCTCTCATCATTGATGTTTCTGTCTCCCTCTCTCCCTTCCTCTCTGAAATCCATAAAAATATATTTTTAAAAAACAAATACTTCATGAATTTCAAACAGTTTATTGAATATCTACAAACTCTAAGACAGTGGTTCTCAACCTTCCTAATGCCTCGACCCTTTAATACAGTTCCTCATGTTGTGGTGACCCCCAACCATAAAATTATTTTCGTTGCTACTTCATCACTGTAATTTTGCTACTGTTATGAATCATAATGTAAATATCTGATATGCAGGATGTATTTTCATTGTTACAAATTGAACATAATTAAAGCATAGTGATTAATCACAAAAACAATATGTAATTATATATGTGTCTTCTGATGGTCTTAGGCAACCCCTGTGAAAGGGTCGTTCGACCCCCAAAGGGGTCGCGACCCACAGGTTGAGTACCGCTGCTCTAAGAATTCCAAATTTATATTGTCCCTTATAGACCCTAAATTTCTTGAGATTAAACCGTATTTCCCATAGTGAGACATATTAGAGGCATTCAGCAAAAGTTTGCTGATTTGCATTTTATAGATACTCAATAAATGCTAATTTTTTGTTTTATTTCAGCTATAAGATGAGGGACTAAACCAGGGGTGGGCAAACTTTTTGACTCGAGGGCCACAATGGGTTCTTAAACTGGACCGGAGGGCGGAACAAAAGCATGGATGGAGTGTTTGTGTGAACTAATATAAATTCAAAGTAAACATCATTACATAAAAGGGTACGGTCTTTTTTTTTTAGTTTTATTCATTTCAAACGAGCCGGATCCGGCCCGCGGGCCATAGTTTGCCCACGGCTGGACTAAACTAAAATATTCTTTCTCTCACCTCCCACCCAACAGTGGTGACTGCCAGAAAGCCTACCACTGCACACCTTCATCTCTTCAGCTTAAAGCTTTGCTTCAATTAAATGAAAATGCTCCTGAAACAATATCAAAATAACGTATAAGTCAGTTTACCTAGCATGAATCCATTCACATTCAGTCTTGAGCGCTGTGTTACTCAGAAGTGAGGGAGAGTCATCAAGAGGGCACTGGGTACCAGTGAACTCAAGAACTGAAGGGCTGGGGCAGATGGAGGAAGGGAAATTGCTGGAAATGAGTCTCAACTTGATCAGCTTCGGCTGCTTTGCACTGGAGGCCTAGTCCTGCACTCAAAACAATGCTGTGCCAATTGTAAGCTCAGAGCAACTTGCAGTAACTCCAAATTTTGCCTGATAAAAAAAAATATCATTACTTTGTGAAAATTTTTAAGGAAAAACAAGCCTCTTATAATAGAGCCATTGTATTAACACAACTGATTCTACATTCGATTTCATTTCCTAAGAGGTAGGTAAGATCTTGTGGGGGCCATCTGATTCTTATCTGCCGCTTTCATTTTCTTTGCTCCCAGTAATCTCTTCAGGCCCCATAGCTGAGTGGGCCTGGAGGCTAAAAACAATACACCGTGTCTCAGATCAAGCAGCTTGCCCTGATTTCTGACTTGCACTGGATAAGGAGGAAGGCACATGCATAATGCAGACCTCAGTTACAGGCCTCCTGGCTTACTTCAGAAACCCTTCCTAAATATGGAGAGATAAGGGGATGCAGTGGAAAGAATTCTGGACTAAAAGCAGAAGATGAGATTTGACGTTCCAGCCTAGCACTTACAAACTGGATTCTTAGGCAAATCACTTTACCTGTAGGTCCCTAAAATAAGAATATTACCTGTCCTATCCAATGTATTCTTTGAAAACTAAATGAGGTCATATATGTGGAAGCATTTGTAAACTGGGGTGCATGAATACTCAGATAAGTTTTATTTCTATCTCCCCTGAGCATACCTCTCCTTCTCCTCCTCTTCCTCTTTGTCTTCCCTTCATGCTTCAAGACTTACCACCCTTTCTGAGATCTCTCTAACCTCTTCCACCTTCTTTATCAACTCTCTTCTGGGTTTCCTCTGTATATCTAATATATTCCACACAATTCTTCACATCTTCTGCTGTTCATTGCTCATGTCTGTTAGTCCTCTCAGCTATTTGAATGTAAGCTCGTCATAAACAAAAACCACATCACATATTCTAAACTCTTCTTGAGCTTGAAAACATGGTAGGTCCCTAATAAATAGGAATTTAACAAGCTGATTGTAAAATACATATGGAAGAACAAAAGTCAAAGTATAGCCAGAACGCTCCCGAAAGAGAATAATAATATGAGGAGACTTCCTCACCAGATACCAAAATTTAGAAAGCTGTAGTGATGAAGGTAATGTTCACTGGCACACAGATTGACAAAGTAACCAGTGAAACAGAATAAAGACAACCTGAAACAGGGACATGCATGTGTAGAAATGTAATATATCTCAAGGGGACATTGCATATCACCTGGGGAAAAGATGAACAATAAATGGTGCTGAGACAACTGATTATCCACATTAAAACTTAAATTGCATTCCTACCTCACACCGGTATAAAAATCAATTCCATATGCTTTAAAGACTTAACTGGGAAAAGAAAACTTAAATTCTTAGAAGAGATTATGTTTATGGCTTTGGAGTAGGAAAAGATTTCCTAAAGAAGAAAATAAGTGCTAACCTTCAAAAAAAATTGAAA
Source organism: Myotis davidii (assembly GCF_000327345.1). NCBI lineage: Eukaryota > Metazoa > Chordata > Mammalia > Chiroptera > Vespertilionidae > Myotis > Myotis davidii. The sequence continues at coordinate 466,671 of NW_006284347.1, read as the reverse complement.
ATTTTCATTACATTAAAATTAATGACTTCTGTCAACCGAGATACCATAAAGAAAATGAAAAGCCAGTCATACTCTGAGAGAATGCATTTGCAACATATCCAAAAAACAAAGGATTTGTATTCAGAATATGTAAACAATAATGAGGAAAAGATGGCTCAGCAGCCTTGACAAGATCTGCAGGGGAGACATAGTGTCAGAGTTTGAGTCTTGCCAAATTCAAGAAGTTGGAATGGGCATGGCATGATATGGGATTTTCCCAGATCTATACTAAAAAGCATAAAACGAATTCAGCACAAATTCAAAGTGACCTGCCAGTAATTAAACTACCTGCTAGAACAAATATCATCACTTTTCAGATGAAGATCACAAAATCCAGGGTCTCTACAAGGTATCAGCAACAATTTACAGAATGTAATTCAAAAATATTAGACATGCCTCGCAAGTTATATTAATGTTCTCTTTTTTTTTTAATTAAGCTAAGGCCAAATTAATCTTTCAACAGCCCAATTTCAGGAATAACTCAGCCAAAACCCCATCAAAACAGTCTTCTTTGTGCAATATAAGGGGCTCTGGGAATCTGGTCTTGGTGAAGGGATGCGCCTCCTGTGTGAGGCCACTTCCCCAGCGGCCCCAGTCACTGAGGGTGTGACACACTGACCCCGTGGCGAAGTGAAGCCTGAGCATTTCACTTGGCTGGGACGGCAGATGGCTCAAGGACATCAGACAAGGTCAACCTGAGGGCTTCCAGTAGCCCTGGCTGAAAACAGAAGCTTTCTCTCTTCTCTAGATCAGTACATCTCCTTATCACTCCACAGCTGATAATCAGATTTGTATCTAAAAACACAGGAGGAGAAATTAGTGATGCAAAGCTCTCCCCTCTCTCCTGATTGCATCAGGTTCAGCGACTTCGTTGCTAAGAACTGAATTTCTACTTCAAGACCCTCAAGTCTGACAGTACAGAAAGTAGATTTCCTTTCCATGCCTTGTCTTAACTGCTTAAGGTTCCACTAAACAGGTTGCTCAGGAGACCTACCTGGAGTACAGATCCTCCACTACAGGCCAGTTAAGGATACTAATAACTTATCTGTTTCTTCCCCCTTACCAGCCCCTGCCAGCGAGCTATAGGAGCTGCATATTCTAAGTACATTCCTTTTACTGTGGTTATATAGATACAGGGTGGGCTAACGTAGGCTTATAGCTGTACGTGCAACACAGTTTATTATTTATTATTTTTCATATTAACAACAGTTAATTATTTCACAGTTCATTATTTCATATTTTTCATATATGTATATAATATATACATACATTACATACATATATGTGTATATATACATTTTGTTTATCCATTCATCCATTGATGGGCACTTGGATTGACCCTATCTTTTGGCTGTTGTGAATAATGCTGTGAACATTAGTGTACAAATATCTGTTCAAGTCCCTGCTTTTCTTTTGAACATATATTCAATTCTTTGGGGTAGACTTTTTAGAGTTCCATTATTATTTGTTTATAATGTTTTTAGTATATCATTTAATAGTTTTTTATTCAATATTATCATAATAACTTTGTAGGATAATGGATGGTTACTAGACTGAAAGTGTTGATCACAGTGTAAGGATTACAAATGTTGAATCGCTATGTTATACCCTTGAAATTAATATATTGTATGTCAGCTATACTTTAATAATTTTTTTAAGTTGATAGATCTCAGAAGTTGGTGTAGATTTGTTTATCCTCTTTGGGGTTTACTCGCTTCTTGAATAAGTAAATTGAGTCCTTCACCAAAGTTAGGAAGTTTCAGCCATTTCTTTTTCAAATACCCTTTCAGCACCATTGAGTTCCTTCTCTCCTCTGGAACTCCGATGACACAAATGTGAACTCTTTTGTTAGTGTCCCACTAGAGATCTCTGAGGCTCTGTTCATTTCTTTTTAGTCTGTTTTCTTTCTGTTATTCAGATTGGTAAACTTTATTGCTCTGTCTTCAGATTTACTGATTCTATCCTTGGTTATCTCCACTCCACTACTGAGTCTATTCAGTGAGTTATTTCAATTATGAGATTTTTCAATTCTATAATTTCCATGTGGTTCTTTTTTATAACTTTTCTTTCTTTGCTGACATTTTCTATTTTTTTAGTTTCAAGGTAATTTGTAATTGATTGTTAAAGCAATCTTAGGGTGGTTACTTTAAAATCATGGTCATAAATTCCAACATCCAATTCATCTCAGGATTGGCATCAGTTGGTTGTCTTTTCTCATTCAAATTGTGGTTTTCCTGGTTCTTGGTATAATGAGTGATTTGTTTTTATCACTGGACACTTTGGTTAGAAAGTTAGGAGACTCTTGATCCTATTTAAAACTTTTGTAAAACCTTCTCTTTTAGCAGACTGTCACTCTGTTTAGATGTAGCCTGTAAGTTCTGGCCTACTTTGTGGCCTTGGTTGCAGTGACAGTTTAGTTTTGAGAGGCCTTGCTATGCTATTCTGGTGCTGCTGGGGTTCCGGCTTAGTTCCTGCCCATGTCATCTGGCAGTTCCTCAGCCACTTGCTCTCACTTGGTGACCTTCATGGGGGAGGGGGAGAGAGGGCGGGGAGGGCGGGCAGGGGAGAGAGTGGAACCCACTGGGTTTGGGTCTCCTTATACTACTGAGCAGAGGGCAAGGAGACATGGGGTTTTACTTCTCCCATTACTGTGTTCACATTAGACTGCCTGCCGGTGCCCTGGTTGACGAGTACTGTCTGGGAGCTGTTGCCACTGTTGCCAACAGACTGGACTGCCTGCATTGGTCAGGGGTTGTAGCTCCCCACTGGGTCTTTGCTGGGCTTCCCCTCTCCTGATCCTTTGGCCAGAGAGGGCAGGCTTTTCTTGGATTCTTTTGTCTATGCCTGTTGGTGGCTCCAGATTGCAGGCCTCTCTGGAAACCAGGCCTGGGGTGTATGAGAGACAAAAAGAAAACCCAGGGAACTCACCATGTTGTTGTTTCTCATGTCTTAAGGTTTCTTACCAGTCTGCAGCTTTTTTATAGCCTTCAGAGTCCTTTTATAATTGTCTGTTCAATAATTCCAAGTGTGTTTAGTTGTATTTAGAGGAAAGAATCTATTTAGGGAAAACTGCATCTACTCCATCTTGTTCCAGAACCAGCAGCCCAAATCAATTTTAATAAATTTGTATTATCAAATCAAGATACTACTATTCAATTATAAAAGGAAGTGATTAGGTTACATGCAGAAATATCTACAGAGACACACTGTGTATAATAAAAAGCAATAACTCCATGAAGTCAATCTAGTGTTTTCAGATTGTCAAGTCTGATTGCCATAAAGTAGAACCAAGGCCTCTATAGTGCTTCACTTTACAACTGAAAAGAGAATCAACTAAGAAGAGATAAATTGCTAGCAGAATTCCACCACAGTTATAGTCAACTTCTGGGTGCTGTGCTAAGGGTAAAAGGGCAAAAAAATAAACATTACTATTTAAAAACACTTCTGACTATAATCTCTTCTAGCCCAAAGGAAGTGGCCCAATTCTCTCCAGAACCATAGACTTTTGCGTAGCAATAGAATTAATGTAGGTGCCCAAAAGGGAGACCTTAGTCATGTTTTGAGGGAGAAATGGGAAACCAAGAGATAGCTCACTCAACTCCTCTGCCCAAGAAATAAAGAACAACTTGGTGATGAGATTGGGTGAAGAAATGAGAAAAGAGAAGTGAAAGAGATGGGAGCAGATCAATATGTTAGGAGGAAGGGGATGCCCATGGAAAATGTTGCTGAGTGACTCTGATAAATACCAGTACTTTTTAAAATTGTTTTCCTTGTATTTCTAAATCTGTGATACATAATGCTTTTTGCATATGGCATCTTGGGATGTACAAAGCGAAGGTGTTCTGTTTCATGTCTAAGCAAGCATCAAGGACCTAGAGAAGAACATCTAATGAGAGATGAAATCTAGAATTCAAAGGAATAATAAGTTAGACCTCAGACTGTCAAACCTTAGATGGAAGGCAAGGGAGGGTGGGTGGGTGGGATGAGATCAACCAATGAACTTGTATGCATATATGCATAATCCAGGAACACAGACAATAGGATGGTGAAGGCCTGGAGTGCGGGGCAAGGGCATCTGGAAGAGGTCAATGAGGGGAAAAGGGGGACATATGTAATAATTTCAACAATAGAGATTTAAATAATAGTAAGTTAGACCTAGAAGTGACCGTAAGAACATAAGCACCCAGAAATTCACAGACCACATGGAGATCAGGGGTAAGGTTCATTTTCTGTACATCTCTAAGGATAAGGTACTCTTGGCTGCAAGAATATTATCTGTGTGTCTTGCAAGTGGAAGATAAAGAGGCATAAGTGACAATCTAGTTGCTTTTCTCTGATATAATGTGGTCATCCATGAGCATATAACCTGGAGTATCTCATGGGTATAGACAGTAACAAGGAACACAGTAGAGACAAAGGGGAAGCTATTGGTAGAGAAACAACAGAACGGGAGGGAAAAGTGTAACCTCTCTGCAGAGATGTCACTCGAACTTCTTAGATTGAAGAATATCATAGATGTGGTTTTGAGCCCCGCCCCCCCCCCTTTTTTAGCCCCTCCTTAAGGCTTATTTCCTTCAGTTTGCTAGAATTACTATGAATTCATATTTTCATATATTAGGTGTTTTTAAAATTCAATGTAAAGTATGGATAAAGTTCTACTGAATCTTTAAAAATTTTAACATGACTTTGATAGGTCTTTATCATATATGCAGAGAACATATGAAATAAAAAAGTTAAAATTCAATCTGGCTTTTTAACAAGATAACAAATATTGACAGCTTTGATGTTTTTTACCTTTAAAGACAGATTCTCTTGTGTAAGAGAAAGAGAAACTCAGGTGCCTCAAAAGACAGGAAACACATTATATAAATATATATTTATATATATAATAAGCATATATTATTAATAAGTATGATGGAATAAGGTATTTACTCCACAGTAAACCTCTGAGGTTTGCTCACATTGAAGTAAGCATGCAGAAGGTAAAAATCAAACAGAATTCCAAATGACTGCACTAAATTCTATAGCTGCAAAGCTACCTATTTCAAAGAAATGGTGGTATTCTCCCTGCTGTCTCACAGGGTATAGATATATCCAGCCCCCAGAAAAGTCGTGGGTGGGCTGGAGCTGGGGAAGGGTTGCTGACCATGCTCTACAGGAGAAACGGCTGTGAGATGGTGTGGAGATGGGGGTGTCCTTGGGGAGGATGACTCACAGAAGAAGAAGAAAGCAGACACCAGTAATGGATGATCTGCAGGCTGACCCCAGCTGCTACAGTTTGGATGCCTGGGTGATGAAAAGGACTAACTCACTTGGAGAATGATAAATAGCAACAATCACAGACATTTGTAGAGTATTGATTTCCCAGAGACTTCCACAGGTTTTCACATGAACAATCTAATTTATAACCAAGCAGATCCTGTGAGGAGTCTGATGAATCTCCTGCATGAGCCTATGGTACTCCTCATATCTCATACCAGAGGAAACTAAAGAGAGAAGGCAGGTGCCTGGCTTCCTCCAGGCCACACAGGATCTATGCTGGATAGATGGTCTCTGGAGGATACAAGAATGAATGGTTCCAGATTACATGGACCACCCATCACTAAGTCATTGGATGCCTCCAATCGACCCTCAGATCTAGTTATGGCTAAATAATTGTTCTTTATATAATTTATGTCAATGTAATTTTAAATCTGAAGGTAATTGTCAAAATAGTTCTTGAAATAATACACAATGTAAAATGGTAATTTAATGACAATAAAGGCAAACACTGAAAAAGGAGACTTATGTAATACTTTAAACAATAAAAAATTTAAATAAAAAAGCAAGCACTTTTATCTTGTTTACTATGTGTCAGGTACTATTGTAAGTGCTTTACTCGTATTACCTCACTTAATCCTCACAACCCTTTGATGGTATTATCTCCATCTTTCAAAGGAGGAAACTGAGGCAGATGAATCAAGTAAGCAATGTCACACTGTTGATAAGGGACAGAACTGAGATTCAAACTGCAGCAGTTTGGCTCTAGATTATTTTTAATATATATTTTTATTGATTTTAGAGAGGAAGGGAGAGGGAGAGATAGAAACATCAGTGATGAGAATCATTGATCGGCTGCCTCCTGCACACCCCACACTGGGGATCAAGCCCACAACCCCGACATGTGCCCTGACAAGGAATCAAACCATAATCTCCTGGTCATAGGTTGATCCTCAACCACTAAGCAATGCCATCCAGGCTGGCTCCGAGTCTTAACTACCATTCTACGCTGCCTCTCAGTGCTACCATTAATATTAGTCCGAAGTGAGATTCTGGAGGATAGCTACAAAAATTGACAATGTCAGGGGAGTGAGAGAAGAAGTAAGACATGCAATTTTTCTTTTACATTTTACTCAAAGGGAAATCAATTTCATTCTTGAATTTGATTATTTGGGAAAAATATATTCATATTTTAGAGAATTAGAAGGAAAATGAGG
>NW_006284347.1:459823-460138 GCF_000327345.1 Myotis davidii | reverse complement strand
ACCTCATTGTTGTTTTGATTTGCATCTCTCGGTCCATCTCTCCCTTTAAAAGTATAGTGAGCCTGGCTGGTACGGCTCAGCAGTTGAGCAGTTGAGCTGAGTGGACCCTTGAACCTGAGGGTCACTGATTCAATTCCCTGTCAGGACACATGCCTGAGCTGCAGGCTCAATCCCCAGTAGGGGGTGTACAGGAGGCACTGATCCATGTTTCTCTCTCATAGAAGTTTCTAACTCTCATCGCTCTCTTTTCCTCTCTGTAAAAAATCAATGAAATATCTTTAAAAACATTAATGCTTATAAAAAAAAGCAGAACAC
>NW_006284347.1:458185-459065 GCF_000327345.1 Myotis davidii | reverse complement strand
ATAGAAACATCAGTGATGAGAATCATTGATCGGCTGCCTCCTGCACACCCCACACTGGGGATCAAGCCCACAACCCCGACATGTGCCCTGACAAGGAATCAAACCATAATCTCCTGGTCATAGGTTGATCCTCAACCACTAAGCAATGCCATCCAGGCTGGCTCCGAGTCTTAACTACCATTCTACGCTGCCTCTCAGTGCTACCATTAATATTAGTCCGAAGTGAGATTCTGGAGGATAGCTACAAAAATTGACAATGTCAGGGGAGTGAGAGAAGAAGTAAGACATGCAATTTTTCTTTTACATTTTACTCAAAGGGAAATCAATTTCATTCTTGAATTTGATTATTTGGGAAAAATATATTCAGATTTTAGAGAATTAGAAGGAACATGAGGGACTTTTCAGGGTGATGATAATGTATATCTTGGTAGGAATCTGAGTTAGATTATGCATTTGTCAAACCTCGGTGAATGTACACTTCAAATTTGTTTTACTTTATGGAAATTTTACATCGAAGTAAAATCAAAGTAAATATTGAGCTCTAGTTAGTGGTGTTAGAATATTGAAGTACTGAGGGAGAAGTATATAAATGTCTGTAATTTACTTTGAAATATTTCCAAAAATAAAACCGACTGATGGATGGAGGGATAAATAGATGGCTACATATGTGATAAAGCAAGTATAGTAATATTTAATGCTAGAACACTTGGTGAACTATCCTCCATGTGCCCCAGACTAATCACAGCCTCCATCTCTCCCTTTATTTTTTTTTAATTTTATTTTTTATTACAAAGGGTATTACATATGTGTCCATTTTTTCCCCCCGCCCTAGACAGTCCCCTAGCCTCCCCTATTCCCCAGTGTCTTATGTCCATTGGTT
>NW_006284347.1:455703-457814 GCF_000327345.1 Myotis davidii | reverse complement strand
AGTTTTTTTTAAAATATATTTTATTGATTTTTTACAGAGAGGAAGGGAGAGAGATAGAAAGTTAGAAACATCGATGAGAGAGAGACATCGACCAGCTGCCTCCTGCACATCTCCCACTGGGGATGTGCCCACAACCCAGGTACATGCCCTTGACCGGAATCAAACCTGGGACCTTTCAGTCCGCAGGCCGACGCTCTATCCACTGAGCCAAACCGGTTTCGGCCTCTCTCTTTTTATTTATAGAAAACATCTATTGATCTTTATTTGATTTGACAACATAAGCATTGTTAAAAGGTAACAAAATTTGAACTTACATTGAATCTGACAAATTAAGGTCTATAGTATCTAGAATACACTGATCCATGTTTCTCTCTCATCGATGTTTCACTCTAGCCCTCTCCCTTCTTCTCTCTAAAAAAATCAATAAAAACATTTTTTTAAAAAAAGTGTAATCACCTTCTTGTGTTACTTTACGGTTTTATCACCCAAGTGTGCACATTTGTTCAATTTGCTCCCCTTTTTAACTTGGTATATGCCCCTCTGTCCTTCTCTTGCCCTTAAAATGTATCTGTTGAAGGGCCTCGGCTGTTTCACCTGTAAAGTTTCCTGGAGTCTGGACTTTTTCCCCCTCCACTTTGGACTTTGATGGCTGTATACTAGAGTACAGGTCAGCAGGTTCCTCTCTATCCTCTGCATGCCCTGCAAATGGGCTGCCGAATTTAGAGGATGGATGAGACTCAGAGTCTATCCCTTTGACAAAATGAAATGGTGGTGTGTTCTTTCACCAGGGGATACAAAATGTCTGCTTTTCTTTTCTTTTTTTAATATTGGCAGTTATTTGTGCGCAATGCCTAGGTTCATTAATTCATTTGAGATCATTGGGATGGTGATATTTTATCACATTATTTTCATTTATTGGCTGGAATAATTTTATAACAAGATGCTTCCCTCCATCTACCATTTGGATACCCAGTTGCACAGCTCATAAAGGAAAGGAAAGATAAACAGTCAATTCTTTGTTTTTATTCACACAATTTTCATAATAATGAATTGGTTATCTGTCAACCTCAAAAGGTGATAAATTAGTTTCCTTTTTCGATATCATTATAAAATCATGGATTTAAACATTTTAAACATTATCCTCATTAAGGCTCAGATTGTTTCCCCTTTGACAAGGGAGCCTCTTCAAGATGACCCCTGAGGCTTTTGTCCACAACGCGAGTGGCCTTGGATAGCCGCCCTCCCATGTGGGAGGTCACAATGTTCTAGTTCATCTTGTGCATTTCCTACTCCAGAACTTGAATCAGCCATTTCTGCAAGAAGCCCTGGTCTCTTTTAATGGAACATAGTATTTCAAGACCATAATGTGGACACTCGAGGATTATAACAAGGGGATTGCATCTCCTTTCTTCCATTCTAAGAATCCTAGTTCTAAGGACCCAGGGGATGATAGAATTAGACTGTCTCATCATTTGTTCTGATCTATAGTAATTATACAACAGTCTCAGAATAAGAATAAGAATAATAATACCAAAAATTATGATTAGAAAAGGTATAATTTTAGGCTAATCTTATTCTCTTTTCTTTTTTAATGGTTGTACTAGATCTACATTGACAAATCATATAACCTTTACATATTATAATTTCCCTCTTTTAGCCTTCACTACATCTTAGCTCTCCAAGCACCATATCTTTCATGCTCACCAATCAGTTCCAGTGTCTATGTCTCTCTAATCTTGTGATGGACTTGATCTCAAATAGACATTTTAATGAGGGCCCATGAGGACAATATCCCCCAAGTTCCTGCATGTTGATCACAGTTCGTGTCAATTTTACTCCATAAAACCATAAAGTAACACAAGAAGGTGATATAAAACCTGTTGCTCACATTTTCTTTCCTTCTGTATCTTAAGTATATTATTTCATTTTTCTCTCTCTCTTTTTTTTTAAATATATATTTTATTGATTTTTTACAGAGAGGAAGGGAGAGAGATAGAAAGTTAGAAACATCGATGAGAGAGAGAGATCGACCAGCTGCCTCCTGCACATCTCCCTCTGGGGATGTGCCCACAACCCAGGTACATGCCCTTGACCGGAATCGAACCTGGGAC
>NW_006284347.1:448018-455351 GCF_000327345.1 Myotis davidii | reverse complement strand
CATGCAATCCTATTTTAAATACAGGAAAATTGCCGAAATCTGTTTGGCTCAGTGGATAGAGTGTCGGCTTGCGGACCGAGGGGTCCCAGGTTCGAGTCCGGTCAGGGGCATGTACCTGGGTTGCGGGCACATCCCCAGTGGGAGATGTGCAGGAGGCAGCTGATCGATTTTTCTCTCTCATCGATGTTTCTAACTCTCTAACTCTCTCCCTTTCTCTCTGTAAAAAATCAATAAAATATATTTTTTAAAAAAAGAAAAAAAAGAAATATCAACTGAGGGGAAAACAAGATAGAAGCATCATATGCGATGCTCCTGGCCAACAGGGAACTATATCTGCAAGCGAGCTCCATAGTGTGCAACACATAAAAAATCTTAAGAGAGCCCGGCCGGTGTTGCTCAGTGGTTGAGCATCAACCTAAGAACCAGGAGGTCACGGTTTGATTCCCAGTCAGGGCACATGCCTAGGTTGCAAGCTCGATCCCCAGTGGGGGGCCTGCAGGAGGCAGCCAATTGATGATTGGAGGCAGCCGCTCCATGATTTCCTCTCAACATGGATGCTTCTCCCACTCACTCTCTCTCTCTCCCTCTCCTTTCTTCTCTGAAATCAATAAAAACATATATTTTTTAAACCCTAGAGAAAATGCAATTGACTTACAGGGATGCTCCACCCAAGGAGTGCCGGTTATAAAGCTGTGTATACATAGTCATAACAAAAATGAAGGCAGCATGAATACAACCCTATGGCGCTAACAGGAGAAACAGTGGAAACAAAGCATGATTTTGGTAACCACACAGTTGTTGATCCAAGGACAGTGATGGTCCATCTTCATCACACACTTGTTACACTTTTGGCAGCGATTCAACCATGGTGTCTTTATGCTTGACAGACTTGACAATACTGGAGGTACATGCTATCTGGAGAATTTTCCAGTTTCTGCCCCAAAAGGACAAAGCCAGGACCAACAAACATGGCACTGAAGTAATTATAAAGGATCATGACAGTCCAACTTATCAACATTAAATTCACACTTCCTCCTGTTGTATGTAAGGGCCAATACCCACAGCACAGAGTCAACCATGGCCGTGGTAGGACATAGTGCTGTAACACCAAGGGCTACAATGGAAGCCCAGTGACACAGTCTCCTGGAGATTTTCAAATCTGATAACTGAGCAGAATGTACCCATTTTGGTGAGAAAGAATGCCTTCCAGTCATTAAAGAATTATAGATTTCCTTTTTCTTTGCACTCATTTCCAGGTGCCACAAGTCCATGTGTGTCCCTTGACTGTCATGTCTTCTAGTGTGTGTTGTTAATGCAAATTGTGCCATTTTCACTGTTACACACTCAGAGCTCTTTACCTGAACTAGGAGAATCCAGTCTCTTGGTTTGAAACCCAACATCAGTCTGGTCCTTGGTGCCTGCTCCTTGGCTATCACATTTCCGGGGCAGCCCAGGCTCACAGGAACAGGTTTTCTCCTTTTTGGGCAACCCCATCATGGGTACCTCAGTACACAGCAAGCAGAAGGCAAATCCCGTTGCTAGAGGCTGGGGTGCGGGTGTGACACCTCCCCTTGGTCTCCCTGCCAGCACTCTCACCGCTTTTCTCCTGCACAGGCCTGGTGCCCTTACTGTTCCATTTTCTCTGTTATAAATCTTTGCTGTCAGAAAGCCTGATAATAATGCAATTTACTTTCTTTCATAAGTCACAAGATATTTGTGCCTTAAATGCTCAAAGAAATCTACTTTTCTGTAAAGTCCAGTAATTGTTCTAGAAAATGCCCTGGTGTCAGGAGTTCTGGGTCAGTACACTTAGGTACACCCTGTGCTCTTCCAACCTCCAGTCCAAAACAATTCAGGAAATAGTTCAGGAAAGTTTTCTCGACTTCCAGCTTTAGAGCTTGTTCTGTCCCCTTTCTTTTGACTTCTTCTTCTCTGGGGGCTCCTATGATCCATATTTCAGACTTTTCTTATCATCTATATTTGTCACTTCTCTCAACTCCTTTTTATTTCTCTCTTCATTTCTTTCTGATATTTAAGTTATATTTCTTTTTATCTTCTATCCATTTTTTCTACTGTTTCCTCTGGTGTGGTCTTCTTTTCTAAAATGATTGTTTTCCCCTTTTTTTCTGTTGTTTCTTGAATTCTGTCACCTCATTAGTAAGTTTTTCTAATTCTGACTAATGATGTTCTTTTATGTCATTTATCACTTTCTTAATATACTTTAGTTCCGGGGAGCATCTATATTACTGTGTGTACTAGTAACTGTCTTTCTGACATTTTTTTATTATCTGTACTTTCTTAAATTTTGCATAAAAACACTGAGAAAGTGACTACTCACCCAAGTTCACATCTTTAAACATGAAAAGAAAACCTTAACTTTAAAAACAAATTTGCATTCTAGTGTTGCCCTTGGAGAAGACTAAAGAAAAGCAGCTCACAAAACCAGTCAAGAGAAGAGTAAGAACTCCCAAAGACAGCCCATCCTTGCTCCAGGAGCTGGAGTTTCTTTCAAGTAACTGGTTTTCCCTTTTACACTTCAAAAGCAAATAAACTATCAATTTAGTTAGAAAAAAGTGCACTCACATAGCAGGCTTTCAAAAAAGAAAAAAGGCCTAATGAATCTTATTTCATTTCTTCTGCAGTATCAGTTCATCTCTGCTTTTGAGGTCCTCCCTACAGAAAAAAATCATCTCTTCCTGCGTGTGAATAAAAGAGAGACATCAATGACATACTCAATTAATACAGAAGGGATTTTCAAACGCAGACACCATCCAACACCAACACCAAGCATAAAACTGTCTTCGCTGAAATATTTGATCAATTGCTTGATGTCAAGCAATATTATTGAATTAGGTATTAGGTCTCTCTTCATATAAAAGGTCAGATTACTGTGTTTTACAGAGGAATAAATTTAATAATTTCCTACCAATAAAATAAAACCTTGCCTTAAAAATGGTTTAAAAACTTGAACTTTAAAATGCAAGTTGTCTCCACAGCTATTTTCTATTTTCTCTAGACTGATAATTTATTTACTATTAAGACGAATGTCTATGAAAAGCAATTATCTTGCAGAGCAGTACAGGAAACTCTGAAGCACTCCTTTGATTGAAGGATAAAAATCTGAGCATTTGCATATTAAAAAAAGTTGTAAAAGTTGGATAATTATGGCTAAAAACCTTACATTTGGTCTTGCCACCTAATTGGAGCCTTGAAAGTCCACAAAAATCCTTACAGACTTTCCCCAGCAATAGTTTCCTGCACACTGTCCTCCTTGCTCCCAAGTTTTAGTCCTGTTTAGTTTCCAAAGAATAGTAAAGACTGTGGTGCTGTCCTCAGACTACCAGGTGCTAAGCAACATATCAGGGAATCGCAGGTAATGTTAAGATATGGGTTGGGGAGGAAAAAGAAAGAAATACAGAAGAAAAGAAGGAGAAACTAAAAAGGGAAAGGTGGAAATGGAACCATGGAACAGCATAATGGGAAAGAAAGAAATGTTTGGGAGCCATCAACAGTCACTACCAGCTCCTAAAAGAGACTCCCATCATCATCCCTAACCCCATCATATGGAATCACCATTTATTTTGCACTGTTGTGTATCAAGCTCTGTATTTGATGTCTTGCATGCATCCTTTCACTTTATTCTTGCAACAAGCCCCATGTGATAGACATTCCCACTTAAAATCATAGATTGATTTGTACATGAATATTCATGGCAGCATTATTCATACGAGGCAAAAAGTAGAAAGAGCCCAACTGTCCATCAACTGATTAACGAATAAACAAAATTTGGCATATCCATACAATGAAATATTATTCAGCAATAAAAGGTACTAATACATGCTACAGCATAGTTGAACCTTGAAAACATTATGCGAAGTGAAATAAGCCAGTCACAAATGACCACATCTTGTATGATTCCATTTATGTGAACATTCCAGAATAGGCAAATCTATAGAAACAGAAATCAGATTAGTGGTTGCCCAGGGCTGGGGGTGGGAGGAGAATTGGGGAGTGACTGCTAATGGGTACAGGGTTTCATTTTGGGGTGATGAAAATGTCTTCACATGGGTTGTAGTGAAGGTTGCACATTCTGCACATATTTTAAACCCATTGAATTTATACACTTCAAATGGGTGAATTGCATAGTATGTGAATCATATCTTATTAAAGCTATTCTTTTAAAATAATAGATTGACGATGCCAGTCACTCCTTGAGGAAAGGAACCCAACCTTGATTTGTTTAAGCATGACAATTGGCTCATTTCTGAGACATTTAAGAGGCTCTAAAGCAGAGGTTCTCAACCTCTGGGTCGCGACCCCTTTGGCGATTGAATGACCCTTTCACAGGGGTCGCCTAAGACCATCCTGAATATCAGATATTTACATTATGATTCATAACAGTAGCAACATTACAGTTATGAAGTAGCAATGAAAATAATTTTATGGTTGGGTCACAACATGAGGAACCGTATTTATGTTTTTTAAATATATTTTATTGATTTTTTTACAGAGAGGAAGGGAGAGAGATAGAGAGTTAGAAACATCGATGAGAGAGAAACATCGATCAGCTGCCTCCTGCACATCTCCTACTGGGGATGTGCCCGCAACCCAGGTACATGCCCTTGACCGGAATCGAACCTGGGACCTTTCAGTCCACAGGCCGACGCTCTATCCACTGAGCCAAACCGGTTTCGGCGAGGAACTGTATTTAAAGGGCCAGAAGGTTGAGAACCAAAGTTACAGGAGAAAAAACTCTCCCCACCTGGTCTGGGAACCAGGGATCTGAGTCCTAATATTCTCCACTAACTAGCTGGTAATTTTGAATAAGCAAAATCTTGAAATATGGAGAGGCACAAAAATCTGTGTTATTGAAGAAAATACCATGTGCTTACTGCTTTGTAGGTACCTTACCTTGTAAATTTCTCCCTTTCCTTCAATCTCCAGCGAAGCACTAAGCATGAGCCTATCTCCTTAACTCCTCTCCCATCCATTTCCTTTCTCCATTTCCACCACCCACTCACTGTCTTTCCTCGGGCCTCCATCTAGATTACTGTAATCACTCCTAACAGGGTATTTCTGCCTCTACTCAATGTCCCTTTCATTCCCCCAGGCACACTGCTGCCAGAAGTGATCTCTAAAATTAAGGTCTAATCATCAGGGAAATGCAAATCAAAACCACAATAGAAAAGAGACAAACAACAGAAAATCTACAATGGAATAGCATTTTTCACCCATTAGAATGACTAGTATCAAAAGAAAAAAGAAGAAAATGCCAACTGTTGATGAAGATGTGGAGAAATTGGAACCCTTGTGAACTGTGGGTGGGAATATAAGTGAAAGGTATAGCCACTGTGGAAAATAGTGTAATTATTCTTCAAAAAATTAAACATAGAATTACCATTTAATCCAGCCACTTCACTTCTAGGTACCCAAAAGAACTAAAAGCAGAGTCTCAAACAGATATTTGCACACCCAGGTTCATAGCAGCATTATTCACATAGCTAAAATGTGGAAGCAATCCAAATGTCCATTGATAGATGACTGGATAAGCAAAATGGGTGTATATGCATACAAAGGATTCAGCATTAAAAAGGAATTAAATTCTGGCATTTGCTACAACATGGATGAACCTTGAGGATATTATGCTAAGTGAAATAAGCCAGCCACAAAAAGGCAAATACTGCATGATTCTGCTAATAGGAAATCATACAGTACAGACAGTAGAATGGTAGTTCCCAGGGAATTGTGGGCGGGGGGGGGGGGTAGAAATGGGCAATTATTGTTTAATGGATAGAGTTTCAGTTTTGCAAGATGAAAAGAGTTCTGGAGATGGGGGGTGGTGATAATTGTACAATGATATCAATGTATTTAATACCACTAAACTGTACACCTAAAAATGGTTAAGATGGTAAATCTTATGTTGTGCATATTTTACCACAATAGAAATATGTTTTTTAATTTTTAAATTAGGAAAATATAAAAGCTTAAGGCCCTAGCCAGTTTGACTCAGTGGATAGAGCTTTGGCCTGTGCACTGAAAGGTCCCAGGTTCAATTCTGGTCAAGGGCACATGCCAGGGTTGCAGGCTCAATCCCCAGTAAGGGCGTGCAGGAAGCAGCCAATAAGTGTTTTTCTCTCATCATTGATATTTCTATCTCTCTCTCCCTCTCTGAAATCAACAAAAAAATTTAATTTAATTTAATTTTTAAAAGCTTAAGTACAATGGTTTCTTTTTTAAATTGATTTTGAGAAACATCAATTTGTTGTTCCACTTATTTATGCATTCATTGTTTGCTTCTTTTTAAAAAATATATATTTTATTGTTTTTTTACAGAGAGGAAGGGAGAGGGATAGAGAGTTAGAAACATCGATCAGCTGCTTCCTGCACGCCCCCCACTGGGGATGTCCCCGCAACCAAGGTACATGCCCTTGACCGGAATCGAACCTGGGACCCTTCAGTCCGCAGGTCAACGCTCCATCCACTGAGCTAAACCGGTTAGGGCAATTGTTTGCTTCCTGTATGTGCCCTGACTGAGGATCAAACCCGCATCCTTGGTGTATCGGTATGACACTCTAACCAACTGAGCTACCCGACCACGGCCTTAAGTACACTGGTCTTAATAACAGTACCAGTGCCTTGCCTGGAACCCTTCCATGCCCCCTTTGTCTTATAGGATGAAAGTCAAGTTGCTTGACTTCCCCTCTCTTAGTGACTGGCTCCTAGCTTCAGCAATGTCAAACTTTCATCCAACAGAGAGAGCATGCCCTCAGCCCCAGAGATACGATGCCAGAGAACTGGAGATCCCTTCTGTATGTCACAATTTCTCAGATGTCCATGCCTTTGCACATGTTCCCTCCATGGAATTGTCTTTCCTCCCCTTCTTCCTATTGTAAATGCCTAACCAGTGGTTGGCAAACTTATTAGTCAACAGAGCCAAATATCAACAGTACAATGATTGAAATTTCTTTTGAGAGCCAAATTTTTTAAACTTAAACTATATAGATAGGTACATTGTTATTAACTTAATTAGGGTACTCCTAAGGCTTAGGAAGAGCCACACTCAAGGGGCCAAAGCGCTGCATGTGGCTCGCGAGCCACAGTTTGCTGACCACAGGCCTAAACCAAAGGCAATTTGTCTGGGTGCCTCTGAGGTAATGGATGGGGGTAGGGTACCGGCTGGAAAGAATCACAAAAGAATTACAATGTTTAGGGTCCCAGGGGACACCTTCCCAACGTGATGTGAGATTTGTCTGTTTATTCCCCTCCAATCCCTATAGATGATCCTGAAGAAAGGCATCTAGAAGTCATTCCCACAGTGAACTTGTCCTGTTGA